>NW_017971485.1:0-501783 GCF_001883845.1 Diplodia corticola
GGGGGGGGATGAATGAGTGGTAGCAAAGGTCTACTCACAATGTGCAACTCGAACTAGATTTAGTGTTGTATCGATGTCAAAACTGAAGAAAAAGATTTCGAGCTCGAAGTGGTGTCTAGTGTGAGAGTTCTAACTCATAGTCAGCCTATGCCACCCTTTTTCCTGTCTACCACATCCGCTACTACGCAATGGCTCTATCTACTACACTTCGCAGCAATCACCGCTACGGGAAATTTTTCCACCTCAGATCTGCACCCACCCTTACTTACTCCTGACCTTATAACTGACCCTCGGCGCGCACCACCCCTTCACCTCCGCCGCCCCCGCCCTGACCAAATCCGCCGCCACGGCCCAAACATCCTTGTACGCCTCGGGCGCCTCCTCCCACACCAGCTGCTTCTCCTCACAAACGACCCACGTCCCCGCCCCCTTCTCAGCACCACTCCCAACCATCACCGCCGGCTCCTCGCCACCACCACCACCACCACCATCTCCACCATCCACCATCCTTCCCGCCACCTCCTTCTTCGCCGCCGCCGCCGCCGCCGCAGCAGCAGCAGCAGCGACCTTCCCAGGCCTCAGCAACGCGTCCGCGTCGCCGCGGTACTTGGCGCTCAAGCTCTGCAAGGCCTTCGCGCGGGACATGGCGCGGCCGGCGCCGTGCGCGAGCGAGAAGGCGTTGGCGGCGCCGGCCGCGTTGCGCGGCGAGAAGGTCGGCGCGAGGATGGCCGTCGGCGTGGCGCGGCTGCCCGGCAGCGGCAGCAAGGGGAGCGGGGCGAGCGAGTCCGGGTCCAGGGTGGGCGCGGCGCCTTTGCGGTGGATGTAGGCGTGCTGTCGACGACGACGTTGTTGGCCGTTTGTATTCGAGAGGCTGGGTGAGGCGGTTGCCGTGTCCAGGCCGGGAGCAGCGGAGGCGTCTACGTCGAGGGGCCACGGGACGCGCTGGACGTTGTTGTGCCAGATGTCGACGACTTTGCGCTCGAGCACCTTCTCGCGGGCCCGCTGGACGAGCTGTTTGAGGGCCGTCTCGTCCGTGGCGTCGACATCTTCGAGGTTGTTGCTGCCGAGCGCCCAGCGTTCATCGCCGGGCTCCAACACGGCGAGGAAGCGCAGGGCGATGAGGTCGCGGTTCGCCTTGGCCCACCTGCACGCGCGATCGTGCTCTTCCAAGTACCTGTCCGTCAGCCCCTCGCCCTCGCGCAGCGACTCGCGCTTCCCGTCGCCGGTGTACCGCTTCAGGACGTCGCCGCCATACCCCCTCGACCCCGAATGCACCAGCAACACCACCTCGCCCTCCCTCAGCCCGCCTTCCAGCCCCCCCTCCATCACCTTCTCCACGACCTGAATCTCCGCGAAATGGTTCCCCGCCCCGATCGTCCCCAAACTCCGATCCCACTCCCCGCCCGCCCTCCCCTCCTCACCTACCCACGCCTCTCTCTCCGCGGCGCCCCTCCACGGGCCTTCCAACCCCCTCAGCCGCTCCGCGACTTTCCTGCCCCCTTTCTCGCCGTCGACCTGCGCCGCCGACAGCGCCGTCCGGAACCACGCCATGCCGCACCCGATGTCGCCGCCGATCAGCGGCGGGTGCACCCAGCCGCGCGACACGAACGCCGCGCCGACGGGGAACTTGCTGCCGGGGTGCAAGTCCGGCTGCCCGACCGCGAGCGCGATGCCCGGGAGCAGCGTCTGCGCCGTGGCGTGGAGCTGGGCCAGCGCTTGCGCGTCGACGTGGGCGGAGTGCGCGAGGTTGGTGACGATGGCGGCGGCGGCGGCGTTGGTGCTGCTGCTACCGCTGTCGTCGTCATGTGCTTCGGGTTTCGACGACGACGACGACGACGACGACGACGACGCCTTGACGGTGCCGCCGACGAAGTCCTCGCCCGCCGACGCCAGGATGACGGCGTCGGACGTGCTCGTGGCGCGCGCCCAGTCGTCGGCGGTGACGAGTTCGCTGCCGGTGCGCGCGGCGAAGAAGCGCGCGCCTGGCGTGTTCGGCTTCTTCTTCGTCTTCTTGTTGAGCTTCAGGCGGAGCTTTGAGTGCGCCGACTTGAGCACGTGTGCGCGTATCGAGTCGGGCGCGTCCGGGTCCGCGGGCGAGTTGCTGGGGACGAGGATGATGGTTTTGGTGTTGCGGTTGCTGTTGAGCGCGACCGTAAGCCGCGTCGACGACGGCATCTTCGTCGTGGTGGTAGGAGTGGACGGGGTGGTTGCAGGGAAGCTGTTGATATCAGGTTCGTGTCAGGGTTGTGGTGGTGGGGTAAGAAGAAATGTTTTTTCTGTTGACGGCTGCAGTGCAGTAGGTGGAGGGCCACGAGCTATGTTATATAAACAAAGGTGCTTGTTAGTGTCGGGCGGGATCCGCTTTGCTCGAGGCCATGAAATGAATCATAGTGATGGTCTACAACAGATGAGGCGCAGTGTGGCTGAGTCACTCGCCGGATCCACAGAGCGTGGGGCGAAGTGCCATCATGGCGCAAACACCGTTTGACGTTGATCACAACGGCGATGTACAGGTGTTGACAAAACGTTAGATCAGAACTTGTGGGTTTGGCGTTGTGGAATTGCCCATCAATAGTCTTGTGCGATCCCTAGTCGCCAGAACGTATGCCACTCAACACCGTGGAATGCTTGCGCATATGAACCAAATTACAGGACGACATCATACCAACTGCCCATCTCTTCGGAAGAAGCACCCGTTCACATACGATCTTCCGCCGTCAACTGGCGGCAGCGGGCTAGGGTATCTTTCGGATGGGCGCGCTTCTCCCCAAACCGTCAATCAGCTTCTGTTCCCCATCCAACTGTCATATATGCGACAAGGAGACGGCTGTTCGAACCGGCCCGGCGGACCGGCAGCCACCGACCGCCTATCATCTTGCGCCATGCGGAGGAGGCGGTGGTAACAATGATGTACAGAATGTTCGTTGGATTCTTTTTGCATCATCACTGCCGCCTTGAAAAACTCCGTCTGGAACATCACTCTCGGAGAGCTGCTATCCAGAGGCAAAGGCGAAGAGTATTTAAGCGCGCAACTCACCAACGTCGTTACCATCGTTGCCATCTGTCGGTAGGGCTCCGGTCATGGTCCTGTTGCTGTCGTCGCCCCCATTGCGGCCGAGGTCCAGGTCTTGCTGGTTGGCTGGAATTGTCGATGGTGTGGTCTGTCATTGAGAGATAGAATGAGTCAGCGAGTGTTGTGTTGCATCGACAAACGGGACACCCAAAGACTTTGCAGGTCATGTGCTCCGCATGCGGAGAAGAGTGAAGGTGCTGCTGTGCCTCCTCTACTGAAGCGTCCAACATCCGGACATGTTCTCCTGCGGCTGACGAAAGGGGAGGAAGGGGTTCACTAACTTCGACTATCTTGTCTCCGTCGACACGGACTTCGTGATCCCGAAGTTGCCTCATTAAGGCCAGGAACCTGCTTTGCACGAATTTCTGACTCGTGTCGTGGGAGACGCTATCCACCAATTGGCCAGCCGTTCTCGCCAACTCTTCGTCATCATTGTTGAGGGGAGTCTGCTGCTGCTGCTGCTGCTGTTGCTCATGGACTGAATGCTGTAGAGGTTGGGGAGTCTCGTTAAGTACCATCTCGGGAGGATTCATGTTCCGGAGGAGCTCTTCCGGTCGCTGGTTCAAGGAGGACATCTCTGACCGGATGGTTGTTCGAATGTCTGTTGCCGTTATGGTGCTGCTCGCTACGACCGGAAAGAGTCTTGATTCGGTTCCTACGTCTGCCACGAGTTGGTTGAACTTTGCAGCTTCAAGTTGTTGCTTGTCTGCCGCGGATATGGAGTCCTGGTTCTGTAGAGAATTCTGGAACATCCTCAATCGTGCCGTCCTCAAACGGGGGTCCTCCTGCTCCCTGGCTTTCTGCGACTCCTCCGGATCAAAGTAGCGTGGATGATTGGCTTTGATCTGATCGCGAAGTCTTGCAGCTCTTGCTTTGAACATGAACTGTTCATCGTAGACGACGTCTTGTGAGTTTACCAGTTCGTCCAACACGCGCTCCAAGAGAGGGTCTGGCGGCAACCCCAGAAACGCTTTGGGTTCCAGTTTTTCCAGTGCACCTAAATAGAGTGATGCCAGACTGTGGTCGGGGGCAGAGGCGGGATCCCTCGTGTTGGCTCGTGGTAGATACTCGGTCATTTGATGGCGGCAGTACTCGTCTTGGATGATGGTCAGCCCAAGGGACTTCACTGCTGCGTAGTACTTACTGAAAGCATGCTCCTTCATGAACGCTAGAACAGTGTCGTCTTCCGGTGGGAGCAACATGTCCAAATCCGTCTCCCAATTTGACATTGCCGGTCTCTGAGGTGCTTCCTGCTGCACGGTCTGCGCCTCTGCTTGAGCTTCTGTTTCGGCGTGCAGCATTTCTGCCGCTGCCGCGTCGAATGCGCTGGCGAAAGCGGCATCGTCAAAGACCGGCTCCTTTTGCCTTGGCTGCTCGTTCATGCCCTGCTGAGCCATGAAAGGCTGCTGGTGGGCAAACTGGCCTGCACCATATCCCATCATGGGTGCGCCAGAATACATTGGCCTCGCAGGAGCCACCCCCGCCTGTGGGGCTGGCGATGCAGCCTGCTGCTGTTGGCGCATAAAGTCCTGGTGCCACGAAGCGGTGTGATTATGCTGCGACTGCATGTGCTGCTGCTGCTGCTGCATCGGCGGCGGAGAGGAAACGTGCATGCGCTGGAAGTCGGCAGCCCAGTCCGGCAGGGCGGCGGGGCCTGCGAAGTTCGGCGGAGGCGCATGTTGGGCGGGGAAGCGCTGGAAGGCTTCGGGTTGCGGAGGATGGCCAGCCTGGAAGGCCTCGAACTCAGGGTCTATCGCGCCAGCATGCTGGCCTGGTCCTGTCCTGAAATCCTAAACACCCAACGTTAGGTTCGGATGCCGGTTGCGGAGGCTCGGTGGAGCGAGCGCTCGTACCTGCTGCGGCGACTGGCGCGAGACCAGCCGGTCCTGCTGCAGAGTCCGATCAACGGACGAGTGTTTCTGGAAGTTCTGGAGCGCGTTGGAGGGTCCGCACAGAGCGTCCGCCATGGCAACAGCAACGTGTCTGGCGACGTAGGAGGGAGAAACTAGAATAGGACAAAGATGCGGGCAGCGTCGTCGTCAGAGTGGGAACAGGCCATGTGAACGCTCCGGCGGCAACAGGGTGCCTGGGTGCCTGGTCCCCGCATTGCGCCGAGGTAGGCCGGTGCCGTAGGTGGGTCAGCCTGTGGAGCCTGTGGAGCGACCGCGCGCTTGGCGTGTTTGCCCGCTTTGCACCCTGCCGCCGCCGCCGCCGCAGTGGCTCGGGCAGCTTCCACGTTTGACATTCCCGCCAGGCACTTATCACCACCAATTCCTCCTCGACCCCCGCAAACATGGTGAGATCTCCTTCAGAGGTCCCGCTAGAGCTCCGCTGATCATTTCCAGGCCCAAGTAATCCAGAATTCCGGTCACGATGACATGATTGTACGCCGCAGCTCCTCTCCGACCGCCGCTTCCGCAACGAACCTCCGCTAATTCGCCCTCTCGATGAACAGCACGATGCAGTCCTGGACTATTATGGCCGAAGGCTAGCCACCTGCTCCTCCGACAAGACCATCAAGATATTCGAGGTCGAGGGCGACAGCCACAGGCTCACGGACACGCTGAAGGGGTAAGCAACTAAGCAACCCGCCGCGGGATACCAGCAACAGCGAGGATGAACAGCGCATTGGCTAAGGCTAGCACAGACACGAGGGCGCAGTCTGGTGTGTCTCCTGGGTACATCTCCTTCCCGCTTCCCACGGTAGCGAGTCGCGACAACAGCTGACCGCCGCGCAAACGTACAGGCACACCCCAAGTACGGCAACATCCTCGCATCCGCCAGTTACGACGGCAAGGTCTTCATCTGGCGCGAGCAGAACGGCCAATGGCAGCGCGTGCACGTCTCGGAGCTGCACTCGGCCAGCGTGAACCTGGTGTCGTGGGCGCCGCACGACGCAGGCTGCGTGCTCGCGTGCGCCAGCAGCGACGGCAACGTGTCCGTCCTCGAATTCCGCGACGGCGCCTGGGCACACCAGATCCTGCCCGCCCACGGCCTGGGCGTCAACGCTGTCTCGTGGGCCCCTAGCATCGCCCCCGGCGCCGTCGCCAGTGCCCAGCAGGGCTCCAACGCCCCGCTGCGCCGCTTCGTCACCGGCGGCAGCGACTGCCTGGTCAAGGTTTGGGAGTGGAACGCCGACGCGAGCACCTACACCTGTACCAGCCAGCTGTCAGGCCACACCGACTGGGTGCGCGACGTCGCGTGGTCGCCGACGGTGCTGTCTAAGGCCTACATCGCCTCCGCGTCGCAGGATAAGACCGTCAAGATCTGGACCAGCACGAACCCTTCGCTCGGTATGAAAGCCCCCCATTTCGCTCACAGGTCGGCGTTTGCTAATGATGATTCTTTGTGCAGGCGACTGGCAGCAGACCACCCTGAACTTCGATGGTGTTGCCTGGCGCGCGAGCTGGAGCTTGAGCGGCAACGTTCTGGCTATCAGCACTAGCGACAACAAGGTCACTTTGTGGAAGGAGAAGCTGACCGGCGGCTGGGAGTGCATCAAGACGATTACGGAATGAACGATCGAGTCCCCATACTAAGCTCGTAGCATCGACAATGATTGAAAAAAGGCGACCCTTTCTGCTCTACCGAAATGCTGTCTTACCAGTGGATATCCTTCAGGATAATATCAGAAGGAGTTTATCGAGTGTAAGGGAAAGCCAAAAAGCGCACCTGGCGGGATGGTTCGGGGAAGCAGAACGCTTTTGATGGCGGGAGTGGAGCCAGGACACAAGTGGTCTTGACGTTCGCATACCCAAACATGCACCTTTCCCCTTTTTGTTCAGAGCAGAGTTATCGGATGACGAATATAATGTCTGGCGCGGTACATGCGTCAGTTTATCGCGCTTCTTGCTCTCCGAAGCATTCTGCACGTATGTCCCTACTTGTATGGGAGCCCGCAAGTCTGCGTGCCCCTCCTCTTGGTAACGGTCATTGTTCTTACAACGACGGTTGTCACCTCATATTTCAACTCATCAAAGTACCCAATGTGTTCAAGTTCCAGTGAGACTTTTCTCTTTCATTCATTTCTACGAATGCAAAAAAGTAGTGATCCAGAAAGCAGCACCATTGGCAAATACCAGCAGTGAGGCTGTCTACCCATCCCTTTCCCTTTTTGAAACCATTTCGCCCCGGTTAAACCAAAAAGAAACCTCGGAAAGATGATTAAGGAAAGAAAGAAACCACTAATGCACCGCCTCCATCCGATACTTATCAATACTCGATGACAGTCGCAAAAGAAAATGAAAAGGGAACTGGGGAAGGGTCTCTGGCGCCACCCTATGCCCAGTCCATAAAGCCCCAATCGATCGAACCCCACGTGAGGGGCGATGCCGAATCCCAATTGCAAGTGAAACTTGAACGCAAAAGGGTGGTGGAGAGAGAGGAATTAGGAAACCGTTCGCCAAACGCAATTGATAATGAATGTGGGAGTACCGTTGCGCAAGAAAAACAAAGAAAGGAAAGAAGGGGCCAAACGCCCGAGCTAAAGGAGTGTCAAGGTCGGAGAACTAGATGTGCTGAGAAGCTACCTGAGCAGGCCAAAGAAGAACCCTATGAATGCATTTATCGGAATCAAAATCTTTCAATATAAGGAGAGATGGCAGGTCGTCCGCGATTAGAGGATGGGATGGGTTTTTGCTCTTGCCGACGTTCCGGTCGAAAGAGTAGAGGTACGTCTCTGGTGTCCTTGGGAATTCCATGGCTCAAGGGTGGTGAAAATCGCAGCCGATGCGATCACAGGCAGCGTCAGTGTTCCAGAAGATGAAAGGGCCGGTGTACACCTCGCGATTCGGAACGGGGCTCTCGGGGCTCCACCAACGACCAAGCATGATCCGGCCGCCGGGGAGCACGACACCCTCATAAGCCCACAGTGCGTTGCTGTCCCAACCGCCATTGCCGTCCTCAAAGTATTTCATCATGGTCATGCGCTTCCATCCAGAAATTCCGTGCTGATTGGGGAGCTCGTTCAGCCAGCCGGCGGCATCGAAGTCTTCATCGTCGTAGCCGACGGCCTGAAAGCGCTGGTTGAAGCGTTGGAACTGGAAGTCCTCGCCAGAACGACGCTGAGCACGGGTACGAGGGGGCTGGTCGTTGGAGGTGATGGACTTCAGGTGGTGCTCGAACACATCAGGCCAATGGAAGTTGGTACTGTCAGGGAAGGTGATGTTCATGGTCTGCACATACAAATTCAGCTTGGTAATGTTACTGCGTTGTGGAATCGGATTGCATACCTGAATCGCGGCCTCGCCGTGGTCAACGTTGCGATCAATGAGGACTCTTTCCTGGCGAATACCAGAGCGAATCTGCTTCATCTCTTCGCGATCCAAGTAAGAGTAAGTGCCCTTCCAGTGGACACCCAAGTTCGCAGGTCCATTGTGGAGAGGACCTTGCCAGTAGGAAGGCTTTTCAGACGCCGCAAGGCTGTTGAAAGGGTCAAAGAGAGTGTTCTCATCAGACTTCCCGATGTGGAACTTGAAGAAGTTCATGACGTGAAGAACCCACTCCATGTTGATCATAGTCTTGTTGTAGCCTCCAAAGATGGGAGCGGTTTTGATGGTGGCGTATGCCCAAACCTGTGAGTCCTCGAACCCATAGATGTTTCCAGGGTGCTTGAGGATCGTAGGCGCGCACATGAGCTGAACAGCGGCAAGGGCATGGCTGTACTTGTTCGTTGCCGGATCGCAGTTACCGTTCGCCTTGTGGTTCCTGGTGGGACGAGGCCGGAACAGGTGCTCGATGAGGCCCGAGCGACCGACGAACGTCTTGAACACCTCTATGTTGTGGCAGGTGATTTTCGACTCACCGCTGTCGTACACCCGACGGACCGTGGAAGGGCCATTGTAGGAGTCTAGCAGAGACGTGTCAGTATGGAGAGGGAGCAGAAGTGAGAGGAGGATCGAGAATATCTAACCGTTGAGAAGTCCAGCGACGAGCCTCAGAGTCTCTTTTTCCTTCTTCGTGTTGCCGATCCTGAAGCGGGTGGGGTGAAAGAGGAGCCTGGCGCGCTTCTGGTACAGCTCGCGGAGCAGGGCCTTGTAGCCTGGCGAGCTGGTCTCAAAGCCCGAGGGAGGATCGTACAACGCATGGAACCTCTTGAACCATAGAGAATCGCCATCATCAATGGCATCCCTGATGGCACGGCATGAGGCGCGAAGGTTGGCCAAGTCCTTGTCGTACTCAATGTAGAAGGCGATTTGCTGATTGAGCTGCGAGTGACGGTCAGCGGTGGTGTTGGCTGTGAGCCAGTGTGGGCAAGACTCACCTCCACTGGCAGGATCTGGAAGGCCTTGGGCTTCGCCGCGATGCACTGCTCGTAGGCGGTGGCCATGGGTGCGAGCGGTGCTGGGTTAGATGCGTGGAGGCGGGATGCAAGAAGGCGGGGACGCGATGGGATGTTTCGGGGATAAGGGCTGGTGTTGTAGAAGGAAGGAGGGGCTTGCTCGTGGGATGAGGGAGGATTTATGGGTGAGAGCTGGGCCGGATGGTCGCGTGCGGTGGTGAGAGGAGGACAATAGGACTGCCGCTCAGCTGCGCAGCTGGGGCATCCACAGAGGCCTCACTCGGCGATGCAACCCAGCCGTTAGGACGAAGTCTGGGCCGCCCGTAATCTTTCCCGAGCGGTCCCTTCCCTCATCGCCAACGGGTTGCGCACGTCACTGCCCCGCCGGGAACCAGACACCGCGACCTCACATGCACCCTCACCTCAGAAGAAACGTCGGCCGCGCGCGCCCACTATAGCATCATTGACTCGCAGGAACAATAGCACTACACGCACGTGCAGCCGCAGCAAAAGCCCCGGCGCCCGAGCACACCGGACATGGCATCGGACTACAGACGCGCACGCGCACCCCGATCGTAGCCGCTCCGGCCCTTTACGATCTTGTAGCAAGGCCCGGCTTTCGAGAACATCTGCTGCAAGTCACCGACGATGACGTCCGGAGTCTCCCACGCCGCGAAGTGTCCTCCCCGCGGACTCTCGCTCTCGTACACCACCGGGCCTGTTGCGCATTAGCCCAGCTGTTGACACACGATGCACACAATGGACTACGTGGCCTTACCCAATGTCCGGGCCCACGTCTTTGGCGGCACAGTGAGCTCCTTTGGAAACCACGCGAGGCCGAGCTTGACGTTCGGAACCCACTGCTCGACGCGTAATCTGTTTGGAATCACCGTGGCCTTGGGCGAGTCGTGGATGGTTTCATAGTAGATGCGTACACTGGCAGCAGGACCCGCGGCGGAGAACCAATAGATGCTGATCCAAGTCAGGATCTCGTCGTCTGTCCACGCATAACTGTCAGTCCAGTCGTGCAGCTTCTCATAGATCCACGCGAGGAGAGCAACCGGGGAGTCGGCAAGCGCATATCCGATCGTCTGCGGTTTGGTCCTTTGTTGCAAATTGTAGCCAGCTCCTTCGGCCTGGAACCACGCAGAGCGCTCAAGCCCGGTTTTCTCGGCATCCGTGTACGCGAAAAGCTTGTGCTGCAGCGCAAGCAGAGGGTTCTTCTTCCACTCTGGAGCATTGGCCTTGATGAGGTTGACGTGGCTTGCTTTGCAAGACTCAGGGTACAGGATGCCAATGGCCCTGGTGATGAAGAAGCCCCAGTCTCCACCTTGGGTCACATATTCATCGTACCCAAGCTGTTTCATCAGCTTGTGACAAGCCTCTGCGTAGTGCTGCAGAGAGAACCCTGGCTCTTTGATGCCAGAGGAAAAGCCAAAGTTGGGAAGAGAGGGAGCGACCACGTCGAAAGCAGGTGCGCCTGACTTCAGCAGTGGCAGCAGCCTCAAGACTTCAATGAAGGAGCCCGGCCCTTGAGCGTGTCAGAGCAGTACACTTGAGATATTGCGGGTGTCATACAGCCATGTACGAACAGAAGTGGAACTGCCTTTTCCGAGTTGCTCTTTTGGTGCACAAAGTGCATGTCGATGGGCCTGAAGCCTTCGACCTCGACTTGCGCCATGAAGTTGGGCAGTTCATTTAGCCTCGCCTCATGAGTCCTCCAGTCATATCCGTCCTGCCAACGTGCGGCAAGTCTCTTCACATCAGCCAGTGGAGCACCATACTGCCACTCGTTGGGCGCCTCAAGCTCATCCGGCAAGGTAGCAGCGGAAAGTTTGTTCTTCAGAGCCTCAAGCGCCTCGTCGGGTACGCTGATGTTGAAAGCCGATGGCGATGGAGACATGATGGTGAGGTTGAGGGTCCAGAAATCGAGGTGAGTAACTTGACGCCACGCAAGACTTGTTCTTCACCAGGTGTCAGACAAGAGGTGAGGTGTAAGAAATGTGAGGAGCGGGGTGTTCCGTTACCTCGGCTTAGTGCATGACGAAGGATTAAGTTACACCAACGTCACGCCCTTACTACCAATCGGTCCTCCGGATTTGCCGCAAGGTTACCTATCACCAATGGCCGTCGGACGTCACATCGAGTTTTCCTGCTGGGCTGGTCGACATTACTGAGAAGTCCGCGTTGCTAATCTTTGGCCGAGAGCCGCGTCGTCATATACACTGTTATTTACCCCGGATATAAGATATCTAATAGAATGCGCTGGCCATGCTAGAGAGGAATCAGCGGGTGGCTTTACGCTAGCCTAAACCCAGCACGTTGACGCCTCTAATTTAGGCCATTGCGCAAAACCGACTATACGCCATGCGGTTGGAGTCTCTTGATTGCTATCCGGGGTATTTACTTTTCTAATGGGCGAATACGTACTGGCAATCCACCGTCAAGAATGTCAACAAGCACATTCTGATTAGCGATGGACCGGGCTAGATGAGTCGCATTCATCTTCAAGGTCTCTGCCAGGAATTTGCGACTGATAGTCTTAGCTTGACTGATGTTGTTTCCGCTGAGGGTACGTCTCCTCCAATGTATCGATGGCAAACTATGGATGCTAATTGCAGATATGTAGGCACCGTTCCTGTCGCCGCATACACATTGAATCACGATATTGAGCCAATCAAAAGACATACTCCAAGATTTTCCTGATATCGAACGGGATTGGCGCAGAACTGAAAGCGAGTTCACTCAGTCTTTGATGGAAGGTAGCCTAATGGAGAGCAATTTCCAGCGCATGTAAGACGTGTAAAAGCTCCCAAATAGAAGCTCAACTACGTCATGCATGCGGCATCTGCCGATAATTAGCCGCACTTGTCCATCGGTTCGGTGCTTCGGCTTTTTCTTCTCCTGCGCCACGTCCAACAACGCTCCGCAGGCGCTTGTATGCACTTGAGTCACCTGTTTAGAAGTTTAAGCGCCCTACAATTGCTCCCTGCAGGCTTGGAGAGTAGTTGAACTTGTTAAAACCTTGCGCTCACCGCTAAGGCTGCCTGGAATCCTTCCTGTACAGTCATAATTCGACGCAGTCCCTGGTCCTTGTCAAAAATCAGACACCCACCGTTGCGGTCACTTCTAACTTTCTACGTTTCCAACCCAGACTGTGCCCCAGGGCGTCTCCAGACAATGGCACAACACCAGGATGACGAGCTCATGGCGGATTTCATCCCGCTGAGCACTGGAGATGATGCTCCAGCCGAGATGGATCCCCGGCCACACCAATCAGCGCTGAGAGATCACTTCCACGAAATGCACCCAGACATCGAGATGATGGAACACAAGTGCGTGTGCGGCCGTTACTTCAAAGAGCTAAGGAACATGCGAAGTCACCAAAAGGCCACCGGCCACGGCGCCTGTGTGTGCGGGGAGAACTTCTCCAGCTATCCGGAGCTGCACCGCCACCGCTACGAGGGGACGCATTCTGTGCGGTGCACCTGCGACAAGATCTTCGGCTCCATGCAGCATCTGTTCTCGCACCAACGCCTGGAGAATCACTCGGGGTACCGCGACACGAAGAAGGGGTCCCTCAAGTGGACCGCCATGGAGAGCATCACGCTCAATGAAGTCCTGTGTCCCTGCGGGGGGCAGATCCTGGATGACGAGAGCAGCAACAACAACGAAGAGCCAGAACAGCCACTCCAGTGTGACGCATGCCGCCGCGTCTTCCGGGACGAGTACGGCCCCGCACGCGACACGTACGAGCCGTCAACCAGCGTTTTCAACTGCGTAAACTGCGACCTGGACTTCGACACGTGGGGCGAAATGTGGCGGCACCAGCTCTACCTGCACCACCCGTGCATCGCTTGCCACCGCATCTACGTCTGCGAGACACGGCTGATGGCGCATCAGCGGGCGACGGGCCACTGCCACTGCACCGCCTGCGATCAGCACTTCATGACGCCCGACCGCCTGCGCCAGCACCTCCTCGAGTACCACAAGCTGCCGCGCGCCGAAGTCTTCCAAGACGCCGGCGACGAACGCCCACTGCTCCTCGACGACCCCTCCTCCTCCACGCCCGTCTTCAAAGGCGGTTTCAAGAGCGGCAAGAACTTCCTGCACATCGACCTCCGCTGCCGCGTTTGCGGCTGCGACTTTACCTCGCCCAAGACGCTGCACGACCACCGCACGCGCGGCTGGCATGACCCCTTCACCGCCATCACCTGCCCCTTCGCCGGCAACGGCGGCCCGTGCGAAGTTGAGGAGGAGGATCAAGCAAGAGAAGGCGGAGGAGGAGGAGGCAGCAAAGAGAAGAAGAGCTTCCCCAGCGTGTCGGCGCTGCTGCACCACCTGGAGACGGCGCGATGCGGGTCGGGCATCTCGCTGGCGGAGCTCAACGACGCACTGCGCGGGCCCGCCCGCCTCGAGGCCTGCGTGCTGCCCGAGCACCGTTTCCGCGCGACGCCGCGCGACCCCTGCGCCGGCGCGCTGTCAGACCGCGAGATCCAGGCCGTGTGCGATCGAGTGGTGGCAGATTCGTCTCCCTCAGACGTCCCCGTCGGTGGTGACGACAACAACACCGACAATAATCCCAACAACACCCTCCCCAAGAAACCCAAGCTCCGCTGCCCCTTCTGCCCCGCCTCCATCTGGAAGACGTTCCCCACCAAGGCCCAACTGAAAGCCCACCTCACGCACTACAACCACACGCCGCGCTTCCTGCAGTTCCCCGACTCGGTCGCGCTGCCGCCGACAAAGTCGCGGCGGAAGACCGACTTCAACGCGTGGAGCGGGCTGGCGCATTCCCTCGAGACGCTTCTGTGCGCGGGCGAAGTCGAGGGCGTGCAGCAGGCGCTGGACGTCATCGAGGAGGCGCTGGCGGCGCTGGGGAGGATGGCGGCAGAGGCGAGGGGGGAGTATGGGGAGGCGGAGGCGGATATGGTGGTCGATTGATTGATTGATGTCGTTGACAAATTGTTTTTTTTTCTTCTCACCCCTTTCGGGGGTACCTGGCGTGTGGTGGTTGGTCATGACAACAGGCGTTCTTATACCTTCTTCGCAAGATACAGTTGTCGGCTCTGTTCGAATTACATAAGTCCTCATTCATTTTCCTTCATTCCCATAGCTTTTCTCACCCTTCGAGCGTGAAGCATGACTGTCTCCGGATGTCACGAACCAAAGGTGTTTTGCTTATTTTTCTCTCGCTTGCCTTATGGATATCTCTCGTTAATGCTGCCCCCTCCTTCGCCGAATATCAGTATGAAGTGCTTGGCTCCAAAGAGTATACCGACCCAGCCAAACAGACTTTATCCTCCACCACGCCACTTGCCGCGGCTGCCTCTGCCTCCGCCTCCACGGCCACGGCCACGGCCCCTACCACCGCCGCCACCAGCAAAGCCGCGGCCGCTTCGGCCTCTGTAGGCACCTGCATCCTCATCTTTCCGCGGACCCCTCGCCATGCGCTCAGCCCTTTCCTCTGCCGTCGCGTCAAACGGAATCGGGATTTGCATCATCTCGCAGAAAGTCTTGGTGTGCGGGTTGGTATACTCCATCGGCTGACCGTCGACGTGCGGGCCGAAGGCGGCATCGTAGACCGGTGCGGTTTGGACGAAGTCCTCCGGAATGGTCATCTTGCCCGGCTTGACGATGTTTTCCTCAACCCACGCCTCTTCTTGCTCGATCAAAGGACGGTAGTGCGCTTCGCCTTGATCACGGGGAACGGTGGCGTCAGGATCACCAAATACGAAATCTTTTGCGAAAACGCGGGTGATGGCGAGCCACTCCTTGTCGTACTCCAGGTGGAGTGGACGCTGATAAGTAGCGTCTGTGGGCTGCACACTGATGGGTTCGATCTCGAGAACTTGGAGAAAGTCGCGCCTGGGAAGGCACTTGTCCAGTGCCAGGAACTTCGTGGTCTCGTTCTTGATATCTTCGGGAAAGGGCAGTCCGGCTGGCTTAGGATGTTCGGGATGAGGAGCGAAGGATGCGGGAAGCTGTGCAATCAAATCCCCTGGTACTTCTGCCGGAGTATCTTGAGCAGACGTAGCGGCGGCCGGACCGGTCTCGACGTCTTCCAGTCCGAGGTCGATTTCATCTGTGTTCACCTGAGCAGCTGTGCTAGGCGACTTGTCAACGGCTGGTTTGGGTTCCGTTTGCTGGATTTCCGCGTCGTCGTCCATGTCTAGGTCAATCTCATCCTCGTTCTTTTGCGGGCTGACTTCGACTTCCGGCTCCTTAGGTGCACTAGGTGCACTAGCGGAGGCCTCATTGGCGACACCGTTCTTGTGGTCGACAATTGCGGGATACTTGATGTGAAGATGCGCGCTGAACCAGTGGGAAGGTCGCAAGCGGTCCAATACATACTTGGCAGCGACACTGCCCAGTTGCCCATTGTTTGCATCCACCTCAAACTGGTCCTTCTTTCTCCACAGCCATTTGTAGTTGCCCATCCACTCAACACCTCTCGGCCAATCGTGGCTCAAGCCAACGTCGACCTGCGTCCTGAGCTGCAACAATTTCCGGGTGTCGTACTCGCGGACGTGATAGGCGCTCTTGGTGTCATTGAAGGAATAGGGAAGGCGCTCATGGTGCGGCTTGTTGTAGTTGTAGCCTTTCCATATCCCTGACAGGCCAGCAATCCTCAGCGGGCCTAGGCGGAGGACATTCGCAGCACCCATGTAGTAGATTTTGGGAGCAGCCCAGCCACCGTAGTACAGCTCGGACAGGTGGTTGCTCGCCTCATGGTTGCCGGCAATGAAGATTGTAAGGTAGGGCGCCGTGCGTTGTCCGGAGTAGTATTCGTGGAAGTCGCCAATCTCGCGGTACTTTTTGGGCACTGACATGCAGTTCAGGTCGTAGGCGTTGCGGACTGCCTGTGAGCGTGAGTTACGTTTGGCTGTCTCAGTCTAGACGAGAGAGCGACTGTACCTGGAAATCACCGCCAATAATGAGAAGATCGACGCCAGGCCAGGCCTTGGCTTCGCACGCCTTTGCGACCGAAGCGTAGATTGAGTGAAGAGTGCCATGGCCCTGCGCAGCTTGTTAGAGTCTTGCGTTTGCACCAAGAGAGTGCGGGCGAATACTTACACACCCTTCTACTGCGATGCGCAGGCCTCCTCGCACGAGAAGGTCGGTCGCCATTTTTGCAGCTGCGGATGGGGAGAGGAAGGTGGTGGCGGAGGAGAGAAGGCGCGGGGCGGAAGGTAGTTGGACGCGACGCGCAGCACGTGCGCGCGCGTTCCTCGCCCGTCG
The DNA here is from genome assembly GCF_001883845.1 of Diplodia corticola. Lineage (NCBI taxonomy): Eukaryota > Fungi > Ascomycota > Dothideomycetes > Botryosphaeriales > Botryosphaeriaceae > Diplodia > Diplodia corticola. The sequence goes on from NW_017971485.1 coordinate 16,596, forward strand.
CTTGAAAGATCAGCCCTGCAAACCCACGTCTTCTTCTCCGACGCGCAACCGTCATCGGACGTCACCATGGATCGGACAGCGGCAGAAGCAAGAGACCTCTCTGCAAGGCTCAAACACCTCGATGGAGCGGCTCACGTCTTGGCCCTTGCCTCCCCGGAAACCTCGTCTTTTCTGGAATCCCAATACAGCCACCTCCTGGCAGAGAACGACCTTAATCCGCCAGAGTCCCGGACGAGGGAGGTCTGCGGTGCTTGTGGCACCATTCTCATTCCCGGGATTTTATGCACGGTAACGCAGGAGCAGGCCCGGCCGCGCAAGCCCAAGGAGAAAGGCAGCAAGGTTCAGAAGCCCGAGCCATCGGAGGCTGGCAAATGCTACAAGATGAAAACCTATTCATGCCTTCGCTGCTCGAGCAAAACACGGCTGCAGGTTCCATCGAGCAAGACACGCATGGGCGCGCGGAAGCCGGCGAAGGCTACAGCGGTGGCGATGCCGCCCCTGACAACGGCAGCATGCACACAGACTCAAGCTGTGGAATCGGGTGCTGCAGTCCCAGCTGTGGCGCCGGCGAGCCCTGCGCCTGCGGCAGCCAATGTCAGCAGTAAGAAAAGAGCGAAAGCGCGAAAAGGAGGCCTCCAGGCACTGCTTGCCAACAGCAAGAAGGAGACAAAACCGGCCAATGGCTTTGGCCTTGATCTGATGGATCTCATGCGCAGCGACTGATCGGCGGTCGGCTCGGATGCCAATGATCCTCATCCTGTGTAGGGCTGAGGCACGGATGGCAGCGCACGGTCCACGGCCGCGGGGCAAATCTTCGTCACTCGCCGCCGCCTACTTTTTTTCGAGCAGCTTCTGCCGACTAAGCAACCACCGCACCCCCACATCCTCTGACTATTCGTTGCGCAAATACTTCGCCGCCAGCCACGCGAATCGCCGCTCCTACGAATTTCCTGCGCACCTTGTTTCGCGCCATATCCACAGCCACCGGCCTTCAACGAACCGCCAGCCCCAAGCACAACCCTACAACCATGTCGGTCCCAGGCATGAGTCTGGCAAAGGACCTCTTCGAGGACATGGGCCGCAAGGTCCAGGACGCTGCCTCCACCATGACCGAGGATGGCGAGCCCACCAAGGTCGTTGAGGAAATCGAGAGTTTGTGCATGAACTGCCATGACGATGTCAGTCTTCCAAGAAAGAGTGCGCGCACAGGAAAATGCTAACCGCACAATAGGGTACCACCAAGCTCCTCCTCACTCGGATTCCTTTCTTCAAGGAGATCGTCATCATGTCTTTCGACTGCCCGCACTGCGGCTTCAAGAACGCCGAAATCCAACCTGCCGGAGAGATCCAGCCCCGCGGCGCCAAATACCTTCTCAAGGTCGAGACCGACGACGATCTCAACCGCCAGGTTGTCAAGAGCGACACTTGCATTTTCAGAATCGAGGATATTGATCTGGAGATCCCTCCAGGCCGCGGCCAACTGAGCAACGTAGAGGGTATTCTGAGAATGGTTCAGCAGGATCTCGATCAGAAGCAGGAGGAGCGGAGACAGGTGGTGCCTGAGGTTGCGGTCAAGATCCAGGAGGTCATGGACAATCTGCGCATGATGTACCTGGGCGAAAAGTTCCCCTTCACCATCACCGTCGACGACCCTGCTGGCAACTCGTGGGTTGAACCTTCAGTCGGCGAGACCGGCGCCAAGTTCTCGAAGCACGAGTACGCAAGAACACCCGAGCAGAACACTGCCCTCGGCCTGGCTCCCAATGCCGAAGCTTCTGGCCCAGTTGAGGCACCCGAGCCCGCCATGCGCCCCGAATACCAAGCTACGCAGATGTACCCTCAGGCGCCTGAGCGCCCCATGGTCAACAACGTCGATGACGAGGACATTGTTGAGAACCAGGTCTACTCGTTCCCTGCCAGCTGCCCTGGCTGCACCAAGCCCTGCACCACCAATATGAAGATGGTCAACATTCCCTACTTCAAGCAGGTCGTCCTGATGTCCACCGTCTGCGAACACTGCGGCTACCGCAGCAATGAGGTCAAGACCGGCGGTGAGGTCCCCGAGCAGGGCCGCCGCATTACCCTCTCCGTGAGCTGCAAGGAGGACCTCTCGCGCGACATTCTCAAGTCCGAGTCGTGCGCGATGAACTGCCCAGAGCTCAGCCTGCTCGTCGAACCCGGCACCATGGGTGGCCGCTTCACCACCGTGGAGGGCCTCCTCACCAACATCCGCAAGGACCTGCGCAGCAACCTTTTCGGCGACTCGGAAGAGAAGCACGACTCGGTCGACCCCGCCGCCCGCGCCAAGTGGGATGCCTTCTTCACCCAGCTCGACGATGCTATCGAGGGTCGCATCAAGTTCACCATCGTCCTGTCTGATCCGCTCGCCAGCAGCTACGTCCAGTCTTTCTCCGCCCCTGAGCCCGATGCGCAGATGAAGGTTGAGGACTACGAGCGCACCGCCGAGGAGGAGGAGGACCTTGGCCTGCGGGACATGAAGACCGAGGGCTATGAGGAGGATCACAAAGAGGAGAAGACGGAGGAGCAGACTTGATTGGAAACAGGAAGAGAAAGAGGAAAGGAAAGGGTCTGAAATATATCGATGGTTGAACATACAGGCGTTTGGAAGACAATGATTGTAAATCTGACTGATGCGATGAGAGACATGGGGTTTCACCGCGAACCCTGGGAAAAAGCAGCGTATCAATGATGGAGGAAAGAAGAAACGAGCAGTGGCCTGACATTTTCGAATTTCTTTTTTATGTTTTTTTTTTTTGGCTTGGATACCAGGGTATCACAGTTTAGCATAGACTTTGAGACACGGAAGGGAACGGACGACAGAGAAGGAGGAAGGGAGCAAAAAGCTAATATTTTCCCTTCTTACTTTGTGCACACTTGGACGTTTTTGAATCATGCACATGCTTGACATGGCACTCTCTTTCTTCTTTCCAACTTTTCTTTCTTCTGCCTCACCTTCCGCCCACGCATCCCGCCTCCTCCCGATGGAATGTAGGGTGAAGCGAGAGAGTCTGGATCGCTCTCCACCTTGCATGTCCCCTGAGAAGGTTACTTCTTATGCATGCATGCAAAGTTGCATGCATGCAAGAGGGACAAAGGCGAAGGCGCAGCTTGCGCGCGATCCACATAGCGCAGATCCAAAGTTTACAAACACACTGACTGAAGCGGTGTGTCCCGTCTCCTGCCAAATATCGTTGCATTGCGGGGCCCGTCGTCACACATGCACGCAGCTTGCCACGCACGAACCACAAAGTCAAAAGAGGTTGACATGATAGATCCCAATTCTCGGGGAGGTTTTTTGTGAACATTTGTGTTTTGTCTGTCTGTGTGTGAAGCCCGCGAGAGCTTGTTTTTGTAGAAAATTCGGTCTACTGGTTGGTTTTGCTTCAGAAACTTCATGGCAAAAAAAAAGAAAAAAGACTCTCTTCTTCAGTTGATGACCCTCAGATCCCCCTTCCAGAAGGGGTGGTTGGAGGGAAAAAGAAAAAAATGGAAAAGGAGCACAACCCAATCTACTCTCAAGACGCCAAGTTCCCGGTTGTCTCCTCCATAGTATTGCCCCAAGTTCGCCGGTTGACCCCGTCAAGCGCCCCAGTCCGCCAGTATTGCGCCCATGGTTGGAGCAAACAAAGAAGAAAAGAATCAGAAAGAAGATGGAACCCGTTTACTGGTGCTGACGTTGGAGTTCCGTGAGCCGCGAGAAGCGAGCACCATCGGACTGGTAGCACGCGGCAGAGAAATGGCCGTCACTGTTCTCGCGACGAGCCGAAGGGCCAGGACTGAGATGGCCACCACCAGTAGAGCCTCCATGACGGGAATCATAACGAGCACCATACCGATACTGATAGTCTCCCTAGCACAGCGTGTTTAGATGTGTTACATTAAAATGAAAAGTAAAAACGGAAAAGAAAACGCAAATGGGGATATGAGAATTCAGCATGGCTTTCATAATTTCGTGCCTTGGCGAGTTGAATCGCTCAACCGACGTACCGGACGTGTGGAGGAAGAGGATGCAGCGGGGGCGTTAGTGGGAACAAGTGGAGAAAGTGTGCCGCGGGAGCTGGCGCCGGCGGTAGCAGTCGAGCCAGCAGCAGCGCCTGCAGTAGTGTTGGAAGTGGAACCGCCAGTGGCATTCGCAGCTGCGTTGGCACGCATCTGGGTGAGGGCATGAAGACGGGCATTGATGAGCCACTGTTGCTGACTACGCATGGCACCAAGGGCGGCATCGGTGCGAGCCATGTCGGTGTTGATACGAAGGACCTCGTTGTGGAGCTGAATGTTGGTGCGGGCCTCGACCTCGGCGATCATGTTGCTCAGGCGTGAAATCTCGTTGCGCAAGGACTCGTGCTGCGCAATCATGTCCTGGTTGTTGGCATCTGCAAGATTGTTGAGGTTGAGGTCATTAGCACCAGGGACCTCGTAGGCGGTAGCTCCTGGAGGGAGGGCGACCATGGCTTGCAGCGCATTGAGGCCCTGCTCAAGGCACGACACCTGGCGACGAAGCTGGCTGTTCTCAGCCTCAAGATCTTCCTCACGCGTCTTCATACGCTGCAGGACGGGCAGCATCTTGGCGATTGTACAACCGCGTTTGTGTTCGTCCATCTGATCCCTCTGGCAGTTGTGGTCGCATCCAAAGTCCAGGGCAGGGCAGTTGATGATTGCTTTAGGGCAGATGTTTGAGCGGTGCACTTCCATCTCTTTGCGAACAACCTCGGAGCTGCAGTCACGGCACTCGTCCATGCGGAAAGGGCAAGCCTTGAGGTGGTGCGCCTTCAGTAGAGCCTAGTTAGCCAAGGTAAGAAGCGGGGGGACAGTTTCCTCACCTCAAGTGCGATGACCATGACGGTCTCCTCACAGTACTCGCAGTTGACATAGCTGTGCAGACATTCCTTGTCCAGATCCTTGGCCATCACAGGATGGGAGCATGCACGAGCAGGACACTCGACCAGACGGTATTCGCAGGCGAAGTCGACATGGTCCTGGGCCTCACAGCGCTGGCCCTGCCAGTCGCAACCCTCGGCCTTGTTCGGGCACTTGACGAGCAGCTCGTCCAGCATGTTGGTAATGATTCTCGAGACTGCGCGCGGCTCGGTGTCCATGTTAAGTTCGCGGCGACAGGTCGGGCAGCGGGCGCCACTGCCGGGATAGCTGAAGGACTGGCCGACGGCGTAGCGAATGTGGTTGCTCAGACATGCGTCGCAGAAAGTGTGTTCGCAGAGCAGACGCTTGGGGTCGACAAACGGCTCCATGCAGATCAGACAGCACAGGTTCTTGTCGCAGGGCGAAACGAGCTCGAGCTGGTGGAATTCGACGGGTTTGGCGAAGCGGCTCTTTTGGGGCTGGGAAGCGAAGGCGCGGAGCTCCAGCGGCGAGGGCGCGCTGGGCGGGCCGCCGATGATCAGCTCGGGCTGGCGGTCCATGGTGTTCAGGTTGCGGGCGGTGATGTCGGCGTCGGGAGTCAGCGCGGTGCTGGCCTGGAGGAGCGGCGTGTCGGCGCGGCTGGAGGCGCTGGATCGACGGCTGTCATCGGCCATGTCAGGCTGGCGTGTCGGAGTGGGAGCGAGCGGGTGGACCGTCACAGCAGCGGCGTCGACTTTGGCCGGCACCTGGGCATTATATGCGGGCGGGCGGTGACAGGGTCGCACGAGCGAGGAATGCGTCTGGTCGAGTAGTGTCTTGCTGGAACTCGACGAGCTGCTGCGGGCGGGTGAATCCGGGGCTAGCGCAGGCCGCCCGTGCGCATCCCCGACGTCTCACAGCGGGCGGGCGGCGCCGCGCAACGACAGCCTGAGCAACGCGCCTGCGAAGCCCTGCGAGCCGCCGATTCTGCTGCAACATTCCAACCGTCCCGCATCCGCGCCATCGCCCTCCTTCTCCCACCACACTGCCGAGCCCAGGCCCCAGCCCGCAATCCCGCTGCCGCTGCTGCTGCCGCTGCCACTGCCGCTGCCACTGCCGTCCCCGCGCTCCGCAGCCACAATGGCCATGGCCAACCCAGCCCAGCTGCTGCTCCTTGCAGACCACATCAAGCTGTCGCTCCTGGAGCGCCAGCGCGCCGTGTCTTTGAACCTGTCGCCCAACTCGCAAGATGGTCAGATCTCGCGCTCGCTCGAGTCGCTCTCCTCCGGCATCGACGCCTTGGACGCCCAGCTTTCCCAGAACCCGGACGAGTCCGTCACCCGCCGCACCTCCACCACCACCACAGCCTCCACCCTCCCAGCACCATGGCACCGCCTCTCTTCGCCCACCCTCCCCCCCGTGATGCACACTCCCTACGTTCCACGCAAGCCACCACCACGACCGTTACTTGCCGGACGAGCCGCCCTGCTGACCCCCAGCCTCTCTCTATCACAGATCCCTTCAAGACCAAGTTTCGCGCCTGCGCGCGCAGTATGACGATCTGTCGGCGCAATTCAGCACCACAGGCGGCGACAGCGCCGCCGCCACCCTCTCCTCGCCAAACGACCCTGCGCTCTCCGCGGACTTCGCCGCCGCGAGCTCGCAGAAGCCCGCGCGCACGACCAACAAGAAAGCCGTCCGCTTCACCGACGCAGACGACGACGATGACGACGTGAACCGCGCCGCCCTTTTCCCTTACCGCGACGACCCGGACGAAGAGCGCGCCGACCACTCGGAGCTGTCGAATCAGCAGATCCACGAGTACCACCAGCAGGTCATCTCGCAGCAGGACGAGCAGCTCGACCGGCTGGGCGAGAGCATCGGCCGCCAGCGCGAGCTGTCGATCCAGATCGGCGACGAGCTCGAGGGCCACGTCCTGCTGCTCGACGAGGTAGACGAGGGTGTCGACCGCCACCAGAGCCAGCTCGACCGCGCCGGCAAGCGCCTCGCCAAGGTCGGACGCCGCGCGCGCGAGAACTGGAGCATGACCCTGATCGTAGTCTTGATCGTGATTCTGGTCTTGTTGATCGTCATTACCAAATGATTTTTCCCTCTTGTTCTTTTTGAATGGAAGTAATCGCTGCGCTATTCTATTTCTTATGTAGCGCTTTCCAGGAGGCTTCTTCTTCTTCTTCTTCTTTTTTTTTTTTTGCGCGCGTGCTATTCAGATGTAGAGGTCTGATAGACGACGGATGCTGGTCCTTCTGACAGACCATGCACCGGGAATTTCGTTTTCCTCTTGTTGAATAGTCCAGACCGGTCGGAGGCAGATGTGGGATTGACGCACCTCAAACAATTGGGGCATCTGATTGTCGTCCTCTTTCGTTTCCTCTCTTTCCTTTACTAGTCTTGCTACTTTTACTCGTTTTTGGCATGGGGTATGGCGTTCAAACGGTTGGTCGGAGAAGGGGAAAGGCAAGGGATATGGATTACACCTTTTGGGAAAAAAGGGAAAGCGGGAATTCCCTCATTTTGGACGAGAGCATAAACTCCGTGGTAACCCCGGCGCGAGGCTCCATGGCCTAGGTAAATCAACACACATCAGTAATACAGTGCGAAGATATATTTCAATCGTCAACGTGCGGGTTCCTTGTATTTTAATCCTCCCCCTCGTCTAATCTTTCGTTACAAAGGGAACGAAACTCGTGCACCTCTCTCCTGTTTAGAAGAAAGGGCGTCGTCGAGACCACTAGTCTAAACCGCTTTGAGATGACCGTCCCTCCCACCATACACCTTATCCCGCCCATGTTGTCTCACCCAAAGGTGCAGGAAAACAATCTGCCGTTCCGTGAACGGCATCCCCCGACTCCAGTGACAAAGGGAAAAGGCCCAGTGTAATGATTCCATCCTCCCCGTTGTTCCTGTCTAATTGGCAGACGTAAATTTCGCTCGCACACTCAATGCACACGCCGGGAAAACGCCGGGCCCCCGGAGGTACAAGAGGGACAAGAGACAATGAGTGATTATGAGAAAACGTTAGATGTGCCTGGTAAAGACTGTTCTCTGTACCATCCTCAGGTCACCATCTTCTGTGTAGCCAGTCTCCCATCCCAAGTCACTCCCCTTCGAGTAAACTCCCAAGAAAGCATCATGTCCTGATTGTTAAAATTTTGAAAATCGTACTGTGGCTGTAGGACGAACGAAACGGCTCGGTGGAGGAGCCGAAGGGGTATCTCTGCTCGGAGAAGAAAAAAGATTTGCGCGTTCAACTTGGAAGCGACGCATTGGATCATCTCTGGATGTCGAGCTTGATGTTGGTCCAGCAGCAGTCTATGGCTGGTCATAATGCTTTTTTCTTTTTTTCTTTGGCAGCTCTCGGTTTGGCCGGTGCTGTTGCTTTCTAGTTCGTTTTGGAGAATCCTCAATGAAGTTCAAGGGCCTGCTTAGATTTCTCGTACACCACGTAGGTGATTGACACGGCCGGCACGACCTTCAGAAGGTTAGGCGTCAGGCCCTTGAAGAGTCCCCTGGCACCTTCACCCTTGATTGTCTGACGCGTGACATCCATAATGCCAGTGTACGTCCTCGGATGCAGGACCGTGCCTTGGCTCTGTAGTCGTGTGCGGAGCAAATTCAGCGGGTAGACAAGACTGGCGCCGAAGGCACCACTGAATCCACCGATGAATGCAGTCATGAAGCTGCCTGGCTCGGCCTGTTCCTCGTGGCAACCGCGTTTCTCGGCATTGCGGGTCGTGACGGCGCGTTTGAGGTATTCGAACGTTCCCAGATCGATGGCCGCGTAAGGGAAGATCCCGAAAAGACCCATTGGCAGACCGCGATAGAAGGAACGGAGGCCATCCTTCATCCACATTTTCTTGGCGGTTGCTATAATTAGCTTGTTTCCGTGAAGACCGCCGGAGACGGTTTCGCATTGCATGCGGCTACGCGATGACGTCAGTCCTGATGCAACCCAGCCAAACCTCCTGGACGCTTGGTTACTCACAATTTCAAGGTGTCCAATGGATAGACCACGGCCCTGATAACGAATTAGGAGCTTCGTTCCCCTTCTCAAAGGTAGGCAGGCTATGCTCACTGGGAAACCATTCCTCCAAAGCCACCGGCCATGAATTTCGACCAGGTGTGGATGTCTCGCGGATTTCCGTGGCCCTCGATCTTGGCGAACATGCGTTTCGATGCCTGTGCCTTGTGAGTAGAATTCATCCGAGCTCTCCCATCGCGCCTACCTCGAATGCGCCAAACTTCACGGCCGATTCAGGCATGACCTTGACCACGTTCAAACCGTTGCCTGCGCTCCAATTAGCAATTGCGACCCATGTTGGATGCTTTCCAGCATACCTGCGTAGAGACTCCGCATTCCGCCGGCAGCCCACAATTCTTTTGTGGCAATCACCAGAGATTTGGTGCCTTGCTTGGCCGCCACGACGGGAGCTCCGGATTTCGCAGCGGCTACAGCAGTCTCGGCGGTGCTGGTTTGCGCGATGAGGTACACTTTCAAACGGTCGAGGGGAGCGGTTGTTGTACGAGAGACGATGCCAGCGACACCTCCCGCCGCAAAGTAGCCTGGATTCGGGACGCAAGCAGTCAGCACCGGCTCCACATGCGTTTGCCATAAATTCTCGGCGCTCTCGGGCGTGGCGGTCGAGGCTCCGAGGCCTACTTCGGGCGGGAGGAGGGGCGGCTGCGCGGTGGCTGGGCGCTGCGGGCCGGATTGCATCAATGCAGAAGTCTCACTCTCGCGCTCGACTGGGGGCAGGGAAGAGGTGGAGTGGGATTTTGCAATGCCGATGAGTGAGCCAAAGAGAGCGTGGAGTAGCCAAGTACCTAGTCCGTTCATGAGCTCGTCGTTGACTCCGACATCGCCCTCAGGGTTCATCTGCACAGTCGACGAGTAGTAGGACATGACCGCCTTCAGGCTGGGGGTCTCGGCGGGTATGAACAGGAGGAAGTCCCTGTGCAGGCCGTGGTCAGCATGCGCGGAGCCGCAATTCGCTCGCGCAAACGTACCGCCATTCTTCAAAGCTGATAACCCCATCCTTGTTGCTGTCGACCTCGCCGAAGAATTGGTTCAGCTTGGAGTCGGGCACCCTGAGGCCGGCGCGCAGGAAGCCCGCTCGCAGCTCGCTCTTTTCCAGCCGGCCATCATTGTTGCGGTCGATGCTTCGGAAGAGCTGCCAGAGCTCGTGCTCCGTCTGCCGTACGAACTGGTGGAATTCTTTGGGGCCGTAGTCAGTGTCGCCCACGGGCAGGAGAGCGCGAGGGATATGCCTGACCGGAGTAGGAGATCTCGCCGTTGCCGTCAGCGTCGACGCTCTTCAGCACGTCCTTCAGGAGGTCGTCGGCGTTCTTGAGCGCTGGTCGGAGGGTCAGCGGGCGCGAGGGCAGCGGGCGGGCGGGCAGCGGGCGGGCGACGTACGGTGGTCAATTTTTCGTAAGCCGCGCTTGAGGCCGTTGAGGTCGAGATGGCCCTGCTTCCGGGTATCGAGCTGGCTCCAGAGCGCCTCAACCCGCGCATCCTGGGCATTGGCGGTTTCGAGGATCATGGTCGGTCGGGGGGGTTATCTGGATTGTTGCGAGGCCATTTCACGCAGGGAGAGAGGCAGGGCCCGGCGGTCGAGGGAGACGTCGGGAGTGCTTTGCGGCGAGCTGAGGCCGCGAAAAGCGCATGGAAGCTGGGTGAGGTGGGGCGTTGCTGGGATTTGGAGGCAGCGGAGTCTGACAAAGGCCAGCGTGCGAATGGGTGGCCGCGAAAAGCCGAGCCCGCGCCCGGTACCCACAACACCAAAGGCTATCCCTTAGCCCGCCCTCCCCACCCCCTGCGCCAATCGCGCCCCGATTCGTTCCCGCCGGCTCTGCAACCTGCCCGTGCGCGCCTTCTGTGACCGCACGGCTCCACATCCTCCCCAAGCCAGCTCCTCGACCGCTGGCCTCCGTGGCATGGCTCATCTCCGCCCGTGACAGCTGCCCGCCTGCCGCCATGTCTGCCAGCTACTGGAGCTCCTCCCAGCGCCGCTTCTGGACCTACACCAAGCCGGAGCTGGCCCAGATCCGCCGCAGCCTCGAGGATGAGAACAAGGAACTGGTTCAGAAATACCCTCTTCCCGACCGCCGCCTCCTGCACATCTATTTCTGCAGCCGTACGCGTCCCAGCTCTGCCGCGCCATGCACATGCTCATTTCCCTCGCAGAGCTCAGCAAACTCGTCCGCAGGTTGAAACTGTCCCAGCAAGCCGTGGCCACTGCCCAGGTCTACATTCGCCGCGTTTACACCAAGATCGAGATCCGGAGGACCAATTCCAATCTGGTCATACTCACTGCCCTCTATCTGGCCTGCAAGATGGAGGAGAGCCCCCAGCACATCCGCGTGATTCTTGGAGAGGCCCGTCAAGCGTGGCAAGGTAGTGAACTTTCACCTCACTGCGAGTCGTTTTCCAACTAACCCCCACAGACATCATCCTTCCCGACACCTCAAAGCTCGGCGAGTGCGAATTCAGCCTCATCTCAGAGATGAATTCCCAGCTCATCATACACCATCCCTACCGCAGCTTGCTAGACCTCCAAGCCAGCTTCAAGCTGACCCATGAGGAGTATGCCCAGGCCGAATACGTCATAAACGACCATTATCTGACAGATCTGCCCCTGCTCCATCCGCCTCATGTCATTGCAATCGCTGCCATGGTCGTTGCCGTGACACTTGGGCCCACGCAAGCCGGCATCAACATGCTGACTGCTGCCAACATGCAAAGCGCAATGTCAGGCCTTGCCCAGCAACAGACCGGCACTGGCGGGGCATCTCCTGTCAAGATGCAGCACTTGATGAATTGGCTCGCAGATTCAACCGTGGACATCGAGGCTGTGGCCGACTGCGTCCAGGAGATGGTATCACTGTATGAGGTTTGGGAGCAGTACAACGAAAAGATTTGCAAAGACCAGGTCAACAGATTCATCAAGGCACGGGGTCTGGAAAAGTGAGCTCTCAAAAAAGCGGGCTTGTCCAACGAAGGTATTGCACAGCATCGCAGGGGCAGAAGGCAGAGACGGCTGCGCCTCAGCGGACCCCATTTCCATGCACAGACCCAAGGAAGTTTTTCAGCTCCCGGAGAGGCCGCCCCTAGGCAGCTACCAGTCTACTGGGCATATGGGTTCACAAGCAATGCCTCAGCCTTGCCTTTCTCCAGCACCCATGTTTCGGCCTATGGCGACAATGGGCCTTCTCCCAAGGTCAAGGGTCACTTCTTTTTCTGGACCTCGCCGGCCAAGACAAGTTTGTGGTTCATAGACCATGTTGAGTACCACGAAAGGGATTTCGCTAGGTCGTTATGGTAGCGTACCACTGGTCAGCCTTGCCTCCGAAGAAGCCCGCAGCACTGAATATAAATCTCTCTGTTACCGCAACCCGAAGACGAGACAAAGCAGAATCAGATCTCAAACTCCCTCGTGGACCTTTACAAAATCAACTCGACCACCCTCGCGCTCGGAATCAAGCACAACAACAGCAGGAACCATGGACAAAACGGAACTCTCCCAGCAGAAGACAGAACTCCGATACGCGCAACTGCAATCGGCCCTTCTTATGCTCATCCTATCCTTCCTCGTCACCATTACAGTCATCATTATCTGCGTCATCATCCGCGTTGAGGGAATCCTCAACACGATGCACCTTTGAGCCCATTCACCATCTACGCCGTCGAAGTCTATGCGCATTCGACAGCTTTGAATACCGAGATCAGCCTTACTTGAACGACAATGGCGCACAATATCTACACGATTCAGGCGACCGGGTGCCGTCGCCCGCATCATCATAGCGGATTTCGCCTATCAAACGCCTATACGGCTGACGAACTTTAGCCTCCAGCTTTGCGGAATGGACTGTCTTTCTGAATTTAGAAGAGGATTGCGGTAGCGAAGAAGCGTCAACACACGTGTCCTTGAGGAAATGGAAGTCATATTGGTACCGTTCGTCAACTATGTACTTAGAATCCACCATGACATCCAATATCCTCCGATACCGGTCCATCTCCTACCCGTAACTCGTGTTTAACAAGTCTGTGAAGAAGCCGGAGTGCCACTCGTATAGGCTCCGTCAGCATCGCCAAGGCATTCGGCTAGTCGCAATCAGCACTCCCTCGTCCACACCGAGAAAGAAGTAGAATCGACCTACCAACAGTCACGAGTTTCAAGTTGTTTTGGCTAGCCCAGCTGATCAGCCACGGAACGAGCTGGGTCACGGTGGACTGGTAGGTCTCGTGCATGAGGGGGATATGGCCGTTGCCAGAAGCACCGGCGTTGGTGAACTGCTGCTCGCTCTGAGCGACGCTGTAGCCGTTCCAGTCGCCGCTATCGACGTCGTCGGTGATGATGCGGTAGCCGAGCGTCGCCATGGTCGACTGCACGCTGCCGCCCGTGGCGAGGTACGGCGGACGCATGTACGTCGGTTTCTTTCCGATGATGCTGACGAGCGCGCCCTCGAGCTTCTGCATCTGCGTCGTCAGGTCGGCGGCGCTGAGCGAGCCGAAGTTCGACGGGTGGCTCCAGCTGTGCGAGGCGATCTGGTGGCCGGCGCTGTACGCGTTCTGCAGCGCCGTCTTTTGGTTGTAAATGCAGCCTGGGTGCCATTTGCAAAGCAAGTGTCAGCTCTTTCGCCCCCGCGTGAATTGGTCGCCGGCAGGAAAGTCAAGTATGTACAGATGCAAGCTGATCCAAAGATAGTGTTGCAATCTCATTGTTTCACTTCGGACCGTATGGCCGGTGCTGGGGTTGCACGACTTGCAGCTGAGCTCCTAAAGCATCGAAAATGCTCACCGTAAAGCGTGCCGGTCACAAAGAAGGTCCCCTTGGCCCCGGCTGCGTTGAGCGTATCAACCAAAGTCTGCGTGTACTGGTATGGCCCGTCGTCGAATGCCAACGCCAACATGCCTGGAGAAGAGCACTTCGTGATGACTTGCCCGGCTGCTGGGCCAGCGCGTTTGAAGGCCTCGAGCGGGCTTGGTACCGGGGTAGCCGCGGCCAGCACGGCGAACGCGGAGGTCAGGACTGTGGAGATATGCATGATTCTGATGTTGGACAGAGTGATGAGATGTGCAAAGGCGATGAAGAGGCTGTCTGGTCGGATGGCTGGAAACAATTCTTGAGAACCACCTCGAGCTTTATAGTGAAAAAGGTATTGAATCTACTAGAAACATCCAAGTCCTGCAATAGTCGAAGCCCCTAAGAAAGGCGCTGCGGGCCGTCGGTTCGCGTACATCTCTTACGAGGCCAAACAGAGCGTGGGGCACCCAAGCATTTCAGCCTGTACCTTAGCGAGTAGCTCCAGCTTCCCCAGATTTTAGAAATGTCGGGAAATACCATCGCCACTACTATACAGTGGTTTGATGCGAGGGTGTGATGGATGGCTCATTTTACCCGTACATTTTACCCGCACTTGGTTGGACGCTTGGACGAGCTTGGTGTCGTCCATTGAGCTGTAGAACTCTCGTGTTGAGCCTAGACATTTGAGCCAAGACGTGGCGGTGCCTGAAACGCGCCCGGATATATCGAAGTATAATAGGCCTGGATCCGTGATCTTTGCCGTTTAGGCTATGGATCCACCTTTAGACTTCATCAGACGAGTACATGATGCACATGATGCGATGACGGATCAAAGGATGTCTACCTCAAAAGAACATTGACAAATTACTTGGGTCGAAGGAGAGCTTTGGTAGTCATTATTGGTGTCAATACCGGGTAAATGACCGTACCTGCCGGGGACACAGCTGGTGACGGAAGTATTGAGCTCACCCGGGCACGCTCGTCTCACAACGATACTGAATTCTACTAATGTTCGTAGTTGAATCCAGCGCCCGGGCGTGAACATTAGTCTTGAATGCGGACAAATGCGTCAATACGCCGAATTCAACCACTTAAACGAGCTCGGACGATTCAACTACTCCGCCACCTTCTATAAGGCAGGCGATTGATTAGAAAAAAGAAACTATCTACAGCATCTCGTTTCGATTGTTTTAATATTTATCCTCGGGCAAAATGCTTTGCGTATATAGATTTTACAAAATTTCCTTTACTTCAATCACCAGCTTGGTAACAAGCTGTGAACACATCAGCAACAGGTCGCTTAGCTCAGTTGGTTAGAGCGTGGTGCTAATATTGGCAATCCTCCCAGGGGATTAAGAGTTGACGCCAAGGTCGCGAGTTCGACCCTCGTAGTGACCATCCTGTTCTTTTTTTTTCTTAATCCTTTTGCGTTATGGGACGGCCGGAAGCGTTGCGCAATCGTTTTGGAGATTGAGGTGATTGCGTGGCTCGCTGGCGGTGGTGGGAGAACCGATAAGGACAAGGCATGTAGAGAAGAGAGACAGCATTGTCCGCGCCATTCCTCCAGATCTGAAGTACTTTTTCATCGTGCTAAAGCTAGGTTGGACTGCAGTGGTGAGGTAGGTCGGTGTCGGCTCGGGGCCTTCGGAGGAACAAGTACCTTCATCTGCCCCGCGGTCACGATCGGCTCGTCATCAACGTCAGCTCTTCCGCTCCAGCCAGAGAGATCAACTGTCGAAGAGAGAGTCCGGGAGCCTTGTGCTAGAAAGAGCCAGGAAACACGAGAGAAGTAGAGAGGAAGCTTATTATTGTGCGAGACACCCACGAGCAATCACAATGGCTATTGCTGTAAGTAAAGCCCTGCTCCTCTTAGCGCTCGCCAATTCGTTACCGCAATGGTGTCGTTTCTTGAGGCTTTCTCTTGATGCCTTGGTCTCAAGGTCTTGGTAAACAAGGAAGCAGCGGTCGAGATACATGTCCCAACTGCTGCTCTCGGAACGAATTGACCCCCACTCTCGATTCTCGGCCGCTCACTTGGGACGAGGGTGTCACAATCCGTTCAGCAGGAAGGCATCCTTGTGTCTTGCTCACTTCGGTATCCGAGCACGCACCATGTAGTGCCGGGGAGCTGACCTTTCATCCTACAGGCGGTTGGTCAAATATGCTCCACAGCGAGCATGGCGCATAATCTCAAGCAATGCAGCCAGCTCGTCACCAAGGCAGCAGCGGCAGGTGCAAAGGTCAGGCTGCCCTCTATGCTGCCCCAAAAGACCCACTCCCGAAACCACACAAGGCAAACCCTACTCACCCACCGCCGCAGGCACTCTTCCTCCCCGAAGCCAGCGACTACATCGGCTCCTCGCCCGCCGAGACGGTCTCGCTCTGCAAGTCAGCGCAGGACAGCGAATTCGTGCGGGGCCTGCAAGACGAAGCGCGCCGGTCCAAGCTGCCCATCAACGTGGGCATCCACGAGCCCGCCGAGGGCGTCGATGGCGCCAGCGGCGGCAAGATCAAGAACACGCTGATCTGGATCGACGAGCGCGGCGACATCGTGCAGCGGTACCAGAAGCTGCACCTCTTCGACGTCGATATCCAGGGCGGTCCGACCCTGAAGGAGAGCCAGTACGTACGCGTCTTCCCCGCCATACAGCGTTGCTTCGTCCCCATGCATCCTCGGGCCATGGCTGACTTGTTGTTTTGCCGCACAGGAGCGTGGAACGGGGCAGCTCCATCTCGGCACCATTTCAGACACCGGTCGGCTGCGTTGGCATGACCATCTGCTTTGACGTGAGCACCCACCCACACACACACACACACACACACACGTCCCATGCCAGGAGAAAGTAAGCAAGGGCGGCTAACCACAGACCCAAAACAGCTCCGCTTTCCCGAGATCTCCCTCTCCCTCCGCCGGCAGGGCGCACAAGTCCTCGTCTACCCCTCCGCCTTCACCGTCCCGACCGGACGGGCGCACTGGGAGCCTCTGCTGCGCGCCCGCGCCATCGAAACCCAATCCTACGTCATCGCCGCGGCACAGTCGGGCTTCCACAACGAGAAGCGCTGTTCCTACGGCCACAGCGTCGTCGTCTCCCCTTGGGGCGAGGTCGTCGCCGACCTGGGCGGCTTCGACGCGCTCGACGGTTACAACGAGGTGGGGAGGCAGCCGCCCCCGGCGTTGGCGTTGGTGGATTTGGATCTGGCGTTTCTGGAGAAGGTGAGAAAGGAAGTGCCGTTGTTGAGGAGGACGGATGTGTATCCTGAGGTGTGATTGTTTGGCTGGTTGGCCGGTCGGGTAGAGGTGTATGGGGGACGGGAGGAGAAACGTGGTGGTCGGGAAATGATTCAAGGAAAAGCGCAGTCAATGAAGTGGGCAAGAAATACTTCCCTGGGTGCCAAAGTCAATGCAGATTTTCATCACGGTGACCACCAAGTAAAACACAATTCAAATTCAATCAAACACACTAGAGACTATATAGGAGCTCGTCTTAGCTTCGCCGTCTCCCGATCGACCGATGCGATCGCAACGGCTACTAGTCACCAGCACTACGTAGAAGTGCGAGCTCGGTAGCTGGTGTCCCTCCTCTTGCCGTACGCTTTGTTTTCCATTTACGTGTTCTGCCGTGTGCTGGCATGCTGTGGTATGGTTGATGTGCTGCGCTATGGCTTGTCGTGCTATAATGTGTTGTGCTATGGTTGGATGTCGTGTTGTGATTGGGATGTCTTGTGATTTGGGTGTCTTGTGATTGGGATGTCGTGTTGTGATTGGGATGTCTTGTGATTTGGATGTCTTGTGATTTGGATGTGTTGTGATTTGGATGTCGTGTTGTGATTTGGATGTCTTGTGATTTGGATGTGTTGTGATTTGGATGTGTTGTGATTTGGATGTCGTGTTGTGATTGGGACGTGTTGTGATTGGGATGTCTTGAGATTGGGAGTCGTGTTGTGATTGGGATTTCTGGTTGTGATTGGGAGTCTTGTTGTGATTGGGATGTCTTGTTGTGGTTGGGATGTCTTGTTGTGGTTGGGATGTCTTGTTGTGGTTGGGATGTCTTGTTGTGGTTGGGATGTTGTGTTGTGGTTGGGATGTCGTACTGTGGTGTGGTGTGCTGAGGGTGCCGTGTCGTGTTGTGGTTATAGTTTCTGTGCTGGGTTGGGTTTGGTTTCCGTAATGTGTACGTTCGTTCGATGGTAAATTCGCTCAGTGGCAGGTTCGGTGGAAGGGTGCGCGTTCGGTGAGAGGGAGGCTCGCTCGGCTGGCTTGGTTGATCGGTCGGTTCAGTAGATCGATGGGTTTGTTTTCGGGTTTGTCGATGGGTTCGTTCGTTCTGTGGTCGCTTGGGTTGTTCGTTTGTTCTGTCGGGGTTCCTTCGTTCGGTTGGTGGTCGGTCGGTCAGTCAGTGAGTTGAGGCTCCCGGAGGAGTTTGGATGGTAAGGAAGGAAAGAGAGGAAGAGAAGGCAAAGGGGGGTTTAAGTAGGCTAGCGGTTGATGTGAATGAGTCACCTGCACGTGCGACCGGCGGCGGTAGCTGGTCAAGGCACCCACACCAGTGTGAAGACCCTGTTGCCCAAAAGGGAAAACCCGGTGGCTGCCTACCAACCCGAAACTGCAAAGTGAGCCAGATGTAGCCGAAAATGCGCTCGATTATTGTTTCGAGTTTTCCAATCCTGTACCGTGTCCATCACGTACTCATTTGCACTCCCAACTCAGCACATCTCGCGATCCGATACCGAGCATGGTGTACGTCTCACCCTCGAAACCCGCGACAGTCATCGCCATCCAAGCCCGTTGCGCCCCAACGCTGCCACCAGCAACGCCCCTCCTCGCAGTCATCCAGAGTCGTAGTAGGAAAGCCGGGGGGATGAGGCCACGCCACCGCAGCCTGGTCAAATCCTCAGTAGCTGGCACATCCGCGTCGCCATCTGAGCGATACGGCATGGGCACCTCGTAGCGGCTCAGAAAGCTGTCAATGTCGTCGCTGGCGTTGATACGTGGCGACTCCAGGCTGACCATCCCGAGCCATTCCAGCACCTCGGTACTGTACTCCGGGTCGCAGAGGTCAGCGCTAGAGGTCAACGCAGGAACCTTGACCTGGGGTAGTTTGAGGCAGTCTGGCTGGGCCGTGAGGAGTTGCGGAGAATGCGCCAGAATCGGGCCTGCGACACGGGTGTTAGGGCGCTCTTGGTCATCGACATGGGGAATCCATACCTGAAGGAGATTGATGGGGGCTCTGGACATCATGGAAGAGCCATGTGAGAGAGTGGTTTAACACATTCTTGAACGCCCATACAATGCGCTCGAAGCCCTTTTTTCCGTGCAGCATGGATGGTTGGCGAAGCTCCAACTCAATGGCTAGGCGACATCAGTAGGCTGTGCTCAAGTCACGGAAGCCAGTGTGGATTGCATACCGAATCGTTCCTTGGTGTGCTTTCTGCCGCCATGAGGGATCGGCTTGCCCA
The DNA here is from genome assembly GCF_001883845.1 of Diplodia corticola. Classification (NCBI taxonomy): domain Eukaryota; kingdom Fungi; phylum Ascomycota; class Dothideomycetes; order Botryosphaeriales; family Botryosphaeriaceae; genus Diplodia; species Diplodia corticola. The sequence goes on from NW_017971485.1 coordinate 35,735, forward strand.
CAAGACCGCATTGTTCGTATGTTACGCGATCGAGCTCCAGCCTCAACACGCCTGAGAACAATGTCAGAACGCCGTGATCCCACTTGCCCGCCATCTGCAAGAAGAGCCATACCTTCACGGAGCGAGAAGACATTATCAAATTTACGGCGGCCTTCGGAAATCATCAAGACATTCCCTGCAAATGGTGTTGGTAAGTGCGAATAGCCGGCAAAAGGCGCCAGCTGCATTTACCAGTCTTGATGTAGTGGTTGAAGAAGTCGCCGTCGATGATCTGGCCAAGCGACATGTAAACTCTGGCATAGTGAAACTTGGCCGCATCACCGTCCAGCTCTTGTCGTATCGATTCACAGACGTCGTCAGGCAGGATCAAATCAGCCTGCCCTCAGCTTAGCACGATCAAAGTCACGTGGCGGCGGGGCGTCCAGCAACGAACGGTGTGTGAGAAAGGCTGAGCCAAGATGGTGTTGAAAGGTTTTTTCTTGGTCGGCGGATGCTTCTCGCTCACATGCTCGCCGAGCATGGCATGCGTGAAGTAGCATTTGGCCGATGGCGCGCTGTCATTTGCGATGTCGAGCATTTTGGCGGATTTCGGGATTAGGTTGCAAGGTGGGAGAGGGTGGGTGTCGTCACTGGTAGACTGATCAAACACGGTCCGTGCGGGCTTTCCGCTTCAGGCGACCATGGTTGCGACTATTTCGGTTGAGACGACAATAATGCCACGCATGATGCATTCGCTTGCGCAGCTCATCGCAACCGTCACAAGCACATCAAGAGACGTTTCGTAGGAATGGTTGGTTGGTTCTTCAGGTATCGTATCGCACAGCCAGCCTTGCGTTGTTCGTAGGTCCCTCTTCATTAAGAGTGCGTCAGCTCCAGGACACGCCGCTCCGAATTTCAAGACATTAACATGCGCCTTCGCTAATGCACCGCCCAGTCCGTCATGCAACGCCAGAAACAGTACCCCCAGCCGAACTCCAGGTCAAAAAGCCGCACTGGACAACCCCGCATTACAATCTCTTCAGCCCTCTACGAGGTCCAAAGGCCCCACGGTTGTACCTCTTCAAACAATACCCTGCAGCTTTGAAGCGCCGCATCTCATGCCGTTCCCTACGCGCCGCTTCTGGCGAGAATCTCGGCGCCCCAGCAGCCTTCTCTGGCGCCCAACCGAAGGACAAAGTGTTTAAGCGGCCATTGAGCGATCCGTGCGAAGACGAGCTGGAGGAGGGCCGCTCCGGGCTATGCGATGACTGAACCGCGAGCTGTGGGGTTTGATACGTGGCTTGCTGAGCAAGACTGGCAGCGGTATGCCTGGTGATGCGCACAGGTGCATTTGCAGTGCCGGGCGTCTGTATGCTGGCGAGAGGAGTGCTCGGCATCTCGAACGAGCCAGCCGCTGCCGACGTGCCCGCAGTGTTGATGGCCGGCGGCGCCGGTGTTGAGAGGCTGGCCGGTGCCGGTATCCAGTCGTCCGACTCGCGCCTCGATCCGACGTTTTCCTCCATCTCCGCTGCTGCAGCCACCGACGCCTTCTGCGTCGGTTTTGATTTGCCCTTGGTGCTCCTCCTCCCCTTTCCCTTTCCCCATGCCCGTTGCTGCTCCTCGGCCGCCATGTCGCTCTGCGCGGCATCCTTCTCCGCGTCGCTCCTCTCCTCCAACTTCTCCTCCCCCCGGGCCTTCGCCTCCTCCACCGACTGCCGCAGCTCTCTCGGCACCTGCGCATGGATGCCCGTCATCAACCGCGCCCGGCGGCAGAATGCGTCCCAGTCCTCCTGCAGCAACGCGCCGGCCTCGGCGTTGAGCGCGCTGGCGGGGTTGGGCTGGATGAGCAGGCAGCTGATGGTGACGAGCACGTCGCGCAGCGTCAGCCCGGCCTGCCAGTCGCGCTTGAGCGTATCGACGCACACGGCTCCCGTCGTCTCTTCGACATTGGGGTGCCAGATGCGCGTGCGGAAGTGCGCCGTCGGTGGCGCAGATGGGTATGTCGCCGGCATCTCCAGGTGGAGCCGGTACACGCCCGCCGCGTACGGCGTACCTTCCGGTCCCGCCAGCAGCACATCTAGCTGCGTCAGGTCGTCCGAGGAGTCGGTGTGCGGGGCGAAAAGATAGTTGGGCGGTAGGTCGGCGTGCAGCGTGGCGTGGTCGCCGGCGAGGCGTCGGAGCGACCGCGAGTTCATTCTGAGTGGCAAAGACAGGCAATGCGATTGGAATCCTAAGAGATACGGTTATAGGAGCAAGCAGCCAGAGGAGGATTGGCGTAAGAATGCTGTGGTAGATGAGGGTCGGATATGCGGTCGTGGAGGGGAATGTGTTGTTTACTGGGGCTCGTTCTGCGGTGCGACAGCCGCAGTTAAGCCAGCCGTGTTGCTTGAGGGTCGAAGCGCCCTGGCGCGCGGGTGACGCGCTCGCGCTCGTTTCGCGCCGCGTCTGATGGCTCCCTGGCACTTTTGCACCAACCGCGAGTGGTGCACCCCTGTTCTGCCCCATGGCTATATCCTCGAGGTTTCCTAATAAGCTTTTTTTTTTTTGGGTCTTGGCTTCTCCATGGGCCCGCTTTGTGGCTGCATCAACGTTTGCATCTCCTTTCACAAACATGCATGCATCATCTAGCGACCATTCTTTGTATCGAAACACAGACTCAATTTGAAGAGAACGCCAACACGGTCGTAAGAACTGCAGCAAGAGCAGTACGGTATGAGAACCACCAACGACAAACCCTTGCGCCCAGTAAATGCACCCAACCCTGCAAGATAAAACTTGGAGCAAACCCCGTCCAAACCCCCTCCCCCAACGCTGTAACTCATCTTAGGAGAAGGTGCAAAGGAACCTGGTTCGATTCCGGAAGTCGAAAAAGTAGCTGCTTGTGGGGACTCGGATCGAGTCCGGAAGCGTCTAGGATTGCTTTATCTCGCTTAGGCCTCGTCGGAGGCATTGGTCAGAGAAAGGTATGCGGTCCACGCAATGCCAATGGTGGAGACAAAGGGCTATGGAAAGGGGGCTGTTAGCAGTTGTCCTGGACATTGGTGTTGCGGGCGTCTTACAATTTGGTACTGGATGGGCATTAGACGGAAGTTGATGATCTGTACCGCCGGCCACACCACGTAGTTGGCCTTCAACGATGGAACATAGACATCTTGGAATTTGCGCAACACTGCGCGCTTGTCGCCGCCTTCCGCAACAGTCATGAAAGTGAAGAAGCATCCGAGACCTGAAGCAGATACGGTCAGTGACCATATTCTCATGGGCATGATGCAAGCTGTCAGACACATACCGAACGGTGCGAAGATGAACTGATCCAGAGCGACACGCTTCAGCGCCGGGCCTAGCTTAGCAGTCTTGGTGATGGGGAGGTTCCTTGACAAGAAACCAAACCACTTGTGCTGCACCGGCGCCATCAGGAAACCATAGGCCATGAATCTCGTCAACCTCTCGAAGTCGAATGGAGGAGGCAGGCGCCTTGAATCCGGAATGAGCTCATCGTCAGGGTACGGCATTTTCTTGTCGAGCTCATGAATCTCAATGGCGAAGAAGTCATCCTTGTCGACGCCTCCTGGTTTGCGCACCGCTCGCTCTCGGATTGCTGTCAGAGACTGTGCCACTGTGTCTGCGATGCCACCGAGGACCTATCGCCGCGTTAGTACCTAAAAGCATCGTGGTTCTACCGCAGTATCGCATCGTGGCAGGGCGCCAGGTGAGACGAGGGATGACGTACGGCATTCGTTATCATGGTTGTAAGAACTGGTCGCAGCTAGTCAGCGGCGCATCGCATGCCGGATATTTTCAGCGTCGACTTACCCGGTCGGTTCGCATAGTAAGTGTTGAACTTGCGCGAAAGGATAGATACGGCGGCCATTTGGAGGAGGAAGACGATAGCGTGTAGGAGAGGCTGGAGTTGCGGCCGGCAGAGTCAGCACCAGGTTGGCAGCGGAAGAAACGGCGCAAGGTTCGCCGGGATTCCATGGGGAGCACGTACAATACTGCCGTAGATATAGCGACTGTTGAGAGTGCGCAGAAGGCGACGTCGTTGCCCTTCAATCATTGTGAAAAGTGTGGCGGCGGTGGAGCACCCGGCTTGTGGTGACGTCGTTGTGAGGATCGGTGGTAGGCGCGAATGCGCTCCTGGGCGAGGGCAAGCTGGCTGGCAGCTGAGTGGCGGAGGTGCAGCCAACGCTCTGTGTCGCCGCACACGGATAATGGGTATCGTCTGATCGCGGCGGTTGCGCTGAGGTGCTGGTCCAAGGGATATTGTGCGCAGGAGGGCGGTGCAGCACGCAAGTTGGCCGGAGGGTGGTGTTGCGAGGCGGAGTCGTCGCTCGTCCCGCGCTTCCTTACTCTGGCTCTGCTCTAATCAGCTGCCAATCCCAGCCCTGCATTCCCCACCCAACCCTGTCTCCCCAGCACTCGAACACTCGACAAGGCCGACTCACCTTTGCGCCGTGTCTTCCTTCGCATCTCTTTATTATTTCTATTCATCTAGGTATCTTATCTGAGGCATCGCTGCCAGTTTCAACCCGCCCCAACAACAGTCACGGGATGCGTAAGCCTGAAACGCGTCCAATGCATTGATCCCAAGAGCATCCTCCGACATATCTTCCTGCAAATCGCAGCATTTATCGTCTGCATTTCATGCTCCGCCAGATCGTTCATATGACACAATGATTGGGAGGTCATGTATGTCCGTGTATTCCTCCGTCTGTAGGTCTATTAGGCGCAGAGCCTCCAGGTTGAGTATCCCATCTTTGAATGGCTCCAGCTCTATCTGCGTATTCTTGCACGCGGATGGCCCCAGCGTACTTGACCACGAGTCAGCACAGCTCCGCCACCAGACAGGATAGTGAATGACTTACCCAATATGGAGCCCCCTCGACGTGTGGAGAAGTAAGTCTGGCGACTTCCCGACAGCGAGATCCTTGAATACGACCTGGAACTCCAGCCTGCGCTCCCTGTCAGAACGGTTGACAATGAATACGTCCCAGACGAAGGGCTCCGCGACGTAGACACGCTCCGGCCCCACTATGGTGACTGCGACGTCAATGATGCCTGCCGACGAGCCATCTTGCTGGCCGCCTTCCATGTATGGGAGAGAATCGGGTCCTAGTTGCCTCGACGAGGAAGTAGAGTTAATGCTGCTCAGGTTCCTCTGGTGCGCTGAACGTCCGAGGAGATGGTCTGGGACCCGGAGTTTTGATTTGAGCACGTGGGCGATGTCTACGTTTGTCCTCCAGTCGATTGCGACTTCTGGCTGGCATTCTTCTGATAGGAGCACCTTTGCTCTTATCCTGACGTCCAACGCGTGGATGTTCATGGGCACTGTGTAATCCTTGGACACATCGTTAGGTATCAGCTTGTACAACAGGGCAACTTGATCGCCGGATTTGTAGACATGCTCGTAGTCGCCACCGAGGTTCTCGCCACACGACTCTACGCGGCCATCCGAAAGAGCAAGCTCAACCTCGTTCAGGCTCAAGCTGTAGCCAGCCATTCCGGTTACTTCAAAATCGAAGGATGCGAAAATCGAGAGGTCTGACACTGGAGCGTAGCTCTTCGTGTACCGAATCCTCCATGCAAGCGCCGGAAACGCCCGAAAAGTCCGCCTGCTGGCATTCTGAAGCGGGCGCAAAAGGTCGCGCTCCACCGACGGGGCCGGGGCGACTTTGGTGATGCGCGAGGCGGACAGATGCGGTTTTACCCCCCGGAGGGCAGGGTCTCTGGCAAAAGCCTCTAACAGGTTGCCTGATAGAGGAGCCAAGCTCGGTAGATACTCGTCATCCAGAACCTCGGATTTGACCTGCTGCACAGGCTTTAGAGACGCCCCTACCGAGAAGTAAACCACCGGTTTCGGTAGTCTTGATCGCGGGTGCCCTAGAGTCAGTTAGACATGATCTGCAGAGTCGTTCAGTGCTGGAATTACCTATGAAGACCTCAACCTTCCAAGCTACATAGCAATACTCTTGAGAATTGCCGTTCTCGTAAGTGACGCCCTTGGAAGAGAAGAGAACCGGCTCTGCTGGATTCAGGACGGAGGCAGAATGGAGAAGTTCCTTTAGCGGGGGTGCGTGCGGAGTGCCTGCGTGAGACAGAGGAGCCGTCGACGTAGCGTAAGCTTCGACGTTGATGGCAAGTCGGCCCAGGTAGGACTTGAGGGTGTTCTCATCGGTGGTCGGCGTGCGGAGGACCACGTAGACCGGGACAAGTTCATCTAGATTCCTAGGAATGAGTAAGAAGCTTGCTTCAGGACTGTGCCCGGTTCCAAGCACATACCAAAGAAGAGAAACTGCCTCTGGGCTTGGAAAGGCAGGATCGAGGTGCTGGCTTCGTTTATGGCGCCGTCCCATGCAGCGAGCGACTTCTGCAGATCGGCGGCCGAAGCAGCAGGCACGACGGTCTCGACCAGGGAAGTCTCAGAAAAATCAGTGCTGGTGGTGCGCGAGTGGCCCGGAAGCCTGGCTGTCGTCATGGTTGATTGGGATGCCGGTGCTTTATGTAGAATGGTGCATCTTGTGTTCCTGTCATGCAAGGCGGGACGGGGAGCTGGCCTGGCTGAGGGCGGAGCTTTGGATGTGCAGCTCGCCGCCAGCCCGTGGGCAAAAGCACAACAAAGGGGAGTGGGAGGGCGGAATTGCGCGGGGGGCAGGTTCCTCGGGCCGGCGAGCTGATTCGAGTGCAGTCTGCAAGCAGCGAGAGGGTGTCGAGCCGGGGTGATGGTAAGGGGACAGCAGCGGTGTTGACGCTCGCGCCAAGCCCCGCCGCGCTGATCGCCGCCTTCACCGCCCGCGCAAAACTAGCCAGCGCCGCGCGCCTGGAAGCTCGTCACTGCGACTCGCCCGCCCTGCACCATCCACCCTCCACTCTTGACGCGTCTGCCCGCGCGCTGCCCGTCACAACGTCGCCTGCCCCCGGGTTGCTGTCGCCATGAACGGTCTTCCGCCAATGCCAGGTCTCTGGGCCGAGGCGCGCACCGCCGAAGGTCGCGTCTACTACTACAACTCTCAGACCAAGGTCACCCAATGGACGAAGCCGGACGAGCTTCTGACCCCCGTCGAGGTTGGTGCCCCCACCTCTTCTGCCCTCAACAAAACTGACAGCCCGCAGCGCGCCCTCAAAGATCTCCCGTGGAAGGAATACACCGCCGACGGCGGCAAGAAGTACTGGTACAACACCGAGACCAAACAGTCATCATGGGAAATGCCCGAGGCCTTCAAGGTTGCTCTCGCATCCGTGCCCCCTGCTCGTCCGCCCGCAGCGCCTGCTTCCCAGTTTGTAGCTGGCGCCGCCCCTACCTTTGCTTCACATGGCTATAGCAGAGACGCTCCCGACCGCGCGCCTGCCGACCGCCAGATAGGCTACTCGCAGTCCGAGAAGCTGGAGAGCTTGCGCTCTGTGCCATCCATCGACTCAAAGACCGGCCCTGAGTACTCTTCCTACGACGATGCCGAGGCCGCCTTCATGAAGCTCCTCAAACGTGCCGGTGTCCATCCCGACTGGACGTGGGACCAAGCAATGCGCGCCACCATCAGAGACGACCAGTATCGCGCCATCAAGGACCCTAAGGATCGCAAGGCGGCTTTTGAGAAATACGTCGTTGAGGTGCGCGAGCAGGAAAAGGAACGCGAGAAGGAGCGGCTTGCCAAGCTTCGCAATGACTTCAATAAAATGCTAAGGAGCCACCCAGAGATCAAGTACTACACTCGCTGGAAGACTGCTAAGCCAATTATCGAGGGCGAGACCATCTACCGCTCTGCGAAGAGCGATGAAGAGAGGAAGCAACTCTTCGAAGAGTACATTTGCGAGCTCTACAAGACGCACCTCGAGACTGAGGCCAAGGGTCGCCAGCAGGCCAGTGAGGAGCTTTCGTCATTGCTTGGCGAACTTCAGCTCGAACCGTACAGTCGTTGGACACAGGTCCGGGACGTGATCAAAGAGCACGAGCGATTCAAGGGTGATGAGAAGTTCGAGTTGTTGAGCAAGTTGGATCTCCTGAAGGCTTTCGAGGCCCACATCAAGACTCTTGAGCGCAGCTTTAACGAGGTTCGCCAGAAGCAGAAGCAATCCAGAGCGAGGCGTGAGCGCCAGAACCGGGACAAATTCATCGCGCTGCTCAAAGAGCTCCGCAGTGACGGCAAGATCAAAGCTGAAACGAAGTGGAAAGAGATCCACCCTTTCCTCGAGAATGACCCCCGCTACGTTGCAATGCTGGGCCAGGCGGGCTCAACTCCTTTGGACTTGTTCTGGGATGTTGTCGAGGAAGAAGAGCGCTTCTTGCGGAGTAAGAGACATGATGTCGTTGAAGTTCTTGAAGTGAGTTTCCCCCGCAAAGAAGCTGTTCTTGAGATATTGTGGCTGACAACGTATAGGAGCGTCGCTTCGAGATCACCCAAAGTACCACTCTGGATGAGTTTATACCACTGATGCGATCTGAAAGGCGTACAGCAACTCTCGATGACCACTCCCTTAAGCTTCTCCTTGAGCGTCTAAAGGAGAAGGAGCAGCAGCGTTCCGAAGCTAACAAACATCAAGCTGAGCGTGTCCAGCGCCGGCACATTGATAATCTGCGTTCTCGTATCAAGAGATTGGAGCCCCCGGTCACTCTGGAAGACACATGGGAGCAGGTACGTCCTCGCCTTGAGAAGTTCGAAGAATTTCGACTGCTGGAATCGGACGAGCTGCGTCGCACTGCTTTCGACAAGCACTTGCGTCGCTTGAAGGAGAAGGAGGACGACCACGAGCGCGAGCGCGAACGCGACCGCAGCAGGCGTGATCGCGACCGTGAGCGTGAACGTGAACGTGAACGTGATCGAGAACGGGACCGTGACCGTGAGCGGGATCGCGACCGGGACTACCGCAACGGCCATGGCCGCCGCCATCGCACCCGCACCCCCGAGCCGGATGCCTACGAGGCGGATCGCCGCAAAGCGCAAGCGGACCGTGAGCGCCAGTACCGCAAGTCCAGCCTGACTGGCTTGTCGCCGCCGCCGCGCAGCAGAGATTGGCGTGGCGATCGCTACGTTAGCGACAGAAGAGAGGTCAGTAGCCTGAGCCATTATGATCGCGAACGCAGAGAGCGCGATGTCGAGCGTGAACGCTCTTACATCAGCCGTGCCGACCCGCGTGAGAAGGCTAGCGAACTCGACTACGGCGACAGCAGAGCTGGCAGCATGAGGCGCAGGAGAGACAGCGAGAGCCCGGAGAACAAGCGGGATGCCAAGGTCAGTGCATTCATCCCGCCACCGCCGTCTGCGGGTAGAAGAATGGGCTATACTAATGGATTTTACAGAGAACTCGTAGGGAAACTCGTGAGCGTACCTTCTCCCCTCGCCATCACAGATCTAGGACTCCCGAGAAGAAGGCCCAGCCTGCCGAACCGCCCAAAGAGGACGCCGCTCTTCGCTCGGGCAGTGAGGAGGGTGAGATTGAGGAGGATTAAGCAGCACGAGCAGCTGGCAGCACGACGAGTGCAGCGACACTCAGGCAACTACTCCCCCCGGAGCCGAGTTACATACTCCTCGATTGCTATCTGGCCGCTAACAGTTCCTCGTCCCCTCATCCCATCTGTTTCACATTTATCCTCACTCTCATCGCAGTTCGGGAAGAGAACGACCCCAAAAAAAACTCGCATCATCAAGAAGCAAGGACAGCCTGGTATGTCAAAAGCATTTTTTTGATTTTGGCGGCTTCCTGTCTATAAACTACGATGCAGTTACTTTGCCCTTCTTTGTCTCACCGAGATCACGAAGAAACCCTTCCAGTGTACAATACGGTGCTGCCCATTCTAGGCATCTTGATTGGATTAGCACTTCCCATAAAATAGGACAATGCAAATTTGAACTCTCCTTTAATGAATTATGCGCAAGGTCGGTCTTTCGTGCAAATGGACGTCAAATGGAGAGAAATAATATATGATGACGATTAAGTAAAGCAGCTGGTCACCTAGCTTGACCCGTAGTGGAACCTCTTATCTCAGACGCAAATACTCCCTATGCATACAGCACGCGCACGAACTACACCACCACGAAGACCGACAATCCCGGTGGCAAAGGTAGCTGCGGCGGCAGCAGTGGGAATGACGCCATCGAGGCGCGACCACAGGAGGTAGACCGCTGCAGGTGGTGTATGTCGTCATCGTCATCTTCGTCAGACGCGTTCTCCTCCTCAGGGAGCCCATTTTTACCCCGCCTCTGTATGCTCGCTTTCTTTTTTCCGCCGCCGCGATTGCCTAAAAATGCTCCGTCCCCATAAACGCCATTGTTGCTAACCGAAGGAGGTGGGAAGTGGTCGTGACGATGAGGCGGCTTGTAGTCCTTCTTTGGGACAGCCTCTTCAACTCTCTTCTTCCAGGAAGAACTGTGATTCGGAATGTCAGTGAATATGAAATTGAGATGAAATTGAAGGGGGAAGGGGTTTGGCTTACGTAGTTGCCGGCCGACTTCTGGTCCTGGTCCATCTGGGAGTTGTACTTGTTGATACGGGGACGGTACGAGTTGGGGTCACGGCGGAAGGTGACATCCAAACTCTTCAAGAATTTGTTGCAGCCAGTCAACAAGCTTTCGGGAGTGTTCGCACGAGCGTCGATCGAAGGCTTGCCGTCGAAGACGATGACGCGATCGGCAAGATAGGTGGCCATGATGAAATCGTGCTCGACGATGAAGGCAGTCTTCTTCGAATGCATGATGAAACGCTTAATGACGCGGGAGGCGACGATACGCTGCTCAGAGTCGAGATACGCCGAGGGCTCGTCAATGAGGTAAATGTCGGCGGGGATACCAAGGGCCAAGACAATTGCGACACGCTGCAATTCACCACCAGACAGGTTCTGAACCTCCTGGTCGATGAAGTCGTCCATCTTGAGGGGCTTGTACACGTCGGTCTGGAACTGTGGGTTGAGGAAAGCAGCCTTGATCTTCTTGAAGAACAGTTGGCGGACGGTGCCCTGGAACTTGGGAGTGATGGTCTGGGGTTTCATGGAGATGTTCATTGGGGGAACGGTCTTGCCGCTGTCGGGCTTGAGAGCACCGGCAAGCATCTTACAGAAGGTCGTCTTGCCAGTTCCGTTCTCTCCCATCATGACAATGATTTCCGAATCGGTGAAACTGCCAGGCTCGATCGCAAGGTGGAAGTTGCCCATCGTCTTCTCCATGGCCGGGTAATTGAATCCACGCGACTTGTCCGTCGAGTAGTCCTCGGTCGCGTCACCAATGTGGAAATGCAGGGACTCTTCACGGAAGCGGAGGTTTTCCGTGGGGATGTTGCCGTCGAGGAAAATGTTGATACCTTCTCTAACGGAGTAAGGCATGGTAACGACACCATAGACGGCGGGCTTGCCGTAGAGGACGCAAACGAAATCCGAAAGATAATCAAGGACAGACAAATCGTGCTCGACAACAATGACATAGTCATCGGGACGGAGCAAGCTGCGGATCATCTTACCAGCGTTAAGACGCTGCTTGACGTCGAGGAAAGAGGAAGGCTCGTCAAACATGTACACATCCGCCTTCTGGATGCACACAGAGCCGATGGCGAAACGCTGCATCTCTCCACCGGACAATTGAGTTACCTCGCGGTCGAAAATGTGCCTCAGTTCCAGCTCGTCGAGGACCTCGTCAAGGTTGTTGTTCGCCGCACGGCCGGAGATGAGCGTTCCCACGCGCTTGTCGGCGGCCTTGATAGCCTTGGGAATCTGATCGACATACTGGGGCTTAATGATGGCCTTCAGGTTGTCTTCGAGAACCTTCGTGAAGTAGTCTAAACATCGTCAGCACATCGACTGCTGCTCGCTGCCGGACTGAACGCTTACTCTGCAGCTCTGAGCCACGGAAATACTTCAGGATCTCCTCCCAGTCAGGCGGGTTGTCATATCTGCCCAAGTTCGGCTTCAACTTGCCACTGAGAATCTTCAGCGCAGTACTCTTGCCGATACCGTTTGTTCCGACAAGACCAAGAACCTGGCCGGGACGGGGCATAGGCAGCCTGTGCAGCTTGAAGCTGTTCGCCGAGTATCTGTGCGTGACTTGGGTGTTCAGATTCGTGGGCAAGTTGATGATGTTGATCGCGTCGAACGGGCATTTCTTCGGGCAGATACCGCATCCTATACACAGGCGCTCGGAGATGAAGGCGATTTTAGACGTTGGGTCGACCTCGATGCACAGCTTGCCAGTGCGCACGACGGGGCAAGCTTTCTTGCATTCCTGCCTGCATTTCTGGGCCAGAGTCAGCGACGGTCGCGGCGCGTGGCGGGGTGCGCTCGTACCTTGGGTTTGCACTGTATGCGACACCTGCAGTTAGCGTGCGAGAACATTCAAAATTCTGCCACCGCGGGGTTGGCGGGGCTTTCGCGCGGCGTGGCGCACCTTGTCGCTGTTGATAATAGCGATTCTGAACGCAGAGTCAGTCTCGCACGAACTCGGCCAGAATGGCTTCGGTGTGCGTACCTCGTGAGCTTGTCCGTCATGGTGTGCGGCCGGTGCCTGGTGGGCGTGTGTGTTTTTCAGAGCCGAAGTGCGACGTGCGCGCAGTGATGAAACGGAGTCGGGAGGGCGTCGAAGCGGCGGCACACGAGGGGGTCGTTGGAGGCCGTAGAAAACCACGGGCGAGACGTCCCAGAGCGCAACGCTGCGGCGATCAAGTGGATGCTTGGACAGCGGCAGGAGGGTCGCAGTGGACAGGCGCGAGTGGCTTTGTCGGTGAATGGGCACGCTTATCCTCCCGCAAGTGATTGGTCCTGCGTGGCCGGGGTGGTCAACGTCACGGAAAGTCGTGGCCGCCTCGAGCGCGTGCGGGCGTGGACTCGGCAGTACAGAGCGCGGGCGCGTGCTACGCAGCACCAGCTGTCGACCAGGCTCCAAGGCCACGACCGCAATTGCACCTGCACGCTCTCGAAGACGCCTGCTCCAGCGCACTCTGCTCCCCATCTTGCCAGCCGGCGCCGGTGCCAGCGGATTTTTTGCGTTCAGTTGCCGGTACGAGTTCCAGCCAGCGAGCGCGCTAGGCTATTTTTGGGTGGCCTGGATCTGACCGCGCTCCATAGGGCTGCTGCGTCGGCGAAGGCTCATCTTGCCGCTCGTCTTCACACTCCATACACGAGAGACACCAGGAGCCACCACCCACCACGACACCTTCCCGCGCCAAGTGCATATCCACCCGGTAGCCTCGAGCCATGGCCTGTACGTGCCCGATTTTCCTGTCACCCTGCCCTTCTCATGCTTGCTTTACGTCGCCCCGCCCTGCTGCCTTTGGAGCGCTCGGCGAAGGCCATCATACCCTACCTCATATACCATGCCGTCATCTCAGATGCTCGCATAGTCGAGTATACTGGTGTATACCCTCATCGCTACGGCTTTCTACCACCCTAGAGTCTGCTCTAGCCCCCTCAGCGCCCCATTGACCCCTTCCTCACACGTCTTCATCGTTCCCAGCCTCAAGTCATCACGACCATCATTTTGCGGTCGGACCCTGTTTTCTCCTCATCGTCAAGACCCTTTAAGTCGCTTTTTGAAGATTCTTGGTCGCGTAACCTCGCCGATTCCAATGCACCTTGATTCACTCCGCCGGGCCACGTTTCCATCGAGAAATCGAGCTGACCATCTCCTCCATCCAGCCGGGTCCATCCTCATGCACTCTCCGGGTAATCCGACCACCTCTCTGCCCATAGTCAACGGTCATGGCTCTCCCTTAGCACACAATGTGACCAACGCCGACGACGAAGACGCACCCAGCGAAAGCGAACTGTCCGACCCCACGAACCGTGCCGCCGCAGCTCTATCGCCATCCAGCGATGCCCAGAGTCCCGTACAAGATGAGGATAACGAGGTAGAAGCGCTGTCGGACTCGTCCCACAGCGAAGATGCGGAGGGCTCAGAAGACGGAGACTACGAGTCGGAGACGCCGCCTGTCCAGTCAGACAACGAAGAAGTTGATCGGTCATCATCGGAGGACTCGCAGAGACCCCGGAAACGGAAAGCTAGTGTTGAAGATGATGAGTACATAAACCAGAATCCAGAGCTCTACGGTCTCAGGAGAAGCGTGCGTTCTCATAACTAATCGTGTTGGACTCTTCACTGAACTCTGCCGTAGGGCCGCGCTCGCGCAAACCGTCGCGTGGTATGTTATCCTCCGCGCATGCATCTCTAGTTTCACTTCCACTGACACCTCTCCACAGATTGACAGCAGCTCCGAGGAAGATGACTCTGATTCCGATGCTGTCAATTCCCGCCGGAAGAAGCGGAGAACAACTGCTCCTGCTAGAGGTATGTTGTCACTGGACCAGTCGAGTACTCAACTTCGTGGCCAAGCTGACTTCCTCTTAGGCTCTCGTCGCCCCTCGCCGGACCCTCCCTCACCTTCTGGGTCGGAGTCTGACTCTGACGCTTACGTTGGCGGTCGCCGTCAAGTTCCCACCAAGAAACAACGAAGACACCGACACTTGGTGGCCTCAGGACGAGCACCACCTTCGCAGGCCGAAGTTCGTTTCTCAACGCGTAATGCCGCGAAGGTCACGAGTTATAACGAGGATGACGACGACATGTTCAGCGAGGAATCAGAGGAGATGACGCCCAATTACTGGGTCGCTACCGAGGAGGATGACAGTCCGCAGATTGACAGAATCATCCTCCATCGGCGAAGAGAAGAATCCGGTCAGTACCAGGTACACCCCCTCGGACCTGCATGCCTAACTGTCGACTAGATGGAGAGATGAACAGCCTGACGAAATATGATTTCGAGTACCTGGTATGCTGCCCTTCGTCTATGATCTCTCGAGCCATTCCTGCTAACTGTATGAGCAGATCAAATGGGTTGGCAAGGCTCCCTTTCACGCAACGTATGAGGAGTTCAACTCGCTGGCCGGATACAAAGGGTTCAGGAAAGTCGAGAACTACTTTCGCAAGATCGTCCTGGAAGAGATCATGATAATGGGTGACCCCGAGGTTCCTTCCGAAGAGAAGGAGAAGTGGAACCTCGACCGTGAGAAGGTCGAAGACCTTCACGCGGATTCACAGCACGTTGAACGTGTCATCGCTTCCCAGGAGGGTGAGGAGGAAACGGAATACCTCGTGAAATGTATTTGCAACCCCTACATACCTGTAATTCTAAATACTGACATATTGCTACAGGGAGAGCTCTCCCGTACGAGGAATCTACTTGGGAGCCGGCCTCATTGGTCGGTCAGCTTGCACAAGAGCAGATTGACCGGTACCTCGACAGATCCTCGAAAGTTCCCGTCTCCGACAAGCGTGAGTCCAGCATCGCCACGCGTCGGAAGTACGTCGCTATTCGCGAGCAACCCGATTACATTAAGTTCGGCCAGCTCAGAGACTTCCAATTGAGAGGTGTGAGCTTCTTGGCGTACCACTGGTGCAAAGGAGAAAATGCCATTCTTGCCGACGAAATGGGTCTTGGCAAGACGGTGCAAACAGTGTCCTTCATGAACTGGTTGCGACATGATCGTAACCAACAAGGGCCGTTTGTGGTAGTCGTCCCACTCTCAACCCTGCCTGCATGGGCGGAGACCTTCGACAACTGGGCACCTGACATAAACTATGTTGTCTACAACGGCAACGAAGCCTCTCGGAAGATCATCCGCGAGTACGAAATGCTGGTCGACGGCAACCCCAAGAGGACTAAGTTCCATGTGCTCCTGACGACGTATGAGTTCGTTCTTGCCGACTCCGCTTTCCTTTCGCAGATAAAGTGGCAGTTCATGGCCGTAGATGAGGCTCATCGACTGAAGAACCGTGAGTCTCAGCTATACGCCAAGCTGATGGACTTCGGGGCACCAAGTAGACTCCTCATCACCGGTACCCCCATGCAAAACACATTGGGCGAGCTCTCTGCCCTGATGGACTTTATCATGCCCGGGATGATCGAAGTCGATGAGAACATTGACCTGCAGTCAGAATCTGCCAGTCAGAAGATTGCCGAGCTCACTAATGCAATCAGCCCGTACATGATTCGCCGGACCAAGCAGAAGGTAGAGAACGACTTGCCGCCTAAGACCGAGAAGATCATTCGCGTCGAACTCTCTGATCTCCAACTCGAGTATTACAAAAACATCCTGACCAGGAACTATGCCGCCCTGAATGCAAGTGCCAAGGGCCCAAAGCAGTCACTACTCAACATCATGATGGAATTGAAGAAGGCCAGCAACCATCCTTACATGTTTGCTGGTGCTGAGGAACGCATGCTTGCAGGTAACTACCGCCGGGAAGAGCAACTCAAGGCGCTTGTTACAAGCAGTGGTAAGATGATGCTTCTCGACCGTTTGTTGACGAAGTTGAAGAAAGATAATCACCGTGTCCTGATCTTCAGTCAGATGGTCAAGATGCTGGACATTCTCGGTGATTATCTGCAGCTTCGCGGATATCAATTCCAGAGGCTGGACGGTACCATCACCTCCGGCCAAAGACGGCAGGCTATCGACCACTTCAATGCTTTTCAGAGTCAGGATTTCTGTTTTTTGCTCTCCACCAGAGCTGGTGGCCTTGGCATCAACCTGATGACAGCTGATACTGTCATTTTATTCGACTCCGACTGGAATCCTCAGGCTGACCTTCAGGCTATGGCTCGTGCTCACCGTATCGGTCAGAAGAACCCCGTCACGGTGTACCGACTTGTGTCGAAGGACACTGTTGAAGAGGAAGTTCTCGAGCGAGCACGCAACAAGCTCATGCTCGAATACATCACCATTCAGCGCGCCGTCACAGACAAGGGCGACAAAGAGGCTTTCGATCGAGCTGCTAGGGCTGTCGCAGAGCCGACTTCATCTGACGACATCAACCGCATCCTCAAGAAACGTGGTCAGAAGATGTTCGAGCAAACTGGAAACCAGAGGAAACTGGAAGAGCTTGACATTGACGCCGTCTTGGAGAATGCCGAGGAGCACAAAACAGAACAGCCTGAGGGCATCACCACTGACGGTGGCGAGGAGTTCCTTAAGAGCTTTGAGTACACTGATGTCAAGCTCGACCTTGAGTGGGACGACATCATTCCCAAAGACCAACTTGAGGAGCTCAAAGCGGAGGAGAAGCGCAAGCAAGACGAAGAGTTTCTCGCCAAGGAAATCGAGCAGAGCCAGCCTAGGAAGCGTAAGGCGCCCGACGAGGAGCGTGAGCAACGCGCTGCCAAGAAGCGAGCTCGCCAGGCTGCTCAAGAGGCTGCAGAAGCTGCTCAATCGGGTGATGAATCCAGCCCTGACGACGATCCGAAACGGCCTTTGTCTGAGAAAGAGATTCGAAACCTCATCCGAGCGCACGAGAAATTCGGATCCATTGAGGAACGTGGCGATGAAATGATCAAGGAAGCCAGGTTGACAAATCGCGACAGAGATGTTGTGAAGGCAACCTTGAAAGAAGTGATGGACCACTGCCGAGATCTGTTGAGGGAAGAACAAGCAAAGAACGAGGCGATGGCACGTGAAAACAATAAGATCCTTACCAAGAAGGATAAGAAGGCCATCCTGTTCGACTGGAAGGGCGTGAAGAGACTCAATGCCGAGACGATCTTGGAGCGGCCAAACGAGATGAGACTCATCAAAGAGGCTGTTGCTGCAGCTTCTGACTGGCGCAACCTCCGGCTTCCAGAGGCTTCGAAACCTGCCCACTACACGTGTCCCTGGGGTGCACGGGAGGATGGAATGCTTGCGGTTGGGATTTCCAGACATGGCTATGGCTCGTGGGTCGCCATTCGCGATGATGCAGAGCTTGGCATGCAAGACAAATTCTTCTTGGAGGAGCACCGCGTGGATAAGAAAGAGGAGCGGAGCAAAGCCGAAGACAAGAACGCCAAATCACCAGGCGCGGTCCACCTTGTTCGCCGAGCCAATTACCTCATCAGCGTCCTGAAGGATAAGGCTTCCAACGGCACAAACGCTGCGGCGAAGAGAGCTTTGGATAACCATCATCGCAACAACAAGAAGTGGAGCGCTTCGCGTCGTCCAGAGAAGCAAGGAAGTGCTTCTGCCAGTCCTGGTCCTGCCAACATGCGCAAGGTCAACCGCGAGCAAGACAGGGCTCGTCACCGCACCCAGAGCCACAGCGAGCATCGTCACGAGCATCGTCACAATGAACACCGGCACGGCGAGCACCGTCACGGCGAGCACCGTCACGGCGAGCATCGTCATAGTTTGGATCGTCGTTCAGAGAAGCCCGACCGAAACGGGACTCCTGAAATCCGCCGCAAGGCCAGTGGTGAGCTTGATGACAAGCACAAGTCGAAAAACAAGCACCACCGGCCTGACGAGCGACCTCGGAACTCCAGCGAGAGTCACCATCGTCGCGAATCAAGCGCCTTGAATGGTCATTCCGGTCGTGACATGCAGTCGGCGAAGATGCTCAAGCCTGTGCAAGAGAACCTCGATGCGCTTGTCAAGTGTACATCAGTCAAGATGCCTGACCGTGTGGAAAGGTCTTTGTCGTTGAAGAAGGAGTTCAAGAAGGTCGGACAATTCATTTCAGTGGGCTTGCGGGACAGAGCGAGCCCAACGGAAAAGGCTCGTTTATGGTAAGACGAATCAGCTCGGCTTCGGAACCATGCAATGACTAACCAGAGGCAGGGATTTCATTGCCAACAACTTCTGGCCCAGCAAGGGTGTGGAAGGCTCGAAGCTGAATGACATGTATCAAAAGATAAAAATATCCGAAGACAAGGCCAAGACGACGGGTGGCGAGCACGACAAGACCAAGGTCGACGGTCAAAACTCCAAGGCGGGCGGCAAGCCGGAGCCAAAGGGCAGGGGTGAGCCTGGGTCTCAAGAAAAGGGGCAAGGCGCGAGTACGGAGCAGTCGAAAGACAAGGTGACGAACGGGGAAGAAACAAAAGCCACGTGACAGTGGCACCTGAGATCCACAGGCATGGGAAACGGCGTTTTCATAAGCTATGGCGGGGGCATGTTTGCCATTGATCTCTGCATCCACAAAGCATAGCATGGTGTTTGGGTATCTTGGTCTATTCCAGCTTTCTTTTCCTCGTGGGATTCTATTTGCGGGCCGAGCCCCGTGGTGGAAATTATCAAGGAGTTCCGTCGGGATTGCGTTCGTTTGATGGGCTGCATCATTAGTTGGCTTCACGACCCCAACGTCGCTTGCATATTTGACAGGCGCTCGGCACAGATGGGAAAGGGGCCTGGCGAGGCCGAGTACGTGATTTTCGTTATCCTTTCATTTTTCTCTTATTTGTCTAGCCTCTGGTTGCGCAAATGTCACAGGGCGAGCAGAAAGCAAGCATATGTGGCAGCATTACTGTTTTTATCTTCAAGGTGACTCATTCAGCATAGGGTTATGATACAGTCTTAGGTACCTACTCCCGCTAGAGGGCGGTGTGACAGAAGGGCAACTTGGAAATCCCGAGAAGCCTTTCCACGTAGGAGTAAAAAATAAAACTACATAGAACGTGGGGATTTATCAGATGGGTGCAGCCTAAGGCCTCTCGAATCATGTTCTCCATGACACAGCTCACGAATACATACTATCAACAAGTACTCTCAAGGTGCCCCAAGGAAGTTTGAACAGAAGCGAGAATTGCTTCGCGGTCTCGAGTAGGCAAAGGTACTCGCAGGGACCGTCTGCCCGCGGTTCTTCGATTCGTTTCTATTCTTAGTGGCTTGTGACCTTCATGCATGCGTTCGCTGATCTCCCCTGCGCCCTTTTTCCAACGTCGGCGTTTCCGCCGTGCTTGGTTTGCCCGTGGTCATTGGCGGGGAGGCTTTCACACCTTCCAGCCCAGACTCGTCCGTCGTCGGTGGTGCGCCAGAACTCTCGAGAGGTGGGTGAAACGCCTCAGCACGAGCGTGGGATCAGCTGCATGGTAAAAGAGATCATGGTCCAACCAGGGTGCATCGTGGATGACACAATGGCCTTTGAGGCGCGTCACGCTCACGCACATAAGCCGGCGAAAATGCGGGGAAGGAAGCATTGCGGGGTGTTCTTGTGAGGCGGTAAGCAGGCAGGGTAAAAGTTTTCCAGCTAGTCTGGTGTCTCGAGGGGCGAGGCGTGGTACTGAACGCCCTGTGTAATGAAAACGTAACAATCGGACAGACGTCTTCGTGTTTGTTTTCCGCCTTCCGGGCTACAGTCAGCGGCGAGAATCAACGTAAGCATGAGATAGCCAAAGTAGTGTGGAGCATGAGGGTGCGTGGCACCAAAAGAGCGGGCGGAACAGCTGGCCGCTTGCGGTGGTGGTGATGCCGAACTCCCGGGTGTTGATGCCTTGTCGGCGCCTCGTCGGGCGTGTTTTCCCCAGCGTTTCTTCACGGGCAGCTCGTGCTAATAAGGGGGTGTTTCGGCTCTCGAGCTTCGGCTCGCGAGGAAAACATGTGTCCGCCGAGCCGTGTGACTTGCGCGAATAAGCAGGCTCGCGTGCTGCTGGCCGGGTGGAACAGAAACAGCGTGGGCAGCGAGTGCAGCAGCGTGTGCATCACACGACCGGACGGGAGGTTGCCACGCGACGTTGGGCTGCGCGAGAGCGAGCGGTGGACAATGAGCACCTTGGTGGCTTTGGCCTTGACCGCAACGTCATGGGCCCGGCCTGCCAATCACCGCGCCTGCCCTATGCTCGTGTCGTAGGAAGAGACGTGCCTCGCGCGCCTGCCAAGTTGCGCCTGGCCTTCGCACTTCCGCCGCCGACGGGCAACCCGATATAGAGCGCGTGCGACCAGCCTTCAGCCGCCGCCTGGTTGCTCTCTCGTCCTCCTGCCTCTCCTTGCACCATGATTGTGCGGCCTGCCCTACCGCTGGCCTGCGCCCTCGCCTCGACGCTGATTGCCTCGCCAGCCTGCGCCTTTAGCGTACCTGCAGCAATCGGCAACCACCCGCCCGCCTCGCTTCTCCCCTCGTCGTCACATTCTCGTCCTCTAACCGGCAAATTTCTCCACATTACCGGTACGCAATTGGCCACCCCCCGTCTTCGCCAGTCGCTCGCATCCTGACTCCGACATGTAGACTTCCACCCCGACCCCTTCTACAAGACTTACGGCAGCACCGCCAAGGAGGGCGCCTGCCACCGTGGCCATGGCCCGGCAGGCTACTACGGCGCTGAGACGTCGGGCTGCGACTCCCCGCTGACGCTGGTGAACGCAACCTTTGACTGGATCCGCGACAACATCCGCGATGACATCGACTTCATCGTCTGGACCGGCGACTCGGCTCGCCACGACAACGACGAGGAATACCCGCGCAGCAATGACCAGGTCATCCAGCTGAACCAGCTCATCGTCAACAAGTTCAGAGAGGTTTTTGCTCGCTCCGACGATGACGATGACGACCCTACCAACGACTTCATCGTACCCATCGTCCCGACTTTTGGAAACAATGACATCCTGCCGCATAACATTTTCCTCGAGGGCCCCAACCACTGGACTTCGACCTATCTGGATCTTTGGCGGAGCATGATTCCCGAGGAGCAAAGGCATCAATTCCAGCGAGGCGGTTGGTTCCAGGTCGAGGTCATCCCGAACAAACTGGCAGTCTTCAGCCTGAACACCATGTGAGTCCGGTTGCACAAGGCATCACCAAGCCTATGGCGCTCGACAACTGACGTGAGACAAGGTACTTCTTCGACTCCAACTCGGCTGTCGACGGCTGCGCCATGGAGTCTGAACCGGGTTACGAGCATATGGAATGGCTGCGCATCCAGCTACAGATCCTGCGTGAGCGCGGCATGAAAGCCATGCTGATCGGACACGTGCCGCCCGCCCGCACCGAGAACAAGCAGAGCTGGGATGAGACTTGCTGGCAAAAGTATGCCCTGTGGCAGCGCCAGTACCGCGACGTTATAGTCGCCTCGCTGTATGGCCACATGAACATCGACCATTTCCAGCTGCAGGATTTCAACGATATCAGGCCGTCGACCGAGAAGGGGAAGATGAAGGGTTCGTTGAAGCAGAAGATCTCCCTAAATCCCAGTAGCGAGGGCGAGGTTTCGACAATGGGCGCACCTGACTACTTGATGGACTTGCGGAATGAGTGGGCGAACCTGCCCAGTCCCAAGAAGAGCGCCAAGACTGCGGCAGAAGAGGATGACGATGAGTCAATGTTCGAAAAGGTCCAGGATTTCTTTGGGTTGAAAAAGGGGAAGAAGGGAAACAAACATTTCTTGGACGAGATCGGCGGACCCTGGGGGGAGCGTTTCAGCTACTCCCTCATCGGCCCTTCCATTGTTCCGAACTACTTCCCAACCCTGAGAGTGTTCGACTACAACATCACAGGCTTGGAAAGTCTCGGGCGTCTGGACCATCCTCGACATCTGCCCGGAGAACGTCTTCAAGAAATCTTTGAGAGGGATTTGGCAGATGCGTACCAGGATCAGGGCGATGACGACGAATTCTTCCCCACGAGGAAGTCCAAGCACGAAGAGTCTTCCAAGAAGAAAAAGAAGCACAAGAAGAAGAAGTACAAGTTCACCGTTCCCACGCCGCCTTCCAAGTCCTCACCTCCGGGTCCCGCCTATTCGCCGCAAACCCTGTCCCTCCTCGGCTACACCCAGTACTTCGCCAACTTGACTCGTCTCAACAATGATTTCCTCAAGTCGGCCGCCTACCTCGCTACCACTACTTCTGCTGCCAGCGACAACACTACCGTCAATCCAACCTCCCTTCTGTATGCTGACTATACGGATGGCGACGATGCGGATAATGGCGACGGTTTCGGTGCCCAGCGCTGGCGCAACGGCAAGCACCACGGCAAGAAGCCGAAGCATCCGACTCCACACCCGCTCCCATTCGAATTCGAGGTCTTCTACCAAACTCACAACAAGAGTGATTCGTTCAAGTTGAAGGACTTGACCATGCGGAGTTACATCGATTTGGCGAGGAGGATTGGAAACTTCAACAAGAAGAGTAAGAACACAAAGGGGTTGGGCGGCGTTGAAGACGTGGAGTTGGGGGATGTTGTCGATGTGATGAACGAGCTGATTGGGAGCAACGTAGACGAGCGGGAGCATGGGCTGGTTGAGCACGAAGAGGAGGAAGATGACGAGTACCACGAAGTTTACGAAGCCGACGATGACGAGGAAGAAGACGAAGATGAAGACGAAGGCGAGAACATCGACGCCGAGAAGAAAAAGAAAAAGAAAAAGAAGAACAAGAACAAGAACAAGCACCGCAAGAAAGGCCCGAAGCACCATGTCTGGTACACCTTCATCGAGCGCGCCCTCGTGGGAACCATGAGCCGCGACGAGATCGACGAGCGCTTCGGTTGGATTCCGAAACCGACTGAGGCTGGAGTCGCATACGAATCGCCAGTGTCATCGCCTGTCAAGGACGAGGGCTTGGGCAACGGCGAGATTTGATGACCAGACTTCATTTGCAGAAATGCGTTTTATCAAGGGTCCTTTTTCTTCCTTCTCTCATTTGTGGGTGTATCCTCCCGGATTTGCATAGCGTACACGGGTTCAGTTGGACTTCTGGGCGTGGGCACGGATGGCGTTGGATGGATGCTTGCTTCCTAAAATATTCTTCTCCATATTTCGCTTTGATTTCAGGATCTACATGAGCGTCATCGACGTGATCTTCATAACGGCAGAGAATGTGATTGATGGCGGCCGCAGTCGTTCCGGGAGTCGTTCCTGTGGGTTCCGGACTTGTCATTCATAGAAAATTTCGATTCGCTCTGCCGGTGAGAGGAGAGGCGTAGAGGCATCGACCGTGCATACAGATATATAGAACATAGAAGTGGGGGAGAGCATGACAGTTGGTTACACAAGTGCATCACATAAAACGGGTGAAGAATGCTTTCATCAAATTGCCATAAATATTCGTTTCTTTTTCCGTGGACAGCAGAGAGAAGACCGCCGGGACAACCAACGCCTACCACCGCTCATCACAGATGCACTTCATTTCCATCTTCGCTCATGACAATGTGTGTCGAGGGGACAAGAGGATTTGTTTCCTCGTTAGAAAAAGTCCAGGGTATCCCTCCCCAGATGTAAAAACGGCCCGGTAAAAACAAAAGGACAGCTCCGCCCGCGTGTTGAAGCGGGCTGAGGGTATATCGAGCAGGAATCAGCACCAACAATCATGAGGAGCAACCGCCAGCAAGAAGAGAAAAAAAAGATGAAAATGCATTCGAGGATCCACGCTCACTAAAGGGAGCAGAGCTTGAAAGAGGTTCACAGTGCCTTTTTAGCCAAAAAGAGGAAACCCACACGACTTCAGAATTAAACCACTTTTCTTCTACCTCTAGAAAACAGCTCCATTGACGGGGTCGCCGCCGGCGGCATCGCCCTTGGGGGCGGCGTAGACGGGCACGCCGTTGACCGTGTCGACGATGCGGGCGATCTCCGGGGGCAGGTCGCCGTTGCTCTGCGTCTCCTTGGCGACGGCGGCGGCGGCTGCGTCGGCTGCAGCGGCGACACCGCTGCTGGTGCCGTTGGCGCCGTTCGCTTGGGCGGCCGCAACGGCGGCGGCGCTCGCCTTCTTCGCCTTCTTCTCCTCTTCGTGCGCGGTGAGGCCCTTGCGGATGGCGAGGACGCTGTCGACGATGACGGCGTCGATGCCTTCCTTGACTTGCCGCTGTTGAGGAGGTTTCCGTTCAGTACCGAGTTTCCTGGAGGGAAGGTAAGGATATTGACGCTTACCTGCACGTTTACGGGGTCGTTGTTCAGTGTGCCATAACTGACGCAAACCAAACCAGACTCCTTGACGACTCTGACCAGGCGTGGGCACATGACCAGGGGTTCCGCTGCAGTGACGACACCGAGGAGGTTCCAGCGTGAAGCGAAACGAATCGCTTCCTGAACACTGCTGGCCCGGATATCTCCGACGGGGGAGGTACCCGCGTCACTGAGGAAGAGAATGGGGATGGAGGGCTGTTTGAAGGACAGCATAAGGCAGATGTCGGGATGGAAGGACGAGAATATTATGTTGCGCTTTGAGCCGAGATCGTAGACTTGCTTGAGGATCGTATCCACAAAAGAATTCAACTCGACAGCGTATGTGTCCATGTCATGCTCCTCAGATTCGTGCAACATTGGGTATTCTAGCATATTTTAGCAACGGTTCAACAAAGGATGCTATGTATGTACTCACTCATCTCAATGTTGAAGCCAATCGACTCAGGAAGCTTCCTGAACATCTCTTCAAGGGTGGTGAAGGGTGCCTGGATGAAGTTGCCACGGCTGTTGCCTTTGTAGCCCTTCGTCTTGAAATCGCGGGTATGCTTCATGCGTTCGTTGAGGTCGGATTGACTCTCCTTCTTGACATCGACGGAGTACGAGCGTGGCCGGGCCCGAACTTTGGCGAGATCCTTGTTCTCAGCTTTGGCCTCAACAGGAGACGACGGCCTTGAGGAACGAGGTGACTTCTGCTCGCCCACATGGAGGAACTGACAGAGCATCAGCCATCGCGTATCTGAGGCAATACGCACCACCTCTACTTACCTGGTCCAGCGTCAAGGTATGCACCGGTGCGTCAATTCCAGTTTCGCTAACAAGGAAGTCGTGGTAAATGACAGGGACGTGATCTTTGGTCAGTTGAACATCTTGAGATCGTTAGCACAAACAACTTTTGGTGCAGGTATTGCAGTCATACCAAACTATGTACAGTCAGCGAAATACCACATGAACGGGTGCGTGTGCAACATACCTCAACATAAGATGCTCCTAAATTGGCAGCAGCAATGAAAGACTACGTGTATCGTCAGTTCCCATCCTCGCTGTATCTGATAGATGCCCTACCTGAAGCGTGTTCTCGCCCAATTGCAAGGACTTCCGAGATGCGAGGTTCTTGCCCAAACCTTCAAACAAGTTAGGAATACGCAGGAAGATAGAAAACCAAAGTCGGATTTACCTCTGTGTCCAATGACCATGGTCGACGCCATACTCCTCCAATACGTTTGATTCTCCGTGATGGACAGGTTGGGATGGGAGAAGGGCGTAATGACGAGGAAGTTGAAGTTGACGGTTCCAATGACTTCCAAAGTGTTGGCAGCGATGATTGGGACGCTGATGTCGCCCTTGAGGTTCATCCTTGCAGAGCCGACCATTTGCCTGACACTTGACAGCATGGCAACACCACGTCCGACTACGCGCTCCTTCGAACCAGCATAGGTAGGGACGATGTCGAAAAGAAGCTTAACCCTAGAAGCGTCCATGGTCGAGAAGGTTATGGGGTCGGTACTGATGTTCTCCTGAACTGGGAGGTCAATGACGGTTGGTTCCCCAGACGCCCCCTGAGCAGAGACAACGACGGAGAGAGCAGTGTCAAGCTGCGTCGCGTGAGCATCAGAGATGTGGATGTCGTCAAGCTTGACGGGCTCAACATGCTTCCGCATGTCCATACTGCCAAGACTGACGAGAACCATGCTCTCCTTCTGCAGGTACCGATGGCCGAAAGTCTTGATAGGCTCCGGTATGCGGAGATCCTTGTTCACGTTAGATCGCCTGTCCTCGATGGAAGATTGTGGCGGCGACTCCGAGCGAACAGGCGGTTGCTGCCCCTTCTCCTGCTCCTGCTCGTCCGTTGCAGCGGGGGGAGGCGTAAGCTCGGCCAAAATGTTTGCGATATCCAAATGACCTCTCAAGGCAGCATGCTCCTTGGGTGTCCAGCCGGACAGATCCGCCTTGTCCAACTCTGCTCCGGCCTCGATGAGCAGCTTGGCGACGTCCAAATGGCCATCGACGCAGGCGATGAAAAGAGGAGTCCAGGCAAAAGCGTTCTCAGCAAGTTCGATGTTGGCCGTTTGATCCGAAGTCCCGGCAATGAGCGTCTTTGCGCATTCGGTGTGGCCGTAGCGAGCTGCCAGATGCAAGGCAGTCTCGCCCTGCTCATCCTGATAGTTGATGTCCACGCCAGCATCGACCAGAAGTTTTACGATCTGGACGAAGTTGGACTTTGCGGCGAGCGACAACACAGCGCCAGACTTGGACACCGACTTCCGGATGGAGATCTTCTCGTCAGAGTCCTGCCATCTCTCCGAGTCCAAAAGCGTCTTCGTCGTCAGAGGGTGACCACCAATGACACTGAGGTGGAGAGGCGCGTAACCGTCCGAGTCATGCCATTCGGGAGAATCAATCCCACGGGAAACGTCGAACTGACCCCATTTCTGCATGTGCTCGATGACGATCTTGCAGATGACGACGAAGCCATACTGGGCAGCATAGTGGAGCGGAAGTCTTCCATAGGAATCCCGAGCTGATAGCGCGGAGCGTTGCTCAGGCTTCAAGCTGTCGAGGAGGAAGGAGAGCACAAGGACGGACTCGTCATCGGCAGCCAGCAGCTTGTTCGACTGCTGCTCGGTGATGGAGACTGTCGGAGGCAGGTGCACTGGAGACTCGGCTGGGGAGATGAAATTCGCGGCATCGTTCGGAATTCCAAGGAAAGGGCCCGCACTCTGGCTTTGGCCGCCGTTCTGGGCCTCGCTAGTTTTTGCACGGCCGACAGCGATCACCAGTCTATGAATACAGTTCCGCTTGTTCAGGTCGTCCTCGTCATCGAGGGATGTGAGCTGAGACAGCAGTTTCTGGACGCACTGCCGGGACCTGGAAGAGAGGGAGCGCTGCAGGAGGTTGAGGAGCAGCTTCTGATAAGCAGGACTACCCGTGTCCTCTCCCGCTCTCGCGTCTTGAAGGAGCCCCTCTAGCTTCGAGGCGTCATCATTCCGGATGGCCTGGTCTAGGGTATCTAACAGGCCCGAGGGCAGGTTGAGGACGGCTTTCGACGACACCCTCTTCAGGGAGGCAGTGGAGTGGACGGAGCTGGCGTCGTCGAACACCTTGGCCTCGCCAAGCCCGGAAAGCCAGTCGTTGATGGCTTTCATGTCTTGCTGCAACTTGTGATTTGTAGCAAACGGGGTTGGGTCAACCTTGGTGGCCAGATAGCGCTGCTGGGTACACGAGTTGGGCACCTTCTTGTCCAACTTCTTCGTGATCTTGACGAAGCCTCTGCGATTGACCTCGCCGTACCATTGCAGCTTCCTCAACTGGCCGCGCAGCTCGAGCAGGGCGCCGACGAGGTCCTCCAACTCATCCCTGTCGATGCCGTCGGAGAACAGGGTGGCGCGGCCGAAGCGGTCGTGGAGCAGTTTCAGCCTGCGCGCCGACTCGGCGTACTTCTTGTTGTAGAAGCCGTCGACATCTTCGAGGTTGCGGTCGAGCGAGTAGAAAAATTCTGCCCTACAGGGTTAGCAGCGGGCTCGCAACACATGGGCCTTGCGGCGAGTCAGGCTTCTATGCAAGCTCCGGCGCATGCTCACCCGCCAGATCGGCCTCTGCTCCATTCTTGACAGCCTCAGCCGCCGACTTGACGAGCCGCTTCAGGCCCTTGTAGTTGATGTAGTGGGAAGCCCATTCGGGGACCTGGTTGCGGGCAAGATTGTGGCCGAACTTCATGCTGGGTTATGTTCCGAGGCGCCGCTCGGCTGGCGGTCCAGTGGGGCAGGATGGCGGCCGCGGGGCGCTCAAGGAGGGGTACAGGGCAAGGAGAGAGTCGCAGAGGCGGGCGCGGCGCAGAGGGGGGGAGCGGGAGCTGGAGCTGTTTATGGGACGGGGGAGGTTTGTCAGAGCCATTCGAGCGCGTGGAAGGGATCGCCAGCAAAGGCCCGTTCGCGGGAGGGAGGGAGGCAACCTTGGAGTTCCGAGAGGTGGCGTGGCAACGGATTTGGAGGGTTGAGTGAGCGTGGTGGAGAGTCGTGCTCGGAGCGGCGACGATTACTGGACGACAGCGCCGGGCCCTGGTCTGGCGCGCATTGAGCAAGGCTTATGTCAGTGACGAGCATGGGGCGGCGCAGCTCCGGCTGCTATAAAGAAAAGGGGCCCTGGGCGCGCTCACCGTCTGGCACAGCTGTAATCCGTATACCAATCCGTCAAGGAACACAGGGCGGTGCACGCGGCGACGGCTGCGGGTGCAAGGCTGGCGGGCAGGAGCGGTTATCGCGGGGCTTATCGCCAACAAGCCGCGGTCGTCGAGCTGCGAGCTGCGAGCTGCCAGCTGCGAGCTGCCAGCTCTCGCGCGCCCTTCTCCCGCTTCATATCAGCCAGCCCGTGTCGGCAACAGCATGGCACAGCTGCGGCTTCTGTGCGGCTTAGTGCCATGGCCAGCTGCACTGCGCGGATCCATAGCGCATGGCGCCCTCCCCGCCAGTCACGGCCCAGTCACGGCCCAGTCACGGCTCGCCGCCACGACGCGGCCCGGCGTGCACTGGCTGGGCAAGGACATCATGCTCCCCGTTCCTCTGCTGCTGTCCGTCCACGCGCATGCGCCCCTCCACTGCACCCCTCTCTTCCGCGGCGGCCTGGCACCTGGCACCTGGCACCTGGCACCCGGCAAACACAGAAACAAGCAACTCTGCACGCGACCAACTGCCCAACCCAGCGTGCTGCGCGCCATTGGCTGCTGCATCATGCGGGCTCGCGGTCTGGCCGACGGCGGGTGACGGCGGCGGTGCTGGACGCCAAGCAGCGCTTCTAGAAGACGGCGGGGCGGGACCGGGGTACATGGTTACTACGTACGCTGGACAACCCACCCTCCCTCCTCGCACGCTGTTCTCACCGGTCCGGCGCGCTGCATCGTGTCCGGAGTTACATCACCACGCCTCCTCTTGGCCACTTTGCGAAAACTCTTTGAGTCCACCTGGCCCGCTGAAAATCCTGCACACCAAAGCACGACTCGCGTCTTTAAGGGTCCAGCACCAGCCCCCGGGCCCCACCGTCCATCACCTCCCACACAATCCTGACCCTGCACATCCGCCTACCTACTACCTACCATCTCCCGAACACGCCCCGCGCACTTTTCCGCCGTCGCCTGCTGACGACGTATGGGCCGCTCTAAGCCCCGGCCCCGACGTCCAAGTCGACACACAGACTCCAATTCCGCCAGCGCTGAGCCATCGGCGTCCACGTGGCTCAGCGGTGCTGCGTGAGGGTGGAAACCGGTGAGTCTCGCCATGGCGAGACTGGCCCAGCGTCTCCTGCATATTATGAGCTGTAGCGCCGCCAGCGAACCCAGAAGGCAACACGATTCATACCCCGGTCCCATGAGCTGTTGGAAACGCGAAAGAATACGAGGAGCCGCGTGTTGATTTTGAACATGACCCGCCAGCCTACTACTCTACCATTGCGTTGCAGTAAATGCCACGGTCCCGCTCGTCTTTTCCAGGTTTGCTTGCTTACCAGACAGCCACAACCACAACCCTCCACGTTGGTCTGTCCAACCACCTCGGCCTCCAAGTAGCTACCATATATAACATCTTTCACTTGGCGTTGTCCTACACACCGAGCATCTCCGGGTCTCGATTGTGGCATCCAAACACCTCAAAAACAGGTCGCTTAGCTCAGTTGGTTAGAGCGTGGTGCTAATATTGGCAGTCCTCCCTGAGGACTAGAAGTTGACGCCAAGGTCGCGAGTTCGACCCTCGTAGTGACCATCCTGTTCTTTTTGATTTTTTTTTGGCCCTTGTTTTGCTTTTTGGGACGGCCGGAAGCGTTGCGCAATTGTTTTAGACATTGCTCTCTTTTTTGGTCCACTGGATGGAGATGGTCTTTTTGACTTTGTTTTTGGCCACACCCCCTTTTACGGGTGGGTCATGTATGGTGGGTGGTATGAGATGGGCATTGACTGATTTCTTTTGTGGTTCGAAGAAGCCCTGCGGTGGTGGTTGATATTTGATACGCTGCAGAGGTTGATTGAGAATTTGACGGCTGATTTGTTGTTGAAAAGTTTATCTTGTTTGACTCCCGTTCCATCTGTTCAATACAGAATGAAAAGACCACTGTCCGGGCGAATCTTCGAACGAAAGAGCGGAAAGACGGACGACACGCAAAGGGATAGATAGTATCCGTACTCTGTAGTAGACCTGCTCACAAGCCAATGGAACAACTATCAATTTTAGGAGGCTACATTTGACGCTCGGTAGTACATTATAACATTACTAATCCACAAAAGCAAGCATAACACCACGACCGTACATCCATTCCACTTAGATGGATCAAAGGATCCGACCAAACTGGCAGTCACGCGCAACGCACCAAGTGCCACGATGAGGGGAAGTGCGTGGCCTAAGTCAGGGGGGAAAGACAGTCGTTTTCATCATCTTTTGAAGATCTTCTTGAAATCATGGGATTTGGATCCTCAGCCCAGCGCTGTGTCGAGCAGCCGAGGGCATTAACTATTATTAACCAACATGCACAGGAAGCTTTCGTTTGCGAAAAGCTCTCGCGCCCTTTTTCGTTCCACCAAAACTTTGGGATACAAGAATTACAAAATACCAATGACATGAGATCACTTCCCCCTCTCTTTTTAGACTTCCAAAAGAGATTAGACATTTACTCGGCGTCTTCTCTTATTCAAAAATAACATCCGCTGCCAAAGCTCTTCTGGCAGCCAAGGCCGCAAGAGAACATTGACGAGCCACAGGTGCCGAGGATGCTGCAGCATCCGCCGAACCTGGAGCCCGCGCACGTCGTGCCGCCGTTGCGCGAGCCACAGAGGCCGTTGGTGCTGGCCTTGGACGTGGCGGTGGGAGCAATAGCCGTCGAGGTCGTGGCAGTCGTGGCGATGCTGCTGGAAGAGGCAGCGGGCGACGATGCTTTTACTGTCGAGCTTGTCAGCGTCGATGCTCCGGTGCTAGATCCTGTGGCCGGGCTGGAAGGGGTTACTGAGGAGGTGCCGCAGGTGCCAAACTCAGAGTTGCACCCCGTGCCGCAGTAGTCGCTCGTGGAGCCACTGTGAAGGCTGAATTAGCATATGTCGTACCAACTAACTTTCAAGGGTCGGGAAGAACTTACCACCAGCCGGCAGCGGAGCAGCAATCTCCGAAAGTCGAACCAGTGCAGGTGAAACCAGTGGTTCCGCCGCAGGTTCCATCGGTAGACACCTTGAGATTGGCACCAGATGTTGGCGACGAGGCACCCCCAGAAGTAGAAGAAGATGACGAAACGGAAGAGATCGTAGTAGAAACAGCAGAAATGGAGCTTACTTGACCCGTGGTGGATCCGCAAGTGCCAAAGGCAGACTGGCAGCCAGCGCCGCAGTAGGCATCAGTCGAGCCACTGGTATGGGTCAGCATATCGCTCACTGAAGACGCCTTGCCACGATTTACTTACCACCATCCGGCGGGAGAGCAGCAGTCACCAAAAGTCGAGCCCTTGCAGGTCGAGCCAGTGGTGCCACCGCAAGTAGCATCCTCGGAGATCTTCGTCGCGGTAGCAGTGGGGGCGGTCGAAGTAGTGCTAGTGGCGGTGGGGACAGCAGAGGTGGCAGAGGTAAAGACACTGCCGCTGGACGAACGGTACCAGTTCGCCTCGTCGTCGCCAAGGCACTCGCCGACGGTGACGGCAGTGTAACCGGCAGCCTGAAGAGTCTGGAGCATGAACTCAGTCAGGTTCTGGGCCGTCTGCTGGTGAATGTCGTGAGCGATGGCCAAGAAGTCGTTGCTGGCCGCGTCCTTGCCAGAGAGGGCGTTGGAGAAGTTGTCCTTGGCGTTCTGGATCTTGTCCGGGGTAGTGTTGTCATAGTCTGAAATGTTCGTTAGCATATATAGCTTATGATAGACACATTCTTCCAAGCGTACCATCGGTGTCCGTGTCGAAGTAGGTGATGTGGTAGCCCAGAGCCTTCAGGTCGTCCTCGCAGCCGGACTCGGCGGTGCAAGAAGAGTACGGGGGACGCATGTAGGTGGGGAAGAAGCCGAGGATGTTCCTGAGGGCCATCTCGTTCTTGATCATCTGGTCCTTGCGCTGAGCAGAGGTGATGGCGCTCAGATCCTGGTGGCTCCAGGTGTGGGAGGCGATCTGGTGGCCCTCGGAGTACATCCTCTTGATGACGGTGTCCCAACCGTAGGCGGCGTTGTCGATCTCGCCCTTGCCGTTGTTGTTGCCGGTAATGAAGAAGGTAGCCTTGGCGTTGTACTTCTTCAAGACGTCGAGCATGCCGTCGGTGTAGATGTACGGGCCATCGTCGTAGGTCAGGGCAACCTGGCCGTTCACGACACAGTCGTAGATACCAGCGCCACCATACTCGACGGAACCCTTCAGGTCACGGGTGACGGAAGTGGTGTTGTCTCCAGCAGGCATGGCATTGGCGTCACAGGCCGGGCCATAGTTGAACTGGCAATCCGGAGACATGCAGTAGTCGGTGCCGACGCCGCACCAACCCTGATGCTACGTCAGAGGAAAAGGCGTCTGGAAGGGGGATGTTGTGCAACTCACGGCAGCAGAGCAGCAGTAGCCCTCGTTGCAGGATCCATAGCCCTCGCCGCACTGGCCATCGGTGCCGCCGACGTCCTGGCGCTTGATGGGAGCGTGGTGGTGATCGGGCTGGGCGGGAATGCCACCAAAGATGTTCCTGGCCTTCAGGTCGGCAATGGCACTGCGACCAAAGAGCTTGGGGATGCCCTCGGGACCATCTCCGTGGGCGGAGGCGACGGCGGCGACGGCGGTGGTGGCGAGCAGCGAAGTGAAGTGCATGATTGCGGTAGGGAGTGGTTCGATCCGAATTGTTCACGAAATAAAGAAAAGCGATTGATGATGAAGCGCGCGCGTACAGCAGATCTACGCGCCCGGCGAGAAGAAAAACGAGGGACGAATGGGCACAAGCGACAGGATGGGGACAAGAAGCTCAGCGCGGCGCGGCGCATTGTTATATCTAAAATACGAAAGGTCGGCAGTATAGAGCCAAGGCGGGCAGGTAGTGAATGATGCATGCAGGGGCCGGGAAGAGCTGTGATGTGGAGATGGCCGCTGTCGGTGGTCGCTGGTATTGCCGCAACGGGCAGGGCAGCGCCTGAACGAGGCGGATGTGCGCAGGGAGTGGGCTGCCAGCGCGGAGCTGGCATGCCTGAAGGCGGCTGGTGCGCGGCTGGTGCTGCGGCGCCTCGGCCGGTGGAGGCCGCTGGACTGCTTCTTTCGTTGAAACAACGGGCGCGTTGGAGGCCAGTCAACGCGGGCTGGGCAGGCCCGTCCGCAGGCCAAGCCACCGATGCCGCGGCGCACGCTGCATATACGACCACGGCCCCGGTTCGCAGCTGGCAGGGCTTGCAAGCCTGCCGCTGGCAGGGGCCGGGGTCCTGCAGCCGCCAGCAGCGGCGCGGCGGCGAGGCGGCGAGGCGGTGGGGTTGGCGGCGCCGGCAACGTGGGACTCCTGCTGTGCGGCCATTTTGGGCTGGTGGTGGGCGCCGCGGGTGCCGTGGGTGTCGGCAGTCGTGGAGATTCGAAGGTACGAAGTACGAAGGCGGACGCGGAGCTCGGGCGCGGCTCGTTTCGCCATTCTCGTTGTCGTCGCCTTGATCGCTGCCGAGCGCGTTCCTGCAATCCCATCCCTCTATTTTTAACCTTGTCTGCCGCTCTGCCGCAGATCCGTCCAGTCTCTCCACTCCACTCCGCGCGATCTGAACAGGATCGTCTGGGATCGTCGTGCGTCTCGCCAGCGACGCAGAGCCCGCTCGGCCTGCCGTGCTTCCATCCAAGCAAGCGCATGCTCCACTCTGGAACTGCACTTGATAGGTAACAGGCGCATGCAGTGCCGCGGAAAGAAAGGTGCTGGGTGCTGGGTGCCGGGTGCTGGGTGCCGGGTGCTGGATGCACACCTACGTCTTCTCCTCGCGTCTTTCTGCGCTCGTGCCCTGCTCCGGCATCCTCGAAGCCCCGTTGCTGAGTCCGTGACGTTTGCGCGACAGCCGGCCGACGTCAAGAGTTCAATTACGCTTTGACGCGGTGAAACAATAGATCTCGGCATTCGCGTGTCGCAGCCAGCCGTCGCCCGCAACCCCTCCGTTTCACTCCCCTCTGTCTTCTCACCGCTGGCTGTTTCTTCGCCCAGTGCGCTAAAGCCATGACGGGGCGCGCCGCTGCTGAGCCGATCCAACGGGAACCACGGGGCGCGGCGTCGTGAGAGATGCCGCTGCTGGGCGCTGCTGGGCGCTGCTGAGCGCTGCTGAGCGCTGCAAGCTTACGCATGTCCAATTTGACTGCTCATGCGCCTGTCAGTCGTTGCCCCTTTCGATCCAAAACCCCCGGCCAGAAAGGGCAGCTTCTCGGATTTAAGCATCGCTCATACTCGGGCCAAGCGGTGGGAGCCACGAGGCTATAGCGACACTTCCTTTTTCTCTTCTTTCGCCTGCTGTGCCCTGCAGGCCATGTTGCATTGCTTCCCGTCGCCTGACTAGGCCGGTATAGTAGGCGCATGGCGGCGAATTGCGGCCGGAATATTGACAAGGAAGGCTCTTTGGTCTCCCGAGCCAATCTTGCTTTTGCCCCCATCGCTCCATGGCCCCAGGCACACACGCGCAGTGGTGACTTGCATGCGCCGCAGTGCCGGGCCGTCTCGGGAACCCATTTTCGCCCAATTAATGCCATGCAGTGCATGCTGTAGCATGTAAACAAAATCCATTGGGGCATCCCAGGGACTCTCCCGCTCCACACCCACCTACTAGCCTGTGAGCGCGTCCGCTCGAGCAAAACGTCAAGTCCCCTCCCGCCCGAAGTCTAGCCATGGGGTATACCTGCGCCCAGTAAAATATTCCGAAAGCCCTACAGCCCGCCATCGGCTACACTGCTTCTCGTGGCTTGCACGCTCCTCGCCGCCACTCAGTCCTGTGCGACTCACGCGAGCCAAAGACAATGTCATCCATCGACGCGTATGTGCTACAATGCACCTCGACGTGGCTCACTTTCTGACAATCTTCAATAGCGGTGCGATTCTCGCCTTTCGGCTCAGTCCCACCCGGACCGGTACCTTGCCCTTGCGCAGTGGCGACGGCTCCGCGGATCCTCCTTTGATTGCTACCTTCTGGTTCGCTCCCACTTCGTGTTGCTCGCTCGGCTCTTCTGATGATCTAGAAGAGCCAAGAGCGGGGGCCGCGTCGTCTGCAGTGCCTGCATTGCCTGCAGTGCCAAGCGTCGCTTCTTCCACATCCTCTTCTGTCTTCTGAAGGTCATGCGACTTGCCGTCTTCCAAGCCCGCATTTGGCTGCATCTCCTGACACTTCTCGTTTTCATTATACGGAGGGGCTTCCACGGCTGTCCGTAATTCGTCCACGTCGGTTGCAGCCGGCCCTCGAACCTTATTCTGGGTGGACCGTGGTCGGCCACGACCTCTTCTTTTCTGCTTCGGCTCTTCCACTTGCTGCACCTCGCCAACCGCGCGTGCAGGGCTGGCGGGAGACGGCTGAACCACGGGCGAAGGAAGCCTCTCGTGAAGACCATCGTCCCTAAAGTCAGGATCATGGAGTAACTGCCCGGTATGAGTGACCAATTCCTCCGGGTCTTGGTTTTCGCTAGCCGATGGCATGACTTGGTGCCGCTTGTCCACCTCGTCTATCTGACTTTCCTCTGTCATGCTAGTAACATGTTGCTCATCTGAAATCGTGTTGTTGGCTTCCGCTTGACGCTTCCTTGGTGGTCTTCCCCTTTTGCGTTTTTGCCTTGGTGCATCGATCTGAGTCTTCTCGGATGCCGACAACGGCACGTCAACCGGTGGCGCTGCGCTTTCTTCTGTCGCCGGCGCAATAGTCTCTTTGGTAAATGTTGATTCTGGCTGGGTGTTATTGTGTCCCTGAACTGTTATGACATCACCGGTCTTGCGACGCTTCGTCTTTAGCTTTGCTGCCTCCTCTGGTATCACCGAGTAGGCAGGCTCAACCATGGGTGAGCGTATAGACCTCGAACGGCTCGGTCTTGGGACGTATCTTTCTTTTGGCAACCCGATCGCACGATCCTCACTGTTCAGCGCGTCGCTGGTGCTAGTTTCCCGTTCTTTCTTGGCCTTCGAGGCTCTGACTGCACGTATAGACTCCTGTATCGACTGGTCGACCGCCCTTTGCGACTTCGTAGGGCTGTCTTCAATCTGAGACTGTCTCTCCTGTCGAAGCGAAGCTATGCTGATGTCGGGCAACGGGTCTCCACCAAGCTCGTCGCGTTCACCAAGTTCGTCATAATCTGACTGATACGTCCGTGAACATGACCGCTTAGCTGCCACCCTCGACCTTGGTGTTGGGAAAGAGTTGCTCTCATTGTTCAATGGCTGGGGTCCTACTTCTTGAGACTCATTTGGTCTAAGTGATTGGCTTCGGTTTGTGCTTCCAGGATGAGGTTGCTGTGACTTCCGACTGCTATTTTGGCTAGACCGCATTGCTCTCTATATTCAGTCAGCATCTAAGCAACGTAGAAAAACGTACACGTGGAAGTTTACTCACCTCATTACCTTCAAGTGAGTCGGACCAGGAAACAGACGGATTTTCAATAAACTTCGACGCCGCAATCCTAGGAGAATTATGGTATTGGTTCTGTTGATACTCTGCGCGAGCGGCCTCCAGAAGCCGCTCTTGATCTAGAGTCGCCTCTGGGATTGTGCTAGACATTGCCATGGGGAACATCACAGCGGGTTCGTGTCCTGCGAAATCTTCCTGTAAAAAGGAAGGCATCGTGGGGAGAGTAGCTTGGTTCACGGCTGAATACTCTCCAGAAGTTTGAGGTGGCGGCTCGTCCTCATTCTGGTGAGCGCAATCTCCGCGATCGCTCCTGCGTCGAACTGTCTCATCCTGCTTCATAAACTCGAAGGCATTCTCTCCTTCACCGAACAAGCTGTAGTCCCCCCGGTCTGACCGACCGTATGTCCTTGTGGACTTCCTTCTGTCGGGTCTCTTTGTTTGCGATGTGGCATGACTATCGAGACTCGAAAGAGTGGATTTGCGTTTGTGCGAGCCTGTGGGTGAGTCCCAGCGAGTGGTGCTATCTGGACTATTTGTGGTTCCGTTCGGAGCAGCCGATTTGGCTATGACGTCCTCATGGGCAGCAGCAATCTCGCGTCGCAGTTCTTCTACAATATGTTAACCAATCACTGTCTCTACAAAACTGGCAGCCGGCATACCCGTTGAACCTGTGCCGGGTAAGGACTTCTGGGAATAGGCGGGGATCTTTTCGTTCGGCGGATGGGCAGGAGCCGGTGAGCTGTCCCTGCTGGCGACAGGTGAGAGGGCGCCGAAGCCACCTTCATCATCGGAGTCCTCGATTATGTTGCGCACCATGGTCCATGGTCAATGTTGGAGTGCACTGCGCCGAATGTTGCGGACGAGTCGCAAGTGGAGATGGCGGAGACGCGCCCGCGGAAATGACGCCCCGCCAAACGCGCGATCACGTGAGTAACCACATCGTCAACACTCCTCTATTCCCTTTCGTCGAGCTACATTTGAATACAATAGACACTCTTAAGAAGAAGAGAATGAAACGAGCACACTTCAAGGGCTGGACACAATATCTTACCTGCGCATTCAAATCACAATCTCGAGCAGCTAATTGCTATTCGTTGGACTTTTGTTTCTTTTCTCATGCAGGGCGGAGTAACGTCAAGCACACTAGCTGTAAAATATATGCAAGAGGAATCAGCCAGGCTAAGCCTCCGAACGCTACTAACATCCCTAAAGACCATCCTCACTCACACCACACGGTATCATAAATCCCTGGGGGAAACAAAAAAAAAGAGTCAAAAACAAAAGGAGTACATTAATATATAAAATAAGAACGCAAATACCTCCTGCCACTACCTTCAAAGACAATCCAACACTCATCGTCACCCGTCTCACCATTCGCGCATTGAGCTCATGCCATGCCAACCAAGGCAAAACAGGGGCCCAAAAGCCAAAAAGAACAGGATGGTCACTACGAGGGTCGAACTCGCGACCTTGGCGTCAACTTCTAGTCCTCTGGGAGGACTGCCAATATTAGCACCACGCTCTAACCAACTGAGCTAAGCGACCTGTTTAAACAATGAAATAATGCAGTCATTATATATACAGTAGCGTTTGGAAGGGAAAAGATTTCTATTGCCAGAGCGGCTACGGGAGGGAGAAAACGGGTTCATCTATAGGTTCTAAGTGCTGGTAAAGTACTAGTGAGGCTTATAGAGTTGGGGAGGGGCTCTCTTTACTTAATCCGGCCGGTTCCGGTAAGTGAGTAATGTGTACCTATAATCGGTCCATACCCATTTTTCCTTTCCCGGCGGCTTCCTTATTTAAGTTAAGAAAGGCGTCGTACCTATCGTTATTCTTATCTACGGTCGACACTTAGTTCAGAAGTCATGCTGGAACATTTCAAGTGAAACGCTACAAAATTAGCAGGCGCGAGAAACCCCAGTAACTCGTGGTATAGTAGACTATATCGTTCGCGAGCACACATGCTGATCAATCATGCACCAGCACTTGTACGAAAGAAATTCCCAAGTAGAGTTCTAGAATTAGGGTTTCAGTAGAAAGGATGAGAATGGCGTAAGCGCACTAGTTGAATAAGCATAAGTCTTTCAAAGACACCGTATCCGAGAAACCTGCGCCGAAGAAAAGACAAAGAAGAAAGGAAAGCCGGTCGTAGCTCATAGTGAAATACATCAGTTCTGCAATTGCTTTCTTTTTCTCGGATGAAATTTCAAAGAAGAAAAGACCGTTAAGCTCGGTACAGCCAATGGTGACCCTCGTCATTTCAACAAGACGAAAAAAACCCCCTCCTTGAAACTACTGA
Source organism: Diplodia corticola (assembly GCF_001883845.1). Lineage (NCBI taxonomy): Eukaryota > Fungi > Ascomycota > Dothideomycetes > Botryosphaeriales > Botryosphaeriaceae > Diplodia > Diplodia corticola. Next base: position 75,152 of record NW_017971485.1, read on the forward strand.
AGTGCCTTCAAGGCTTCTATCCCCTCCTGCAAGACCTGCGGGCTGTTCTCCTTGAGCAGCATCTGCTTGAGCACCTCCTCGCCCCCTTCCTCCTTGACCTTCTGTCTCGCCCTCTCCCCGACGTCCCCCTCGGCCACCACCAAGTTCTTGATGCATACAACGCCCCTGTGCCTTAGCTCGTCGCTCTCCTCGTCTGCCGCGAGCCCGAGCAAGATCTCAACTCCGCGGTCGCGCTTGACCAAGGCATCGACGGCGGCGTCGGCGCACTCGGTCAGCATCGCCAGGCCACCGCCCGCCGCGCGCCGCGTAGCAAGATCTTCGACGTCGGAAAGCGCGAGTAGAACGTGCAGGCGTTGGCTCGCCTGTGGACTGCCGTCCGCGAAGAGCATGACGCCCTGCGGGCTGGCCATGAGGTTGCAAACCAGCTCGACGGACGCACGCTGTACGAGCGGGTTGTTGGCAAGCATCAAGTCCTCGATTCGTGTCCAAGCTAGTTTGATGATGCCATCGCGTGCGTCGTCGTCCATGGACGCCAGGTTAGTCAATGCAAGGAGCGACTCAAACACCGGGAGCAGGTCGCGCTGGTCGGCCGTGAGATCGACTTCAAGGAGCTGGACGAGGGGCCGGACGGCGGAGGTGATGGGCAGGGCGCTGGAAGCCCCAAAGATGTGGTGGGGGTTGACGGAGATGAGGATGCGGGCGAGGGCGTGGGCGGCGGTGCGGAGATTCGCCTGGCAGTAAGAGGATTGTGTGTGGACAGCGGCCTTGTTGACGTTTTCGGCGACTTGGATCAGCGCCTTGACGGCACCTTGCTGTGCCATGGTACCACGATGCTTCTGCTCCTTGGACAGATTGAGGAAAATTTGAAGGACTTGCGACAAGACACTTGGGGAAGCTCTCCTGCACTCCATTACCAGCAGGGGCACTACGCCAGCTTGCAATACCTTTGCGCAGCGGATTGTGACGACTGCATCATTTTCCAATGGATCCTCTGGGGCTGGTTTCTTGGTGTTTGCATAGGCTTTGAGTTGAGCGATTCTTTTCTGCTCATCCGTCCGAACAGGACGGTAGGTTGTGAGGTTGCTGAAGATGGTTATGCCGCCAAATATTAGCGGTTTGGGGACTCCGTTGCCGCTCATCACCTTGACCAGTTCCCTCAAGAAGGTCTTATCCCGTGCCAACTCTTCCTTGACTCTCGACTTTAGCGACGAGTAAGCAAGTCCTTCAACCGATTCTTGCTTCACCGTGTTGTCGGAGTCAAGCACCACTTTCTTGAACTTCGTAACCAGTTCATCTTGATGCTCATCCTCAGACGCTGAAGTCATGGCACTGTCGTCACCGACTGGTGTATCGTGGATCTTGACAAGGATGAGTGCAGCCTTGTTTGATCTGTTCCTGTCGCTGCTGGATCTTGAGAGGTCCTCCAGCCACTCTTTACAGTTCTTATTGATTGCTTCGCGACAGTGCTTCTCGATGCAAGCTGCGCTCAGCAGCTCCAACGCGGCCTGCTCCAGCCGTTGGCTTCCACGGGTAGTGATGGTGTCCACGTACGTCTCCAGGAAGCCCTGGGTCAAGAACAGAGCGGAAGCCTGGGCGGGAGCAATCGGGAAAATGGCAGCAGCTGCAGAATAAGCTTGGATTAGGCAATCGGTCGTTGGTGCGGCGACCTTATGGGTGACATAACGCGTGATCAGCTTCTGCGAGTTGTCAGGCGAGAGCTCGAGCAGCTTGGCGGTTGCAAGGGTGGCCTGGCTGCGGAGGGACACGGGTTGGCGGATGTCCAGCGAGGAGAGGATGACATCGAAGCCGTCGGCATCGATGATGCCGTTGAGGTGGTTTGCTTCGGCGGCCAGGGCGCGGGCGATGGCCTTCATTGCACGCTCGGGATGGGCCAATCCGGCCTCCATCATCTGGGCAAGGGACAGCATGAAGATGTCCCTCAGGGCTTGGATACGCTTTTCCTTGAAGGTCCAGGAGGCGGTGTCCAGGAGGACAGCAAAGAGGCCTTCCATGCTCTGGTCACCCCGGTCGAACAGGCGCTCGAAGGTGACGTGCGGATGCTCCTTGAGCTGGGTGGCAAGGTACTGGCGGGCGTGCAGCTGGGTTTTCAGCAGAGCTCCGGTGATGCGGTCGGCAAGGTGGTCCTCTCCGCTGAGGTCCATCAGGACGGTCATGACCTCCTCGGCCACGTCGCGGGCGAGCTGGGTGTTTTCGACCAGGCGAGCAGCCTCGGAGCCGTCAGTCTCGTCCTTGGCGTTGACATAGCTCTTGACCAGGCGCACGCAGGGGCCGCGGCTTTCCTCGCGCTGCAGGCGTTGCCACTCGTCCTTGAGCAGCGGGCTTTCAGCGTCAATAGAAGAGGCCTCTTTCAGCAGCTCGGCGGCGCGCTGGTAGCCGCCGCGCTCGGACTCGCGGGAGGCGTGTTCAATGAGCTCGAGAAGCTTGGAGTCGGACATGGCGGGATCCGGCGTTGGGCCAACGCATCGGACCAGGAAATAAGCTGCGGAGGCACTAGGAGCGGGCGGTAGGCGATGGCAGGCAAGGTGTGGGGAGAGGTTGGATAGTCAGGGTTCTTGTGCTGTCACACGCTTCGACCGTGGCACGCGCTTGGGCGCAGTGGCAGGTGCTCCGCGCGCTGCTCAGGCCAGTTGCCCCTCCAGCCCCAGGTACGTCACTTACCTAACCCACCCCATCATTCTGCCCGTCCGCCGTCCCCACGGCTCACACCACCCCCGAACCCGCTCCTGTCCGAGTGACCTGCACGAGCGAAAACAGACATTATGCCAGGTATGCATGCCAGAAAAAAAAAGAAAAGAAATAGGGAACAACCGAGCCCCTCTAGCCCTTGGCGCTCGCCCCGAGGGTCACCAGAGATCACAACACACCAAGCGCGCAACTCACCAGGATTTCCCCGCTCTCAGGCTTCTCCCTCTGGCTGGTCCCCCCTGTCGCCTCTTCAGCCCGCGCCGCCCTCTCCGCGCTGATCGCCGAATCCCTCCCCGCCCAATTCCCAACCGAGCAGCCTCCCCCGCCAAGATTCGTCCCCCACGTGACACTCACCTCGGACGTCCAGTCTGACGTCTTTTCGAAATCTTCCGACGAGCAGCAGCAGAAGCGCGACGCTCGAGCCTGGCTGGAGGGATTGGCCGATCTTCCGGCTGGCCGTGACGTCCGCGTGCGCTTCGAGACACTCGACGTCGGCGAGAAATTCGTGCAGAAGCTGACCCTGCGCGTGCTCAAAGAAGGTGGCCTGCGCGAGCTCGCCCGCGTCTCGCGCCTGCACGGCGTCGAGGGCGGGAGCAACGTGGATGCTGTGGAGACGTGGCTGGACAGGGCTTATCGGCCCCATTGCAGCCTGGTGTAGTATGTGTTTGGACCCTTTCTTCCTCCCTTATCTTTCATGCTTACTTTTTACTTTTCCAGCGGTAACATGCCCATCTCGGACCAGAAAAAGGCTGAGCTTCAGAGCGTCGTTGAACAAGCCGGGATCAGCATCTTTGGTTCTGGTGATCTGGGTGGTTGGGAAGGCGGACTTGTCTGGCTGGTGCCCACTTTCAAGACAATCCCCGAATGGGAACCATGGGTGGAGGTAGCCCTTTGAACAAGGTGTGCCAGATCCTGGCATGCACAGTACGTCACAACAAACGATTGAGTCACCCAATACCAACCGCGATACGCATTGACCATTAATCCATTTTGTCATAACCTTTCCTAGATATACAAGTTCCTACCTGACTAACACTCCAGATCCACATAAACATCCGGAAAGTTTTTGGTTCTATAGTTCCCCACACGACCCAACTCCTGAAACAAAATCTTCTTACACCAAGGGCTTGACGAGATCCTCACCAGCCTCGGCCTTCTTGTTGCCGTACTTCTTGAGACGGATGGCCATGACACTGATGAAGCCAGTGGTGTCGCTGGGCTCGAAGTCGCCAATCTCGTCCATGGAGCTCTCGCTCATGTCGTACAGCTTCTCAGTGTCGGACCAGCGGCCCAGAACGCTGAAGGTGCCCTTGTAGGCACGGCAGCGGACCTGCCCGTTGACGTGCTTCTGCGAGGAAACGATCGAGTCCTCCAGGAACTCACGCTCGGGAGAGAAGTAGAGACCGTTGTAGAGGATCTAGAGAGTTCAGTCAGTCTTCGGCGCTAGCCAGCTTCGGTAGTCCAAGTGCGTCTTATCTTACCTTGGCATAGTTGAAGGTGAGGAACTGGTCACGGAGAGCGCGGACCTCCCTGTCCATGACGAGACCCTCAAGGTCGACGTGAGCAGCCCTCAGCATGGTGAGACCGGGGGTCTCGTAGCAGCCACGGGACTTGAGGCCGATGAACCTGTTCTCGACAATGTCGATCCTGCCGACACCGTGCTTCCTGGCAATGGTGTTCGCAGTGAGGAACAGCTCAACGGCGTCGGTGATTTCAGTGTCCTTGCCATCCTTCTTGTAGACGAGCTTCTTGGGGAGACCCTTCTCGAAGAAGAGGGTGAAGTCCTCAGGAGCCTCGGGGGCTTTGGTGGGGTCAGTGGTGAGCTTCCACATGTCCTCCGGAGGAGTGGTGTTGGGGTCCTCGAGGATGCCGGCCTCGTACGAGCAGTGGGCAAGGTTCTCATCCATGGACCAGGGCTTGGACTTGGTGCTGGTGACAGGGATGCCCTTCGCAGCAGCGTAGTCAAGAAGATCGTTGCGGCCGGCGAAGCGCTTGTAGAAGACCGGGTCACGCCACGGGGCGATAACCTTGATGGACGGCTGGAGAGCGTAGAAGGCGAGCTCAAAGCGGACCTGGTCGTTACCCTTGCCAGTGCAGCCGTGGGAAACAGCGAAGCAGCCCTCCTTCTGAGCGACGGCGATCTGAGCACGAGCAATCACAGGGCGGGCAAGAGAGGTGCCGAGCAGATAGACGTTCTCGTAGATGGCGTTGGCCTGGATGGCGGGGAAGCAGAGCGCCTCAACGAACTCGCGGCGGAGGTCCTCAACGTAGCAAGCAGAGGCACCAATCTGCTTGGCCTTGACCTTGGCAGCTTCGAAGTCCTCCTCCTGGCCAACATCGGCCACTGGGTCATATTAGCGGTATGCGGGGCGCGGGGCGGGTTGCAGCAGCTTACTGAAGCAGACGACCTCATAGCCCTGCATTGACAGTCAGCGGGAGCTCCAGCAAGGACAGCATGATAACTCACCTCCTCGAGCAGGTAGGCCAGAATGCAGCTGGTGTCGAGACCACCGCTGTAGGCGAGACAGACCTATCGCAACAGTCAGTACAAGCCGCAGTGAGTCAAACCCCGCAACGGGCGGCGTGTGCTTGCTACCTTTCCCTTGGTCATTGTGACGGTTGGAGGCGATGGAGTCGAGGATGGAAGAGCTCGAGGGAGATGCGGCGGAGTGGGCAACAGCGGAGGCAGTCAATTGCTTTGGGAGAAGGGTGTGAGGTGGAATGGATTGGTGTTGGGCAGCCTTGAGAGCTGGAAATTTACTGACTGTTATCGCGCGCGCTGATCGGCGTGACCTCACCGCCCTCGCATCCCCGCGGCATTAGCGGTTGCTCCGGCATCGCAGTCGTTTCTACTGGCTCACAGTCCGCATGCCCGCCGAAAAAATTTCGGCCTGCAGTGCCGCCCCAGCTTGTCCCCGGCACGCTGTCCATGCTAGCACGATTCGAGTCACAATTCACGCCTATCGGCCCCAGTCCTATTCGAGTGTGCACATTGAATTACTGTACAATATCTACCCATGCAACAAAGGCGCCGTGCTAGAAACCGTCCAAGTGTACTCCTCGCTGATGCAAACCATCGTATATGCAAAGAAAAGGCTGCTGGAACATAATTCCCGCGTGTCATGACAACAGCTGTGCTTGCTTTTTGAGAGTGGAAAAGTAAAGACCGGCTACCATGCCGGAGGAGAGGAAGGAAAGACAGGATGGAAATGAGTCACCGTCAATTAGTACATGGTATTCTGCCGTGACGCATGCAAGCTTCCGGATCCCGATGACGTCTCGCTGAGCGGAGTTTGCGGTGTCTGCGGCTCCAGAGAAAGCTGGCTCCGCAGGATCATAATCCACGAGTGCTGCAGCAACTCCGCCGCCGTGGCTCTTTTGCCAGGGTCGCGTTCGAAGCATGCCTTGAGGAAGTCGATTCCCTGATCGCTCAGCTGATCTCCCGTTGGCAGCTGAGGAGGGTTGCCTTGGGCGATGTTGTACATGATCGCCCATTCGTTGTCCAGGCTAGCCCATGGTCGTCGTCCAGTGGCCATCTCGAGAATGACACACCCAAGAGACCAGATGTCGACGGCACCCAGGCGTCCCTTGTTCTCGCCCTTGATGACTTCGGGCGACATGTACATGGGCGTGCCCGTCATCGACTTCTGCCTGCCTTGACGTGTCGCCGCGTGCTCCGCAGCCAACGTTTTGCCCTGCTTGGCGATGACCTTGGCCGCTCCGAAGTCGACAAATTTGATGACGCCGTTGTGATCGAGGAGAATATCTGCACCTCGTTAGCAAGTTTCCATGGCGCAAAGAAGATCCAACTTACTCTCTGGCTTTATGTCGCGATGCACAACGCTGCTCTCGTGGAGATAAGCCAGGCCCTCCAACATCTGCAAAGCGTAGACCATGATAACAGTCTCATCCTCGATACGGCCATGCTCCAAGAGGCCTGCAAGAGAGCCCCCAGAGCAGTATTCCATGAAGATGTAGACCTTGTCACGGTGAGGCTCGATGCCGTAGTAAGACACGATGTTCGGATGGTCGAGCATCTGCAAGACACCCATCTCATCGCGGATCTGGGATACAATCGTCGGGATGAGCTGGGGGTCCTGAAGACGGATCTCCTTGACGGCCATCAGGTGGTTAGAGTCGAGGTTGATCGCTGCGTAGACCGATCCAAAGGTACCACCGCCAATGAACTGGCCTTGCTGCCATCTGAGGGTAACGTTGGTTGCCGAGGAAGACAGGTACGTAAGAGCGCGATCGGCCTCATTCGAGTCCTCCAGGACGCGGCCAAGAGCCTGTCGTTCTGCCTCCTTGACCTTCCGTATCTCGTCGATCTCCGCAAGCTGCTCGAGCCATCCCTCACGGACAAGTTCTGCTGACTCCTCATCATTCTTCAAGCGACTGATGTCCAGTTGCTTCTTGCCCAACATCGCATCGATGCGTTGCTTCTCAGCCTGGGCCGCCATGGTCGATCTCGCTCCCATGATATCGAAATGAGAAATCAGAAGAGACATACACCCAGCAACCTTCGCACGCAGCCGAGCGTACTCCTCCTCATTTAGCGACAGGATGTTCTGGCCTCGCGTCATCATCATAGCAAACTCGAGTGCCACCACAGCCCATCTGAACGTCTTCCGATCAGACGCAATACAGTCATCACAAATGAAGCTTACCCAGTCAAGGGCAAGCCTGGTAAGTTTGAGGTTGTTTAGAGCGCGACGATTGAAGTCCATGTAGTAAACGGAACGCTGTCCGAATTCCGTCGCGAAGGCGAAGCAGGTTTGAATCAGCTCTTGGCATTCCAAGCCAAAGGTTTGTCTCCGGATGATCTCAACACTGTCCATGATGGTGTTTGACAGCTTATAAGCAACCTTCTTGATGCGCTGCAGCTCCACGTTGACACGAGGCAGATTAGCTCTTTGGTCCACGATCTTGGTCAGCTCGACATTAGCTGACTGCAAGAAGGTAGCATTGGCGTTAGCCAGACGCGTCTGTGCGCCATCGGCAACGAGTCTCATGCGGCCGATCTTCACATCAAGGTGCGGCGTCCGAAACTGGGCCTGGGATGTAGGTCCGTGCCAGCGCAGAGGGTCTTCTGGCCTAAGAATCAACAAGTAGGGATTGGTTGGATCTTCCGTAACTTCCTCCGTGTGGTAGCAAGTTCCAAGGAGAGACTGGATGTCCTGTGGTCGGTCCAACAAAACGGGGGAAGCAATGAGGTACAAGCCCTTGTTGTCTGTTGTCTGTGTTTCCACAAGAAAGTGTCCGCTCATTTCAAGAGCTTCGAAAAGATCCTGCACCTGTTCGGGAACAAGGCTGATGTTGTACTCGGTGGAGTTCTCGAACCGTGTGGTCAGGATCCTAGAGAATCGGAACAGTTTCCTTTGACGGACACGAACGGAATCAAGGATCTGCTTGTAACGTTTATCCATCTCGGCTCCAGCAACCTCCTCTGGACGTCTTTGCAGTTCCTTTTCGAAATGTGCAGTGAGGCGAGAGAGAGACTTTTGCGTCAAGTAACTGGGAATGATCAGTATATCAGAAACGAAACCACCGGCACGCAAGATAATTACCTGAACTGCTCGGCAACTTCCACGTCGCCACCTTCCAGGTGTTTTCCAAGGGTCTTGGAAAACTCCCACTCCTGCTCCAGGATTTCGGCTTCCTTAAAAGTGTTCTTGTTTGCAGAAAGCTTCCAGTTTAGCATCTTGAAGTAGAACTTGAGCGCGTCCAGTACGACGGCATCGAAATTTTCTTCTATGCACGGCGGAGGATCCCAACCAGGCTCGGATTGCGAGACCACGGTGTATGACTCCTTGATCCTGATGGCCAACTTGAGCAGGATCTGGAACTGAGCAATCATCTGCTCAGCCATCATCACACCTTGCTGCGCGGGATCCTTCATGCGCTTAGCGTAGGACAGGCGCATGCGGATAATCTCCTGCACCAGGCGTGATGGGAAGTTGATCAGGGTAAGAAGTTCCTCGATATAGGGGGGAAGATGACGTTCCTGGAAGGCACTTGCATTGGCGATCAACGTGGCTTTCGCCTTGTTGATCACGTTATTCAAGCCAACTAGAAGACTGTCTTTGCTCTGAAGAGACTTCAGGCCATCCTCCTTCAGGATCCGGTCAATGAAGGAGGAGTCGTCAGTGAGGTGGTTGTCTCTCTCCATGCGGTCCCTCCTCTTCGAGAAGTCCAGTTCATCATTGCCAACCCAGCTCCTCAGAATTGAAAGTTCCGTGTTGATGAGCTGGGTGGTGTTGTGCCACGAGATGACAGCATCGCAACTTTCACGGAAGGCTGCCGAGGCTGCACGAGGCTGAGCGTGCTCCAGTGCTTCCCAGGTAGGATAAAGGCTTTCGCACTTCCCAATCTTCTGGACCATATCTGCAACCTGCTGTGCAGCCGTCTGACCGACCTCAGCCTCTCCCTTGATTTCGAAGGTGATGATTCCCTCAATCAGGGTCTTGGCCTTCGATCGGCCGTCGTCGATGAGCCGCCGTTGGGCCTGCAGAGTGCGTCCACAACACTTGGCACGAACACCCATCCAGATCTCGGTCTTGATTGTATTGTCTCCCTGCTGCTCGCCGCCGCCGATGAGACGCTTTTTCTCCTGCTTGACGACATCGCCCGTCAAAACGCTGGCCAGCATGGAATGCCACTCCAGCCTTTCCCTGTTCTCGGGGATCTTGAGCTCCTCCACCGACGGCTCGAGGTCGTCGTTGCCATAGTACAGCAGAGTCTCCTGGTCATAGGGGTCGTTCTCGAGGTAGTCGGTGGTGGACGGCGACTCGTCGTCCGTCTCCGAGTCCTCGGTGCTGTAGCCTAGGCTGGGCGTGCGCAGGTCGGGATTGAAGAAATCGTCGTTGTCCGGCGCGTCCTGCCGTATCCGCTCAACATAGGCCTTCTCTTGCGCGCGGTACTCGGCATTCGGGTTGCGGCGGCTGCCGCGGTTCGTCGACGAGGCACGGTGGCGGGCGCCGTTGCTGCCCAGCGAATACTGCTGGGGACGCCGCTGAGGGGCATATGCATTGGACGGGGTACGGACGGCCGACGGGCGAGGCGGGCGGGCGCTGTTCATGGCGGGCGGCTGGAGCTGGGCATTCGGCGCGGCATCGTACACTCCCACGCCGTTCGGGGCGCCGCCGCTGCCTCCTCGCGAGCGAGAAGCGTAGCCGTACGGGGCGGCACCAGCCATGGGCGGGACCTCATCGCGCGGGGTGGTCGACACGGCAGGAGCAAACTCGTACTGGCCGTCGACGTCGTCGTCGTCGTAGGCGATGCGCTCGCCGAGTGCGCGCTCTGGATCCGACTCGCCGCTCGAGCCTGAGCCCGAGGTCGACGAGTCGTGGCGCGGCAGGTCAGGTGCGTCCATGGTCGGGTCAGCAGGAGCAGCGGCTGCTAGACTGTCGTCGGGTGCGGAGGGCTGGCTCTTGTCATGCTCGGGCTCCGTGAAGCGGACGCCTCGTTGGGTGGGCTCGCTGGAGCTCATGAGTGCAGGCGATCGGCCTGGAGCTAGCCGGCCCTGGGCGTAGGTTCCGGCGCGCGGGAACGGGAGCAGAGCCTCGGCGTGTGGCGGTGCGCGGACAGAGCCTGGAGCGACGCTCAGGTTTCTGCTTGATTAAACAAAGCCAGACAACAGAGGGCGCGAGAGCACGCAGCCGGCGATGGGACGCACTGCCAACGCGCAAAAACAAGCGGCGCAACCAGACGATCCCGTCGCGCCCGTCGCGCCCGTCGCGCCCGTCTGTGCCCTGCTGCCAGCGCCCGGCGAAAGCAGGTTCTCGGGGCTCCTTTCCAGCCCACACGGCACCACTCGCCGTCAAATCACCGCAACCTACCATAGCCCTACCATGGCCCGCCCCAAGTCCTGCGGTGCGTGCCGCGGCTGGGGCACCTCGCCCGCCGGTCGCCCTCCGAGGACCCGCTCTCCACGTGGATCCCCAGCCTCCGCCGCGGTTGGAGCAAAATCCCCCGTTCTGGCCCTCAGTGAAGCCTGCCGTGAGAGCCTCCGAAAGACCGCGTTGCTGACGCCTCCGCCCATGGTCCGCTCTTCCGTCCGCCAGGGCCGCCACCGGGCACTCTTTGTTTCCCCCGGCTTCGCGCCGCAACTCCGATCCAGCGCCTCTGTCGCGATCTTGCCATCTGTCTCGCGGCTAGCAGCATCGGCGTGCTAGTGGAGTCAGCCGGACACGGCCAGCACCCACCCCATGAAAGACGCCTTCGGTGATCGTTGCGATCTCATGCGGTAATACGCAATCGTCTCGCAGAGCGTGGGACTCATGGGAAAGCTCAAGCACGCTTGTGGATGGAAAACTACCGTGTGCAATGTCTTCCATGAACGCAGCAGTTACCTCCGACTCCCCCGGTCGCCATCCTACATGGCTCCAGAACTAGCTGCGCACGGTTGACTTCTACGGACCGCCAGTGCCTATAAGCTGTTGGGACAAGCGTTGGGAGCCTTGTACGGAAGACGCTTAGGGGGGTTGTTCTGGGTCACAAGTGCTCTCTTTGGACAGCGAACGCATCCCAGCAACTCCCCGCAAATGCAATCTTTTTTTTTTTTTTGCTAAACGTTGCTCGAGCAGCGTGAGCCAGTCTGGGGTTTCATCCGCCGCGTGGGACACGTCAATGTATCATGCTGTCCCCTGGTGGGTGCAAGAGGCTTCGTGTAGGAGTGTACTCTGTGAAGCATGAGAAGGGTTCTCTCGCTAGTTGCCTTTTGGTACTGTTTCGCTCCATTGGCCCGACCCAGCGTACAAGGAGTGGATCTCTTGCTGCTTTAGGGAATCTGGCCGATCCTCATCCAACGACTCGCTCGCACGCAGACAACCGTTTCTCCTTGTCTACCTAGTAAAGTCAAAAACCGTTAGTAGGAGACGCTACGGGTCAGCATCAAGGAGCAGCGCTTACTACATGGCGGGCGCACGCGAGCTGACAGGTTCCTAGCTGCCCGGTACTGCCATCAAAATGCCCGATAAATGAGAAGAACAATCTCGAAAACTGGCTCGGCTACCCTTGATCTCAAACTGCCACTGGTTGCAGCAAAAGCAAGAATAAATGCAGGAAATCAACGTCATGCCAGGGCAGATGTCGCATGTGGTGCTGCAACAACGCAGTCCGCCTCCTGCAGTGTCGTCGTCAATGCTGTGTTCAAGGTCGCATATGCAAGCAAAACCTCAGGCAGGCGCTTCCTTGTGCGACATTGTTAGGGTACAGTAAAGCAGACTTCAAGAGCGCCGCCATAGCGTAGCGCCTTCAAGTCAGCGAGGGGGCCAACCGCCGTGGAACAACTCAGATGGGCTTGACGGTGTCAATGAAGAATATAGAAGGAACTCGCAGTTTTGGGCTACAAGATTGGACGTGACGAGTCCACGCGGAATTCTGCTGACCTCAGACGCCAGAAGTAAAGTTCACTCCGAGTGGCGGGGCCTTGATACGCGGACAACGAGGGAACCTCTCCCAACCAATCAACATGATCGATGGGCGGGAGGGAGTAGCATCGTGACGGGTGGCTACAGTCCCCGGTCTTTGTGTCCTACGCCGCGGCACGGGGGGTCCACATTGTCGCAGCCGTGTTGCCGGATCTGATTCAGTGTTGTGCGACCTCAACTCCTCGGTTGCAAGACCTTCACCGCTTCGAAAAACAGACATCGGACAAAGCGAAGGATCGTGTCTCTGGGAGATGTCTCCCGCCAGAGATGGGAGAAGTACGCTTGATGGTGTATTGACGAACGGCCTTCTGCAATTCTTTATTCAGGACCAGCGACGACGTTCCTGCAAGGTCAGTGCCGGACGGCCCCATCGGCATTCTAAGTTAGCGGTAAAGAGGAGTCAAAGCTATGCCCCTTCCACCAGCGACGGCTGGTGTGAAGACTCGCCTGATGAAGGGGCAGCACGGTCTCGCCAGCGGGCGGGAAAAAGCATGGCTTGCCCGTGCAGTTATTTACTTCAGCCAGCAACGGGGTTCCGGAAGTGGATGGACACGAGGCACCACGGGGAACTATCGCAAAGAAGCAGCTGGAGCCAAGGAAAGCCCCGGACTTGGGGTTGTCGCTCTATTTTCGATGGCGTACGCCAATCACCGTCGCCGCGGTTATCAGCTGTGCCCCTCGCTTACCAAGGCGTAGATGGCTCAGACAGGGTAAGCCCTCGATCAGAGTCGCAACACCTTGCGCCAGTGGCTGGACGGAGATTTGTGGTGCCGCAGAGGCGCGTGTCCCCAACACGCACGGGAAGCCGGCGGGTGCCGGGCAGCAGAACAGGTGCAGAACCTGCGACTCGAACCATCAGCTAGAGCAGCATCCAATGCAGGGGCACAGGTACGGACGTAAATGGTGGTATTTTGGGCCCTCCCAGTCGAAGCAGCCGGCCATGGGTCCGAGTAAGCACTCGCGTGGGGACGCGCAGCGCCCAGACGTCAGGGCGTCACAGTGGCCCAGTCGGGGACGGGCGGCGTTTTGGCGGCGCTGGGCAGGGAAAGTCTGTAGAAACGAGCGGAACAAGAGGATGCACAGGACTTCCAAGACATGGGGGCGGGCGGGCAGATCTCACGAGAGACTGCAGGCGGGCGAGCTGGCAGCCTGATCCCCATGATCTTCGCCTGCATGGAACGCTGCCGACGACCCGCTCAAGCCCCGCCGCTCGGTGGTTGCCAGTAGGCCGAGAGCGCCTGGAACGGCGGCGCGGGCGCTCGCCTCCAACGGCCAACCTTAAGCAAGGGCGTGGAGCGAGCGGCGTGGGCGTCCGCCTTGCCCGCGCGGAGCCGGCTGAGATAAGGACCACGGGCGTTGCGGCGAAGGATGCATGCAGCAGACGACGCAGCACAACCCACGGCGGCGGCAGCAACTGCGCGCCCTGGTTGCAGTACAGCGGCATGTGGCATCATATCGCCGGCCCAGTGCGTCGGAGCAGATTCGTCGCGGGAGCGCGGGCAGGGGCAGTGGACACCCGGGACCGAAGCACAGGGCGGATGTCTGGGCCGCGGCTCGTCGTCGAGGTCGGTGGCAGGTGCTATCGAGCGTGGTGGTTTGGTGCCTGTAAAAGTGAATGATGAGCTGCGGCCATATCGGCCATCCCACGGGGGTGGCTCGACCTGCGCCGCAGACGGCCCCGCGATTGGCTCTCGCAGCACTGCTTATCTGTGGCTGCGGTGCGCCCGTTCGTGCGTCCGACCCCGTTTCCCACCGCGGCCTAGCGGGCTGGGCACCGCGCCCAGGAATGAGCGGAAGCTGAGGCCCTGCAGCGCAGCTTCCTAGTTCACCAGAGGTGCCCTTTCATATAACAGTTGCGCCCGTTACTGCCTCGCGTGTCAAGCTCGTTAGCTCGCTTCTTTTCCCGCCGCCTCCCGCAACGCGGATCCGGAGCGAATTACCGCGATCGACGTCCACGCCTGCTCTTTAACTCCCCCACAAAGCCGCTTCCTCGACACCACTTGCGGCCTCCGACCCTTCCACTCTTTTGCCTCCCGCCTCCCGGCGTCCGTGACGTCCGCAAGAACCACTTCGTCCAGCTCCCGCTGCCTTCCCTATTCCTCGTAACCCGACCGTCTGAACCGGCACGCGCCAGCACCATCCACCATGTCCGCCGCTGCCACCTCCGCTCTGCCCTACGTCCCGCTCGAGGCCTTCCCTACCGATGCCCCGGCCACCGGCGGCGACAGTCTGACGGAAGACTTCAATGTCTACTACCAGGTCAGTACCTTGTTCGGGCCCCACTGGCAAGCCACCCGTACTGATGCGCATCATGACAGTCGGGCGACATTGCCTGGATCCTCACCTCGACCGCTCTGGTCTTGCTCATGATTCCGGGTGTCGGGTACGTAGCATCTCAGTGCTAAGCTTTCGCCTCGCTAATTTTTGCCCAGCTTCTTCTACTCCGGCCTTGCTCGTAGGAAGTCGGCGCTTTCCTTGATCTGGCTCTCCGTCATGGCGACCGCCGTCGTGTCTTTCCAGTGGTTCTTCTGGGGCTACTCCTTGGCCTTCTCGCACTCGGCAGGCAAGTACATCGGCAACCTCGAGAACATTGGTTTCAGGAACGTCCTTGGCGCTCCTTCCGTTGCGGCTGCCACTATTCCGGATCTCCTCTTCGCCATCTTCCAGGGCATGTTCGCCGCTATCACGTAAGTTTTTACGAACCACCGTCCCCATGCAATGCCGAAAAATAATGAAATGTTGGCAGTGTTGCGCTTGCCGTCGGTGCCGTTGCTGAGCGTGGTCGCATGCTCCCCTGCGTCATCTACATGTTCATCTGGTCGACGATCATCTATGACCCCATTGCTTGCTGGACCTGGAACCCATCTGGGTGGGCTGCGAACATGGGCTCGATTGACTTCGCTGGAGGCACTCCCGTTCATATCGCGTCCGGAACTGCTGCGCTGGCTTACTCCTACATGTTGGGCAAGAGGCGTGGCCACGGTACCCAAGAGCTCAACTACCGCCCCCACAACGTCACTCACATCGTCATCGGCACCGTCTTCCTGTGGGTTGGTTGGTTTGGTTTCAACGCCGGTTCTGCCGGTGCAGCTAACGTCCGCGCTGTGATGGCCGCTGTTGTTACCAACCTCGCGGCTTGCGTTGGTGGCATTACCTGGTGCTTGGTCGACTACAGGCTTGAGAAGAAGTGGTCTACTGTCGGCTTCTGCTCCGGTGTGATTGCTGGTCTCGTGGCCATTACCCCCGGATCTGGCTTCGTGCCTGCTTGGGCTGCTGTTGTCTTCGGCGTGTGCGGCGGGGCTTTCTGCAACTACGCTACCAAGCTCAAGTACTTTCTCCGCTGTGACGACGCCCTCGACATCTTCGCCGTCCATGGCGTTGGCGGCTTCGTCGGGAACATCCTCACTGCGTTCTTTGCCGCGTAAGTTTCCCCGCTTCCTCACCATCGCTGTGTGAAACAACCTAATTGTGCTATAGTGATTACATCGCTCACCTCGATGGCACCACTGAGATTGATGGTGGCTGGCTCAACCACAACTGGATCCAGCTGGGCTACCAGCTTGCCGACTCTGTCGCAGGCGGCGCCTACTCATTCGGCGGAACTTGCATCATCTTGGGTGCTCTTGGCTTCTTGGGCACCTGGATCCCAGCCCTGAGGCTCCGTGCCACCGAAGAGGAGGAAATTCTCGGTATCGACGACGTCGAGATCGGTGAGTTCGCGTACGACTACGTTGAGCTTGCTCGTGAGGCCAAGACCCCTGAGGATGATGACGCCATGTCTCGTCACTCAATTGTGCGCACTTCGAGCCACGAGGGCCACGAGAAGAACCATGACTCGATGGGCTCGCAGCAACCCCTCCACTAGGCGTTTTTCTTCAGTTGGTCAATTATGCCCGAGTGCCATTGGCTTGCTTCACAGGTTATGCTGTAGATACCTTGGAACGACCTGGGGCGTCAGTTGGTGGTCTTGGGCAAGCTCGATACCCTTTCGGCGAGGCTGTAACGCGTCGCCGTCCTTCCTTTCTTTCTCGTAGCTGCTTGGCCCGCATTTTTGGCAAACGGTCTTTGGTTAGATGTGCATTTGGGCGGATGTAAAAAGTAGATAATAATCTCAGGCCAGCAGCCAGCATTGGTGGAAGACGTGAGTACGTAATAGCCAATGAGCGGGCGCCATAGCGATCGCGTTCCGTGCTCTGCAACGTGCCGTGAACCAACGGCGGGCGTGCATGTTTAGCGCCAAGCCGCTAGTGATGTAATGCGCTAAAGAGCTCCGCGACTGAGCTCCATGCGCCCTCACCAGAGACACCACCGGTCGGATTTCCAAACCACGACACGATCCGTCCGCTTCACCTCTCAACTTAACGGCCGTGCTGGATACCGCGCTCTGATCGCCGAGCTCGCGGCTGTGTGCACAACTCTGCAGCCTTATCGCGTCAGTTTCCGCGCGGTCGCGCCGCTCACCGACACCGACAATGGCCAACGCTCGCAACGAGTTCCCGAGGAACCGCGAGGACTTCGATGCGGACGAGCGCATCTCCTGGTCCAAGCCTGACAATAAGTTCATCTTGGAGGAGGCCAACGGCAACGAGTGGGAGTTTGACGACAGGCTGAAGAGATGGGTCCCTACGGTACGCTGACGCCCCGCTTCCCCCTCTGCCGCGGACACTGGGGGAAATCAAAATCCTCTCCGCGAAGCCCAAACCCATCCCTGGCTTGTCTGGTTTCTGGTTGCAACGGGCTGCCCAGCGCGCACCATTGCCGGTGTGAGATTGTCGAGGGCCGAATAGATTAACCGATGGGTTTCCGGAAATAGGTGGACAAGGATCTCTTGGAACAGCAGGGCAAAGCCTACCAGGTCGCTGGTGTCGACGAGTCTGAGGATGTCAGCGAGCAAATCAAGGCCAAAAAGAGGAAGATGAATGGCGGAGGCGAGGGTGTAAGTCACATCCCCACCCCGTCTTAGGAGTGCGTTTGCCCCCCAGCTAAACCAGCCTCGCAAACGCCGAAAGCGTCAGGGGAAGAATCCCCAAACCAGCGCCAGCTCCGCCGTCTACGCTACGTCCATCCCCCTGGATGCTACCTACGAAGACATCGACAAAGTCTTCTCCAAGTATGGCATCATCCTCGAGAGCCCGGACAGCGAGAAGAAGAGGATCAAGATGTACACCGATGAGCAAGGCAACTTCAAGGGCGAGGCTCTGATCATCTATTACCGCCCCGAGTCTGTTCCCATGGTCATCAACATGCTAGATGACACTGCCTTCGACTTCAAGCAAGGCGCCAATGGCAATATGAGGGTTCAGGTCGCGGACTCATCCTTCAAGAAACAGAAGGTGGTCGAAGGCGATGAAAAGCCAGCCTGGGCACCCAAGAAGACGGACAAGCAGAGGGCTGATGCAAAGAGGAAGGAGATGCAGGAGTATGCTCTACATTCTTGCAGTCTCGGGTCACATTGATGCTGACGGCACCTCATAGCAAATTGACCGACTGGGGTGACAATGATGGCTACGAGCTTCCCACTGCTTCTGATGGCGCTGGCACGCGCTGGGAGAAGACTGTCATCCTGAAGCACATGTTCACACTCCACGAGCTTGAGGTATGGCCTTTGGGGGAAACATGAAGTAAGTAGCAGGGCTGACACCCCACAGGAGGACCCCGAGGCCGAAGACGACATTCAGGCAGACATCATGGAGGAAGCCATGAAGTTCGGCGAAGTTGAGAAGCTCTACGTGTTCAATGAGGAACCTGCAGGCGTTGTGACCGTCAAGTTCACCGATCAGGCTGCGGCCAAGCAGTGCGTGAGGGCCTTCAACGGTCGCAGTTTCGACGGCCGTACGGTCCTGGCTTACATCGCGGACGGCAAGGAGCTGTTCAAAAAGAGCAAGAGGGATGACGAGGCGAAGGAGAAGGCTCGCTTGGAGCAGTTCGGCAGGGAGCTTCAGTCCGGAGCCTTGGCCAAGGATGTCGACGGCAAGAACGACAAGAGCGGCGAAGATTAGAAAGGGACTCACTCCTCCTTCTTTCTCAGTGTGGGGTTTGCAAACGAAAATCGGGGAAGAACAAGGATCCCAAACTTTACCGGATTGACCTAAATTCCGGGTCTCTCGTCCTTCGATCGTCATCCCAATGCGAGGAGTGAGCTGCGTCTTGGGTTTCGATATCATGGGAAACGGTTTTCAAAGGAATCATTTCCACGGTCTGGTATACAAAAAAGAGAGAGAGAGAGAGAGAACAACTTGGGGATTTCCATAAGTGGTTCTAGGCAGACCAACCAGGCGCGCCTGAGGCATAAGTACAATTGGCGAGCGTCCTTCATGGCGGCATATACCCAGGTTTCATTTCAGAAAGCCCAATGAGGACAATTGCTGCTTATTTCAGAAGGAAAGAAAATATTCCTTTTTTTCTTCATTCTCGTACTACTTCGTTCTCATATCAAATTCCGGCCTAATGTGGGGGTATCGAAGCTGACACTGCAGAGTCTTCTTCTTCCTTCCTCAAAATCCGTGTGGCGCTCGCGGCAGATATCGACAAGCTGCAAACGATGCAAAAAAGAAAATAAAAGCAAATAAACAGAAACAGAAACAGGAACAGAAACAGAAACAACCGTGGTATCTCCCTCCCGAATATCGTCATCAAAATAAAACAGAAAGAGAAACAGATAGAAATCTTATCATCACCAAACCAAGAAAGAGCCCCTCCTCAGCCGAAATAAACAGAAAGGAAGAAGATAAAGAAGCTTTTTTTTTTTCCAACGCTCAAGGTCCGTAGCTCCGCCTAACGATGGAGCTCAACCTCGGCCTCTTTCCCCGACTGCCAAACAACGGCGCCGCCTCAGCCACGGTCGGCCGCTGTCCTCCTCCTCGTCTCGCCACCGCCGCCGCCTCGCTCTCGGCGGCCTCGGTCTCGCTGCCCACGTCCTCGACCGTCCGCAGCGCCACGTCGTCGAACGACGACTGAGGCGAGTAGTACCGCGGCAGCGAGCTGCCGCTCGCGCTGCGCGCCCTCCTCCCGACAGCAGCGGCGGCGACCGTCGTCGTCGCGCCCGCGGGCGAGTAGGCGGCTGCCGCCGTCAGCGCCGACAAGGCCGACTGCCTGTGCTGGCCGGTCGCTGTGCTGCCGCCACCGCCGCCGCTGCTGCTGTTGCTGGGTGACGTGGGAGGCGAGAGGCGGCGGGGATTGTTGCCGTTATTGTTGTTATTGTTGTTGTTGTTGTTGTCGTCTCCATCGCTGCCGTCGGCGGCGTCGTGCTCGCGCCGCTCGTCGTTGCCGACGCAGGGGCTCGGCGTCTCGAGGATGATGGCGGGCGGCGGCATGACGGGCGCCGAGGCGTGGCGGTTGCGGACGCGGTCGCGCACGGCGGAGCCGGCCGACGACGACTCGCTGCTGTGGAGGGAGCCCTGCAGGCTCGACACGCCCTGGGTCGGGTTCTCGGGCGACTGCGTGCGCTGGACCTGGAGGGGCACGAGGGTCGACGTCGAGAGGCGGGCGAGCGGGGAGACGGTCGGAGCGGTCTGCGAGTAGGGGATGTAGAGCTGGATGCTGCTCGACGAGGTGGCGCGGGCGCGGGCGCGGGAGAGGGGCTGGTTGTAGGGGTCCGTCTGCTGCTGCTGCTGCTGTTGTTGTTGCTGTTGTTGCTGCACCTGTTGGTACTGCGGCGGAGGAGAGGTGGGGATCGCGGCCGGGTGGGAGGTGGGTTGGTTCGCCGCTGAGGAGGGGTTGACGATGGTGAAGGCGCTGATGTCGGGCGTCGTGTCGTCTGAGCCTTCCTCGGTGGTGTAGTACGTGGAGTCGGTGGCGTTTGTCAGGTTGCGCGTCGGCGGCGACGGGGCGGCACGCTCGGGAGGCGTGATGGCGGGTGACGGCAGCGGGCTGTTGCTGACGGAGGTGACATGTGGCGACAGGGCGCCCGCGGCGTAGGGGTTGTTGTTGCTGCTGACGCTCTGCATCAAGGCGACGTCGGACACGCTGCGCACGCGCTTGTAGTCGCCCCGGTGGTGGGAGAAGCTGCGAGTGATGTTTGCCTTCTCGGCGTCGAACGAGGCGCGGTTCTTGCGCTGGCGCCGCTTGTGCAGGCAGATGCCGATCAGAGAGATGATGAGGGCGAAGGCGAAGACACCGAAGATGGAAGCGCAGACGATGGTGGTAGTTGATGAGCCTCCACCCGTCGAAGGAGTCGATGTGGCGCTGGCACTGGCACTGGCACTGATTGTGGACGAGCTTGCGGATGATGACGAGCTGGACATGGAAGTAGAGCTGCTGGACAAGGAGGAGGTTGTTGAGCTCGAAGAGGAGGAAGTGGAGCTTGAAGCGGCCGAAGAGGTTGACGATGCGGCAGCACTCGAAGAAGCGGAAGATGAGGAAGCAGAAGCCGAGGCGGAGGCGGAAGCGGAAGACGAGGCTGCTGCTGTTGAGGAGGCTGCTGCCGCAGTTGAGGAGGCTGCCGCAGAGGTGGCAGCGGAGTCCGCGGTTGTGGTCGTTCCGGCCATCTTGGGGGATTTTATGTGGGAGAGAAGGGAACCGGAAGAGGGCAAACCACGCGGAAGAGAAAGGTAGAGGGAGCAGCCACTGCTTAATACTGCAGTCGGCCGGGGAAGGTCTTACTGTGGATGCAAATGGTGCCTGGAAAAGCCTTGCTAAGCAGGGCCTCCCGGGCAGTTAAGTATCAGAGACACGATAGACCACGAGAGCGGATAAAAATAGGCAGGGGAGAGGCCCCGTCGCGGCTTGACTCTTCACGGCGTCGAGGTGGAGGGAGAGTGTAGGGCCGCAACGGGCCGTCCGCAGCACAGGTCACCATCCAGCAAACGCACCCCTCTGGCTGCCTGCTACGCCCCACAGAGGAGACCATCCACATGCCAGCTTGGCGCATCCCACAACACACAGGCCGCCGTCTCTTTTGCTCCATGGCGGCGGCAGCGCCTCTTGCCTCTACGGTCGAGCGGCAGGACGTGGCGGCATGACGGGACTGCGCAGGACGAGGCTGGGCGTGGCCGCGCAGACACTGCACACAGCAACGAGCAGGCTGGCGGTGGCAGAAGCAGGCCGGAGCGATGCGTGGGGATGCCTGCGCGCCAGTGAGCGGTTCAGCCTTGCCAGGTAGCGCTGATCTTAGCCCGGCAGCGCAAGCCTCAACGGATGCGCGTCCAATCACGTCAAATATTGGGGCGCGATGATGACATGCTGCGGCCGGGCATGCAGAACACGGCGAGATTGGAGATTGCGCTTCCCCGGGCTGGTGCGGGCTGGTGCTTGCTGGAGCTTGGTGGTGCTCGGTCATGCTCGCTGGTGGCGGCGCAGCGCTGCGCAAAGCAGACAAGCGAGCGCGGAGGCTTCGACGACGGGCGCAGATCCAGCTCGTGCGCGCCGAGGCTGTGCGCGCGTCGTCGGCGGCCACGCCATTCGGCCGCTCACCGACTCGATCCAACACCTCGTCGTCAACATGCCATTGGAATCGGTCGACACCACCCCGCCTGCAGCGATCATCCCTCGCGCTCCCTGCCGACGCCGTTGCGCTCCTCTTCGGCGCTTCTCTGCCTTTTCCCCCCCTGAGTTTGGGGGCCGTTGTCGCGGTGCCAGAGCGCTGCTCTCGCGATGCCTGCGCCCGGCGCGCTGAGGCGTGAGGCGTAGCCAGCCGCGTGGGCCACGCGAGCATGATTTGCGCGAAACTTCGAGATCCGCGAGGCTCGGCCGCTTCTCCTGATTTTCGGGATCCCGGTGCTGCGTCTGTTGGTTCATTTCCCTGCTGACGCGCGAGTCATCCTGCTCTTCCCCATTGCGCAATCCGAATCCGACCTCTTGCGCAGCGTCAGAGGGTGACAAAGAGGTTGACGACGCCTTCCCCGCTGCCCGCATGCAGCGTCGGTCCTCGGTGTCATAAGATAGTCTCCTCTGCTCCTCCAGTCGCTCCGCCGTGTCCACAACGTCCACAACGTCCACAACGTCCGTGGTTTTTTTTCGAATCCTTCAGCAAACTCTACCTGGCGCCCATTCCCCGGCCCAAGCTTCTGACAAAGCGCGACCGCCTTTTCCTCTCTCTCCATCTCCACTCTGAACTACAAAAATAGCCGCGGGGGAATCGACCTGCTACACATGGCTTGCCGATCACAGACTTCCTATTCAAGCACTTCACTTCACTTCCACCCTCTATGTCGCGCTTAGCGGTGCGCCGCACGCCACCCCGGCAGGTAGTGTACAGTAGCGCCATGGCAAGCAATCCGCAAGCTGCACGCTAACAATGGTCCATCTTCGGTCTGCGGGGATGCAGCTGTGCCTTGCTCACGTGGAGCAGGGGAGGGGAAAAAGTCATGAAAAGACGCCACCGTCCCCTGCAGCAGCTCCTTCCGATCTCATTCGCCCGCAAAACTCAGAACCCAACATCCGGCATGTACCGATCTTTGTCTTTGTCTTCTATCCGGCCAAGTCTTCGCCCGGCCTTTGCAAGTAATCAGAGGAGTGTGCAGGAAGTGGTCTACAAGTTGCGGCGGGACTCGGACAGTGCCGCGCCACTGCAGCACTACCGAGTGTTGGTGGATGCCATGCTAACGCCTCAACCTGCGATTTCTTGATTTTGGCCCAAGTAATCATAGGCGGAAGGCTGAGCTCTCCGACACCGCCTGAAACCTCTCTGAATTCCCAGAAAATGCTGCTTTGCCCAGAGAATCCTTCGCGGATCTTATCCTCCGTAAGGTCGACTTCGCTTCACGTCCCAAGCAAACGGCACCCGGGATCGTTGAGCCTCCGCTGGGACTTTCCGAGTCTCCTGGGATCGAATCCTTCGCGTCATTGCTGATTGCTAATCCGTCAGCAGGGTTGTTTCGCGCCGTAAGCGCAGCACTCGTGTTGGTTTCATCTCCTTATAGAGCCTATCCACCTGTTGGACATCATATGGCGCCGCAATTCTTCCCGTGCTTTCGGTCCTGCCATAGTCTTCACCGTTTGCACCACGTGTGCCCTCATTTGCTTCAAACAGTGTACCACGTGACATGGGAAAATTGACTCACGGTCCTAGACCACGCTTTAATCCAGTCAGCCTGCAGACCGACACCCATGCTAACGTTGATTGAGGATGTCCGCAACAAAATGGATAGAGGAATGAGGTGCGTAAGTAACCCGAGTGCGTTTACTTGCAAGCACAGCAGCAGTTACAGATCACACTGCGTACTTCTATACACTCAAAATCATCTCAGAGGGATCCCGACCCTTGCAGCTGGGCGCCATGTCGGCGTTCGTTTCGTGATGATTGCGGTGTGTGGGGGTCAGGCCTGCACTGTCTGCGCCTGATTTCGTGCCGACCCTAAGGCCGGCAACATGGAGTAAGAAAAAATAAGATTTCAAGGGAAGGTTCTATCAAAGTGTGACTCGCTCTCGCGCTGAGGTAAACATTCCAATATCGACCTGTTTCGATGCAGACTCTGGTAGTCGACCAGCATGTTTCGGGAACGTATTCACCTCTCGTACTGGAACCTCCTGCTCTTGGCCTTCCTATGGGGTGGGGTGCGAGCCGCTGGAGTAACCTTGATGTAAGAGCATCGGTCAGCAACGCAGTTGAAAGTTTGCGGGCGGGCGGGGTCTGCAATGATACACGCGTCACAGTGTCATACGCATGAGTGCATTTCTCACAAGGGTCAAAGGCTCAAGGCTGACACGACTAAAACCCAAAACTGCCGGGAAGACCGTTGCGGGTGATTTACACGTACGGAACACTAGACGAACTGTCGTGCATAGCCATAGGCACCACACTTGGTCAACTGGATCTGTACTCAATAACGTAGAATAATGCCCTTGATATCATGATATAAGTAGGCGCACATCGCCCTCCAAGAATGTATGAAACGACTTTAAACTTTTCCCTTACAATACTTACTAGCTCGCTTCGAAACGGTAGCGTGTTACGACTATCAGGACACAAAAACTTCATGTTTCTGCTAAAAGACCCGCAAGGAACAGTAAGTCTCAATGGCGGGTGTTCCACACAGCCAGCAAAGCCGCACGAGAAGACAGCGCTCAAGAACGCGGGACACCAGGTGGACCTGCTGGGTTATGGATCATGCAAGCGAAGACTGTCACCACCGTAGATAGCAGAATAGTGCAGTGGGTGATACGTCAGAAACATGACACTTACTGGACAGAGTATGGGGGTTGAGTGACAGTGGACAGCCAGTCAACTTCTAGTCATAAACGTTAGTTGCAATGCTGTTTTTCACGTACGACCATAGGTCGCAGAATATAGGGCTTCCCGTCCGCTCAGCCGTACTCAAGCTGCGAACCGGCCGATTAGTACTCAAGTGGGTGACCATTGGGGAATCCCGGCTGTTGTACGTTTTGTATTTTTCTTTTGTAGCCCGTGCGTTACGCTACCTTTTTTTTTTTTTTGCCGAGCAGCCCCCATGCATATTCGTCTGCACATTCTATTGCTTGGGAAGTAGGTATTCTTCTGCTGGAAGTTCTTTGATCCTTTCAGATGAGTTTCTTGATTTAGTGGGAAGGTGGGGTGTACACGATGAGATTTACCAGAATGTACCGTTGCGAGACTCCGGGTGTTGTCGATATATTTCAGGGCTTCATAGAGACAAAGACAATACGGCTGGGCTATCGCCTTCACGTTTTACCGTATTGCGAAGGCGGTGGCTTACGCTAGCTGGATGTCAAGATACGCTCAACTGTTCCCATCGTTCTGCGATGTTGGGCATCACTTCTCACCCAAGCCAACATATCACACGCGCCCCTCAAGAACGAATTGCCAGAACACTATTCATGCCCAGCCCATATCATTCGCACACTGAGAAAGGGACACTATGTATAGATATTTCCTAGCAGCCGCGCCGAAAACGCCAGTGAAATGCCCCTCCTCCAAAACAGAAAAAAACTTTTTCTTCTTTCTCGCGTCGGCCCATTTACAACTTCTCCAACAATATCCTCGATCCCGGGTTGCCACTCGGCTTCTTCGCCGACGCCTCCTTCTTCTTATCCTTTTTATCTTCCCCCTTCTTCTTCTTCTCCTCCTTCTTCTCCTTCTTCTTGTCGTCACCGTTGGCCGCCTTCTCCAGCTTCGCCTTCTCCTTCTTCAGCGCCTTGAGCACCTTCTCCTTCTTGCCAAAGCCCTCGGCCTCGACCAGCGCGACGACGACGAACGACCCCGCGCCCGTCGCCCACTCGACCAGATGGTCCTTGGTCTGGTCGTAGAGCGCGTCGCCGAAGCCGAGCGGCGGGTCGGCCAGGGTCGTCGTCTTCGTCTTGGGGTCGAAGTGGCCGCCGGTGGCGAGCGTCTTGAACATGCGGCCCGCGTGGGGCGTCTGCGCGAGGTGGTCCTCGGCGTTGGGGTCGCCGGCGGCGAGGGCGGCGACGGCCTCGACCGCCGCGGCCTTGTCGTCGGCGCTGGCGCCGAGGAGCGCCTCGGTGATGAATTGGCAGCCGAAGGACGACTGGGCGAGCGCCGACGGGTCGGCGGCGATGACGTTGAGCATGGTTGCCGAGTAGGCCTTCACGACCTCTTTCCTCCTGATTTCCGAGTCCTTTTTGGAGGTGGTGCTGCGGATGGAGTGGACCTCGTCGAGGAGGGCCAGGTCCTCGGGGCTCGGGAAGAGCCACTTCGCGCGGCTGCAGAGGGGATACAGGATGGTGATGCGGCCGATCTTGTCGTTGGCGAGGTTCAGCAGTTTCTCCTGTTGCACCTCGATGCTGGAATTGGTAGACAGGAGTTCCGGGAAGATGAGCTTGGTGGTGAGAACAGTGTCGTCGACGACGTCGAGAGCCGTCATGAGAACCTGATGAGCGTGTGCGTCAAAGGCCATGATCTCAATGTTCTCTTTATACATCCTCAGAAGGTTCTTCCTGTCCTTGGCGGTTCCATAAGCAAGAGCGAGGCAGACAACGCGAGCTCCGTTCTTCGTGAAGGCCAAGTTTTTGAGCAAATCGCCCTCCTCGTCGCCCTTGAGAAGCTCGAGGAAGTCCGTTGCTTCCTCACTGCCGGGCTTGGTGGCAAGGAAATACTGCAGCATGGCGTCGTGGAGCATGGTGAAGCCAGTCATCTTCTTCTGGATGAGCGAGTTGATCATGATGCGGCAGTAATCCATGATGGGTCTCCGCTTCTCCGGCGACTCCTGGAGAATCTCGGAAAGATCCGCGGTAACGTCCTCGTTCTTGCCAGCCTTGAAGACGGCAAACTCGGCACCATACCACTCTCGCAAGATTCTTGCTTTCTGCGCCTTCGTTGCCATGCCTCTGTAGATATCGTCCACAATCCAGGATGCTTCAGGGTGGTTGATCAGGCGCTTGACTGACCCGTAGAACTCAGAGATGATCATCTCGCGGGTTTCGGTGTCACTGTTAGACATCAATCAGTAAACGGTCTGAGGGTTGAGCTTCAAGTCTCAGCGCTTACCCATCCACAAGAATCTTGCCAACCAGGAACTTTGCATATCTGCTCTCCGCAAGAGCCTTGTATTCGCCCTTCAATTCGTGCGCAATCATCTTGCGTTGCTCCGGTGTCGAGTATTTCAGGGCGCACTGAATGACACGGGTCGAATCGTGCTTGAAGACGAATTCCTTGACCCTTCCAGTGATGATGTCAAAAAGCTCCGCGACAAGCTTCTTGCGCTCATCCTTCGGGACGTGCGACTTCAGCCTCAAGCGCTCCCAGATCTTCTTCGACCGGTGGAGTTCGTCGCCGAGCGGCTTGTTCATCTTGCGTTCCTTCGCAAGCTGCTTCTGCTTCTGGTGCGCTTCTCTCGAGTTGCCTGCCGGGCGCGTTATCGTCAGCACTCCGGGCGGTTCGAACAGGACAGCCGCATGTTCAGCGGGAGCCCGAGGACTGCACATACCGTTCGATCCGCTCTCCGTCACGGCTTTTGCTGCGTTGGATCCCTTCTTCGCAGCACCCGAGTCCTCCATCTCCACGTCGCTGTCGCTTCCGCTCGCCATGCTCACGTCCCCGTCGCCTTCCTTCGCGGAGAAGCCGGCGAAGCCATTGTCGCTTTCAGTTGTGTCCGACTCGACGAGGTCCTCCTCTTCCGACTCGGGCTCGGCGGGCTTCGCGTGCTTCTTGGACGGTTTCCTCGCCTCCTTCACGGGCTTGGCGGCCGAGGCCTTTTTCGCGGTTTTGATCTTCTTGTCGCCGGAGGCCTTGATGGCGGCGGGCGCCTCGGTCTGCTTGCGCTTGATTCCGGCCATGTTTGCGTGTGGTGTGAGGGAATTGCACTCTGCTCGCGAACCGAAGATTATCTTTCCTGCTGGCTCAGAATCTTTTGCGCCAGATCAAGCGGTCTGGCGGGCGGTGGCGGCCGGCAGCCACGACGAATGACTCGTGCGAATCCCCCCGCCAGGATCCGCATGGCGCCGGGCCTAAGAACTGAACCACCGACGTGTCCAGTCACAGAACAACGCACCTGTGCAACGTTTCGGGTCACGTGGTGGATGCAGAGACGCAATTCCGAGCCGATCGACCAAGATGAATTCTGTGGTGGGTGTTTCATCGCCTTGGCTGTACCATGAATGCTATATACATCTGTACTGGCCTGAATCTGCAGACGGATGCCTGTGGACCTGGGGCATGTGCCTGCTGACAGGGTTGTCTCAGATCTCAGGGTCTAGATAGGGGGCTGACTGGCACTCGATAGGGGTTGGTGCCTGAACCAATGCTGATCGAATGCCTGTGTACAAGACTCAGCTCTAATTATATATTACATTGTATATCGCCCCGCCGAGGTGCCATACGGGCCCTGCCTAAGCCAGTCAAAACGATCGTGAGAACCCGTATTCCTCTGCCGCGTGAAACACGCTGGGACTTTCCATAGAACGCCAAGCCCATACCAAAAAAAACCTTATATATACCATCCAAAGCACCCCCACCATTTGTCCCATCGTATCCGTGCCATCGCGCTTTCATTTCGACTCAACCGACACCTGGTTCATACCGTCCATGGACCGCGACATCGGACTGAGTTCCGCGCCTTGGCCGCTCTGGCCCCGCTTCCTCCCTCCGACCAGGTGGAAGCCAAGACCCGAAGATGGCCGGTTATCAGGCTTTGAGAGGTTCTCCGATGAGTCCCCAAACCGGGCGAAGAAGCTCTTTTTCTTCTGCTTCAGCGGCTCGCCCGTGGGGCGCGGCTCGTCATTGAGCCCGACGTCCTCGAAGTCTTCTTCGGTCGTGGAAATCGGTCGTTCGAAACGGCGTTCGTTCAGGGAAGAGCGCGGGAGGCGGCGGGAGTCAAGGCTTTGACGAGGCCGCACATCTAGGTTTTCGCAAATGGGCGACCGAGCAGATATATCCTAATCGTCACTGTGAGCATATCGCGACCGGACGCTTCCGATCAGGGAGACGTACAAAGGACCGGCGGTAAGAGTCGAAAGACTCGCGTGAAATGCTGAACGGCTCGTTTTCGCTCAGGACGCTGCGATGGTTTGACGAGGTGGAAGCGCGCGATTTGCCTCCCCAGAAAGTGCTCTTTTCGGTTGGCGAGGGCTGGAACAGTGATGTCAGCGGGGGATGTTCTTATCGCAATTCGCCTGACTCGAGGTCGTAGCGCAGGGAGGACTGTGTGCTCGTACCGGCAGAAACACGCCAGAATCGTTGATCTCTGCGACATGTCAGCTGCTGCGCTCTGTAGTGACAGCCTTCCCGGCATCGCGCATGATATCATGGAGGAACGTGCAAGGTGCGCCGAACCGGCCCCCGACAAGGAGCCTCGGGCGGACGAGGCAACTCACCGCTCAGCTTGTACTCTTTCTCCTGTATCTCGATGGGCTTCGATCCAGTAGTCTTCGCCTTTTGGAACCCGGTTTCTTCGCTGCGGGCGCGGGCCACGCTCGGGCGCTGGTTCTCGTCCTGGACATCAACGCCGCCGGGGCCTCTCCTGAAAGGGTTGCGGATAGGCATGGTGGTAGGCAATTGAGCGTATGGATGCAATGGTGGAGCGAAAGCTGGGAGTCGTGGGGCGCGTAGGAGTCGTGTCTGTGGGAGGTGCAACTGTCAAGAAGTGGGCAGCACTGGGCTGAACTGGGCTGGGCGCGGAGCAAGCGTCACGACTGCTTTTGATGTGTCCGGGCCTTGCAAATCCCGGAGCCGTCGCTGCCGGGGGCGGCAGGCACGGCAGCAGGGAATGATCGACAAGAGCAGGGCCGAGGAGCTGGCACACTTGGCAGAGGTAACCCCACCAGCCCACCGGCGGGCGCGCCTTATTGGCCTCGATGCGCTTGTCTTGAGCCCACCTGCCCAGATCTGGCCTGCCTTGCGATTGACTCCCGTAGGTACATGTCCATCCCTTCGGGCGCGCGCCGTGCGCCCGCGGTTGTGTCCGCCATGCGTGATGCCGTCAAATCACGCCGATATCCGACGCTTGTGAGCCGGCCGAGTGCGGAGCGGTGCTGTGCCGCCGCCGGCCCTGTCGGCCTCTCGTACGATGGCGACCTCGGGCCTGTGAAAACCATCCCACAATGGCCCCATCGGGCATGCACCGCGACAGAAGTTGGGTGGTTGGACATACGACCGGAGGGCTGCGGACAAGCCGACATTGCGAGAAGTCCTCGTGGTCTGCGCCCATGTGGCGCTTCTCCACACTGCGCGCCACCGGTTAAGCGTCTACACCGGAAAAGCCTGGACGCCGCAGCCGCCAATGGCTGCCACTATCAGATGTTCGGGGAAGGTAACAGCACGCCACCGCAGGCTGCAGATGATCTGAACCCTCTGACCTCTGCCAAGGGCACTATACTCCTGCTACATGGGGCACTTGAATTTAATGTCCGGTCGTACACGTGGGTCCTGGACGAGGGAGGACGGTTTCGTGCAGATGTTGGACTCTGCTACCCGCGTGAACATGTCTGTGAGCCAGAAGTGGGTGGGGCTCGATTCTTTTGCAGCCCGTTGTGACGCCATCTTCGAGCGTGCGCACGTACGATGTGGTTATAAAATCAGCCATGGGAGGAATTGGGACCGGTGATGTGGCACTTCTGCGCTGTTCCTTACTCGTTAGCATGCATCGCAGCCTCTTGTCGAAGCTGCAGAGGAGGAGGTCAAGGTCTCAGGCGCCGACAGAGGGGATTGTTATACTTAAGTTTGGACGGCAAGCACGGATGTGTAAACCCGCTTTTCACGAGCTCCGTTTACAGCGGCACATGGCCAACGAACACGGCGTGATCGACAATACGGTTCTTGGGTCTGGACTCCACGACCAAGGGTCTGGACGACGGCGTGACGGGTCGTCGAGTACAATCTTGCAGGAGTCGCCACGCTGCAGCCGGGTGATTTTTCTGTCCAGCATCGGAATGACGCGTATTAGGTAAAACGCGCGATGGCACAACGATGGCTCGGTCTTGGCTGCCTATACGGACGGATCCACGGCCACGGCGGGCTGGAGGACCCCGTAATAGAAGATGGATCAATGGGAGGCGTCGGGCGTGGTCGTGTCACACTGGGGCTGAATCGAGCATGGCCGACGCATCGGACGGCGGGTGAGAGGGCTGAGGCCGCTTTGGGTAGCTTCGGTGCAGAGAAGGCTGCAATGGAACAAAAGCTGCAGATGTGTCGCCATGTCAGCGGCGGGTGGACTGAGAGAGACGACGGCTGCGCGGGCTTCGCGGGCTTCGCGGGCTTCGCGGGCTACGCGGGCTACGCGGGCTGCGCAGGCTGCACGCTGACCTGCAGGCGCTGAAAGGCCAGTGGCACACGCGAAAGCGAGCGAACACGGCATGATGAGAACATCTACCTACGTACATGACGCAACATAAGCGCAAGACCTAGGCGGGCTATTCTTAGGGGGCGCCCGACTCTTCAAGCGGGCTCCTCGTGCGGGCGCTGGCTGTCAATCCGCGGGCGGGCGAGTCGCAGAAAATAGATGAGGGTACGAGGGCGACGACGCGCGCGCAAGGAGGCCCCCGCCGTGCCGCCCTCGCTGGCGGTGATCAAACGGCGGGGGTCCTGTGCCGGGCGGGCGATTGGCTCGGCTGGCGTCCTCAGCAGTTGATCCATCGGGACCGGGCGCCACGACAAGCCACGGGCGTCCAAACGTCCCACGGCTATGTTTCACAGCGTCTGCTAGCCAACATGGCTCCGCGCCTGCAGCCCACGCCGCCGTCACCGCCGCCTGCCCAGCGACACACACGGCGGGCTTTGCTGAGGCGTGCGCCGCTCGGCGGGGCGTCCCGGAGAAGCGAGCACTGGTGCCGGCGCTTGCGGGCGTGCAGCTGGCGGGCGACGCGCTGCCGCCGCGCTCGCGGGCCAGGCACAGCTGCAGGCGCCCGATTGGGACGCGCTGCTGTCGCATGTATTGGATGGTGCAGCAGCATCCTGGCCCTGGGCTTCCGTGTTTGTCGGCTTGGCTGCCCAGCGAGCCCCGGCGGCCATTTCGCAGCCAAGGCGAGGAACCACTGGCCACGAAGCGCCTGGCTCGCCCGTATGCCATCCAATAAAGCCCTCCCGCCGGCCTCCCGACTGGCGGCGAGAAGCTTTTCATGCAGCCGTTCTGCACGTAGCATGGCAGCCGACACCCTTCTGTGCTACCCTTGATCCGTCCTTCTCTGCCCTGGTGGCCTTCTTTCCTCCACGCCTCCAGCTCACGGGGCTCGTTTTCTGTGAGACGTCGCCTGGCCGCACGTCATCAGCTTTCCCTCTTTTTTCGCCGCCGCCGCTGCTTCTCTCCCGCCCCGATCAGCCCCAGAATCCTCCTCTTTCCTGTTCCTGGATCGGCCAGCCCGTCCGCCAAGCTCCAGCTGCCGCAATACGAACCGCGCCGGGGGGTGCTCCACGTTGAGGCTTCGGGACGCTCTTTCCTTAAGAGAAGCAAACCGCCTGCTCGCACCATTGTCGCCAAGACCCGAGTTCATCACCCTCACTCTTGTCTCTCCGAGTCCGCGGCTGCCACCTTACATTCGTTGCGGCTTGCCGTCCATTCGTTGCCAATTTCTTCCCTTCTTCCTACACCCCGCTCCTCCGCCACCGCGTTTGCGCCTCTGCACTTTGCCACCTACTCGACAACCTAGCCCTCCCACTGTCGCTATCGCTACCGGGACCCTGTCGCCAACATGGGCAAAGTCTTTTTCGTCGACTGGGCGCTATGGCAGAAGATGACCTTCGTAAGTTCATGCTCGCGCCCGCCTGCGAGGTCCCTTCCGACGGCTAACACTTCGCCGTGACAGGTGCTAGCTTGCGCAATTGTACGACAGCTCTCCCCATGCGTCACCGTCCGTGCTCGTAGCTAATCCTCACAGGTCCTCACCATCTTCATCGGCTGGATGAAGGTTCTCCACACCAACCGAAAGATGAAGAAGTTGACCAAGCCGGTTGGCGCAAGAGCGGACCAAGAGCCGCAGATGGTCGAGGCCGCCGCCGCACCGAGAAGGAAATCTAGCGACGATATTCCGTTCGGTATTCGCGCAATCCAAAGTGGCATCGAGGTCGACGGCATCTGGATCTCCGGCACGAACACACCTGTTCCCGGCA
The DNA here is from genome assembly GCF_001883845.1 of Diplodia corticola. Classification (NCBI taxonomy): domain Eukaryota; kingdom Fungi; phylum Ascomycota; class Dothideomycetes; order Botryosphaeriales; family Botryosphaeriaceae; genus Diplodia; species Diplodia corticola. Next base: position 107,720 of record NW_017971485.1, read on the forward strand.
GTCCCACTCAGTCGGCGCAGGACAAGCCCGAAGCTTCTGGTTCCAACTCCCGCCCCATGAGCACCCTCGATATTCATGGCTCTGCTATGGCTGGCCCATCTAGTGGCTCTTCCAGTCGCCCCTCGTCTCGTGGCCCCCCGTCTTCCAGCTTCGATCGCGCCGTTTCTGCTGAGAGAATCGCAAGCCACAGCCGTGATTCTTCGCCTGGTTCAAGTGCTTCTGGTCAGCGTGCGCGCGCCCATCGCCCTCCGCCAACGGCCTACACCCGTTATAGCCAAGCCAGCATGTTGAGGCACTCGGCAACTTTGGATACTCTTGAAGGCGATGAAGCCGAAGCTCAAGCGATGCACGAGCGCTCAAGTAAGTGGAAGCGAAGTCATGTCTCGTAGCGCAAAGCTAACATGCTCTTGAAGCCTCTGCCAGTGCCAACCCTTACGGCTACAACTTCAGCTCCAACGGCTCTTCTCGCAAGTCAAGCGGCAGCAGTGATAACAACCCTGCGCACCCTTCCAGTGACGACGACACCACCGGGTCCACGGTAACGGGCAAGGCTCCGATGGTGGTTGCTCCGCGTTCTCGTGACCCCCGCACCGACCTGCGTCTGCTCCAGAGCCACCGCATGTCGCATGTGGCAGAGACCGGCTCTTTGGTCCGCCGAGAACGGCCTGGTCCCACTGGCCGCAGCGGAGATTGGAGCAACATGTCCATGGATGCGCCTTACAGCCGTTCTGCGCCTACATCGGGTCGGTCCTCGCCGCCTTCTGGCCCGGTATCTGATCCGCCATCGCCGCCTACTCCTCCGATCGCTCAAGGCCCCAACCCGTTCATAGCTCCTCTCGAATCAGTCAGCAGTCCTACTCGCGACAGTCACCCCGACAACACGGTCGCGCACGCTGTGCCGCTCCTCGAAACGTACCAACCGCGCGGCCCTAATTTCGATGACGACACGCCACAGGCCTACTCCTCGCAAGACTCTCAAGTCTTGCGCAAAGTCAACTCGGGTTTCGAGATTCTGCGGCCCGGTACCTTCTCTGTTGGCCCCACGGAGGAAGCGTTGAGGGCTCAGCAACCACCCAAGAAGCTGCAGAAGAAGAGAAGACCTTCTGAAACAGACTCGCGGGTCTCGAGCTTCGTAGAACAGGTGTAATCGTCCAAGGCGGTGGTCCGTTCTGCCTAATACGCTGTCGAGGACAGTGCGAGTATTGTCACTGGGCATCTGACACTGTTTTATTGCTCCAAGGGGCTTTCATGTCTTTCTTTTCCTGTTCGCCGGTCGCTATATGTACGAGCATCCTTGCACTAGCACACCGGATAGGCGTCAGCCTGGATCCTCCAGCGCCTTGTATATACTATGGCATGGAATATCTGGGAACGCAGTGTCCGCCTTAATGGCATCAGCACGGCGTTTTAATTGGGAAGGGTTGGTTTATTATAGGATCGTGGAGGTGGGATTGTATATGCCAAAGCAGGGATACAAGCATTTGGTTCAGGGCGTTTGGTTCTTTTGGGTGGTGCTTTATTGTGGCCTTGGTTGGTACAATCGATGGAAAATTTTGGGTTAGGCTAGGGTGGGGGGTAGGACGGGGGGAAAATATGGCCAGGCTTGACAGAAGAGGGGTCAAGGGCTCTGCAAGCAGAAGACAGCAAGAACATGTGCATTTTCGATCTAAAAGGCCCACCTCTCATCGCATTCATGTCTCGTTGTTTCGGGTTCTCAACATCCGTCTCTGCACCCATTCGGATCGATCTAAAGACAGGGCGGGAGAGTGCAGAAGCGGGGCCAAGGGACTAAAACTAGCACGAGCCGCGGATAAATGCGGTCAAGTTCCATCCTTACACAAGACAGTTGATGGAGGGGCCGATGGTTTGAGATGACACGGGAGGCCGCAAAGGCTAGCTTCAGGTCGACACGCAACGCCAAGGGCACACGATAGCTAGCTCGCACGCTTTGCTTGATCGAGGATGATGGCAATGAGAAATTGTTTCGCAACCCACTTTTCTGGAAGTTTCGTGCATCACTCGCTCCCTAAAATTAGAGCCGTCTTCTAATGTACATACGACGTAGACACTTGATTGACGCATGTGGCGTTGTGGCTGAAGTTTTCTTCTTAGCATCTCAGCTTTTGCGCTGTCTTTTCGGTGGAGTGGGTCTCGTAACCTCGCAGTTTGTAATGGTCAAGCCGCCAGCAAATAGTTCAGCCCTTGCCCGACCCGAGGTACGCCACATCCCACGTCCGCTGTAGCATCGCGTGCAAGGCTGTTGATTCAGATGCTTGACCTGAAAACATGACACCAGTGAAGGTATCAGCTGGAAAGTTCCGTCCATGTATACTTGGACTGGCAAGGCTTGAAGCGCAGGATGAGCACGTTAACTACCTCCTGGACCTCGTTAAAAACAAAGAGAAACATTGTTGTAAGTTCCGAAATAACAGTCAGTTCAGCGGCATGCAAAGCATCCATACGGCATCTGCGAGAAATATGTACAATACGGATACTGGCAAAATGTCTACCTTTCTTCCATGCCCCTACGACGCCTCCATGTGGCACATTCATTTGCTTGGCCAGCCATTAGAGTTTCCACATATAGCGTTGCATGAATACGGTCCTCTACGCCATAATTAAGCGCAGCTTGCCTCGTCAAGCTCGTCACCACACCCTCCGACGCACAGTACGAGGCTTCCAGCCCTCTCAATCAGCAATGCTCGGATGTTCAGCATGAGGATACTCTTACGGCTCTGTGGTCCCGTAATAGCTCTATAATGGAAGACATGTTTACGATCCACCCCCGGTCTTCTGACTCATGATGCAGCCCCTGCCTCAACATCTACGTCGGTCCTGACGAACTCAGCCTCTCCACCGCGCTGCCTGATAAACTCATGTGTCTCGGTATCCATGCTCCCAGAGACCTTGAGCCGGGTCGAGGGCGTCGGATCTGCATAGATGGCTCGGGTACCTTCGGCCGCGTAGCGAAGGGATATGGCGCGGCCGAGGCCGGCTGAAGCACCCGTTACGACGGCGGTTCTATTGAATAGACGGCGCGTTAACATGGTGAAGGTCTTGCTGGCGGGCTGGGCCTGGCCTTTTGGTAACTTTATGTGACGTCGTTGAGTTGTCATGAAGTGGGTGGCGGTTCAGACGTGCCCCCTGTGGTCTCTGGGGAAGGGGAGTCCGAGGGCAGGCTTGCCCACGCCGAAAGCTGACCCCTGCTTTTGTCTGCTCAGGACTGTTGTTCAAACAACCAGAACCAGATAGTAAATGGGACGTCTGATCGCTTACGGTGCTAAGATCTCTGAGCACCAAAATGTGCGGCGGTGAAGAGGGGGTCGTGAGAGGGTGTGAAGGATCATCGTACTGGTAACGTAATTGAGAGGGGTGAGGTGTTCTAATATCTAAGAGCGCTAGCTGCGGTTGTAGAAGCCAGGTGGCGGCCTAGCTAAACTTCGGGCTAACAGTTTATCCCCAGTGATTCTTGAATTCCCTGTGTCCTAAATAATGCCTGAAATAAAGTAGAACTCCTTGGTGATTAGCCTGTCATTGCTGCTCGTGTCCGAATCACTTTTATACCTTTCGCTAGACTTTTCTCGTACCGTTGTGGACTGACTGTTTGAACACGATCCACTCGGTCGTCAGACGTAAGTTGTTGATGTAGTCTATATTGGCAATGACTATTGATCTGGGGTCTCTCGCTGTGATGTGCTGCACTAGTAGTCTAAAAGCTGCAGATACCTACCAATGGATCCTCCTGCATATAGACTAACGGCTGAGTCTTGTTGGAGATTTTACGCCAAGGTTGTCGTCGTTCATTTCCACACAGTCGGATGTCGGCTGCCCTGGGAACACCTTCGATGAGCTCAAAACTTGTGATAGTCGGGATTCTGACAGCCGCTGATCTTCTCAATACCAGGACACCAGTCGATATCCATCTCCTCGTTCGGATTTTCTGGTATGATACGTTGTCCTTCTGTCGGAGGTGCAGGAACAATGCGTCTGAAGGAACTTGAAGATGAAGTTGATCGGAGGCAGCAGCACCTTGTTCCGGTTTCCACCGCCACGCCCGCCATTGTAAACGTGCTTGGGTGAGAGGTAGAGAAAGCCTCGTGGCATGTCGGCTGTGCTCGTCCGTGAAATCGCCGAGTGGTTTCCTTCTAGTCAAGGATGAGTACCACACTGCTGAAGTCGCACTTAGCTCTGAGGTGATCGGCGACTGTCCATAGCGGGAACGTTGTGAAGGCCCGAACACATTCGTCCATCTATTGGTAAGCTATGTACCATCTTCAAAGAGGGCCGCCACGGCCGCCACAGTCGCCACTTTCTCAATCTCCTTCCAACCAGCTGCTACAAGCACTTTAGAGCCAGGGGTGACCGAAGCGCTAGTGACTGGAACGGTTGGAGTATCCCAGATGAAAGGCTACGGCACATCCAGGGATGATCACATGGACGCTTTTCATACAACTAGGCCACGAGGGTGTCTTCGGCTGAACGCTCAAACTTGAGACCTTTCTTCCTGGTAGGTAAATGGAGGGCGTGGAACTAATGCTTTGTCAGCACGAACGCCCAAACCGGTTTGAGAAACATACGAAATCTAAGAACTGCTTCATGCTTCCTCTGGATGGGTTTGACTTGGCGGCTGGCGTCGTGCACCATCGAACGGAAACTGGGCTGTGGTGAGAATGACTAAAGCCTACCAGTACACTTGCATTTCCCCCCTTAGATTTTCACAGTGACCTCGACCAAACCCGCTGCCCTTGCCATGGTGATGCCCAACAGCATCAACAACGCACCAAACACCATCGCGCCCCACTCGCCAACCACCATTCGCCTGACCATGGCCCTCGCGTTCCCCAGCAGCACAATCTCGCCACCAGCCCTGCGCGCAGAGTTCATACCGGGGCAGCCGTCCAGGCTGTAGCTGTTGTTCTGGCGCCGGTAGCCCTGAATGGCGCCGTCCTTGGCGAGCATCTTAGAGGCCCAGTGAGACATGGTGTCGCGGATTTCCCAGTACTTGGCTGCGGCGTCAGACTCCAGGTCGGCGTTTCCGTCGTGGTTTTGCGTGGGGCCAAGCTCCGGGGAGGGAGAGGCCTTGGGCGACAGTACGGGGACGCCATAACCACAGGAGGTTTGGACCTGAGGTGGTTTGTGGTGAGTGGCACTACAAGGGCGGGAGAGAAAGGAGAAGGGTGGTTACCTTGAAGATGTCAAGGATTATGACGGCTCTGCACGCTTTGACGCCTCGTTTGATGCCCGTCTTGGCAACCCAGCCATCGAATTGGGGGCTGCCGCTCTCGACGACGCGGCCGGTGCAAAACAGGCGCATGATGCGTGGCGAGGTGCCGAAGCTGCAAGCCATGAGGGTGACACGACCGTTCTCGTAAATGTGCGAGATGGTCTCAGCGCCGGAGCCTGTGGCGTCGAGATAGGCAACCTGGTTCTGGTTGATTACGGCGAGGGAGTGAGACGGGTCGCCCTTTGGGGAAACATTGATGTGAGCTCCCGCGATTGGAGCGCTAGCGACAAAGAACAGCGGCTGTGCCAGGAGCCACTCGGCCAGATCGGCGGACAGGGAGGGGTAGAACTTGGGCATGGTTGATGGAAGAAGAGGCTTGAGAGATGAATGGACACGGAAGGACAGAGGCCGCTGATGGATTGAGATGATCAAGTGCAAGATGCGAGGAGCGAGGAGCGAGGAACGAGGAGCGAGGATCGAAGAATGCACGTTCAAACACAGCGGCCTGTTAGAACATCAGCTGCTGCTAACAGTGAGCAATGGTTAAACAGCTCTGAGTCAATAATGGTTAACGGAGGCAGGCAGGCAGGTCTTCTGGGATGTGACTGTGCAGTAATCCGTACAGAGCGCAGAAGGCGGTGCCAAGGAGACGGCAACGGCTTGGCTTGGCTTACTACATGGTACAGTGCAGATGCGGGGTGCGAGGGGTGCGAGGGGTGCGAGGGACAGTCCGGGGCCGGTTCCCCGTCAGCCCTGTGGCCCGATGTCGGAGAATCTTTCCAGCTTCGTTCATCATCAACCACCGCCGGCTTCGAGCTCGGTTGCCGAAGCACGAGCGGCTGCTGTCGTGAAGAGCAACAAGGCGAGAGCACACGGCGGACGTTGCATTGCGTTGTCCGTTGCAACGGCGGCGGTGGTGGGCCAGTGCTCAGTGCCGATAAGGTGATCAGACCTGCCTGCTTGGGCCTCTCGAATCGAAACAATCCCCATCCCCATCCACTGGGGCCACTGCTGCCGCAGCTGGTGCAGAGCATTGGCTTCGGCCGTCGCTATGCGCAGGGCGTACGTGACCGAAGAAGCGCCTGCGACGAAGCGCTGCGCTCTCTCGCCCACGTCGTACCATCACGCAGTCACAGTGGTGTTGTTTCTGCTTTTGCATGTGCGTTGCCGTCTTCGAACCGTCGTACCCGGGCCGCTGGACGCGGTCGTGCGGTGGAGCTCGCCGCTCACGTAACACCTAACGTCATTTCATACACGTAGTAGTCGACGTGCGCAAGGGGGCGGTGTATCCGGGGGGTGCTGAACCGTCCACCGCCTCGGCCAGACGCAGTCGGCGTTCCGCAGCAAGAGCTAGAGGCTGCCCGCGGCTTTGCGGAATCCATTGGGGACGAGCTAATCGGTCCACGTGGGTGGGTTTGATCCGGATGACAAGGCTTGGGGCTCCCGCCAAATTTCCCGCCGTGCGCCGGCGGCCGAGGGTTTCTCGGTACCGCAGGGGACAGACTGCTGCATCTCTGGCTCGTCTCTGGCCCATCTCTGGCGGCCCAGGCACCTGCTCCGAGACATGCCGCAGCGGACGCGGCGGGCGTTGCAGTTGCAGTTGCTTTTGCGCCGCAAGTAGAGTCGAGGTGGGTGCTGATCGGGGAGGATGCGAAACGAAGCGAGGGTTGTTCTGTCGCTCTGGCCGTGCTCATCAGCCTTGTTGAAACGGCGGCACCAATCGCCTGGCATGGCTGCCGATTGGAGCAGACGAGCAAGCCCGCTGAACCCGCTGAACCCGCTGGCCCCTCGGCCGCCATTGCTCTCGAGATAGGCGGTGGGCCGCCCTGGCTGCGCGTGCGCACGCTGCTCTCCACGGAGCCCACGCCCGCACGCCCGCACGCCCGCACGCATCAGCCGGACGCGTCCAGGCCACGCGCATGCTGCGGGCCAGTGGGCTGCGTATCCTATGACGATTATCGTGGATTTCCTACAGAGCGATCGGCAAGGCATGGGCCCTTGCGCTCACGCCCACAACGTGCGGCGCGCTGCATGATTGATTGGAGGCCCATCATGATGCAGCCGCACCCGCAGCTCTGCTCGCCCTGCTCCCTGCTCCAGGGCAGCCGACGACGCGCCCCGGCCGGGCTCGTCAAGGCACCGCAAGCGCTTCCGCGGCGCCGCGGCGAGGCGGGCGCAAAGACGAGCCCGTGGTGCAGCGCAACTTAGCAGCAGCCTAACGGCGTGCGCCCCTGATCGTCAAGGCGCCGATTGCCCGAGCCGGCGACTGCGCTGCCGTGGTGTGTGGTTGGGCTGTGCTGATCTCACAGCGTCGACTTAGCGACGCCAAACGCTGCTCTCTAACAAATCGCCAACCTCGCCCCGGCAAGCCCGCCCCAGCACGCCCGCCCCAGCACGCCCGCACCGCCAGCGCCCCAGCCCAAGCTACGTGAGCCCCCATACCTCGTACGCTCCGCGCCCGCCTGCCCGCACCCCGCCCTGTGCGCTCACGCCTGCTGCATCCCGGCGCTCCTTGCGCCGGCCCAGTTCTTTTGGGCGGTGCTATCATAGTCCCCGTCACCACGGCGGCTGCCCACCCCCAGCACCCACGCCCAGCGCCGGCCAGCCTGACCAATGTACGCTCCATGTCATCCGCGCCTTCTGCTCCGGATAATACCTCGCCTTCCACCCCGGTGAGGTCCAACAGGATCTCCCAGGATCGTCGCAATGCCTCGTCGCCGCCCTCGCCCGACGACGCTTCCAAGGTGACACCAAAGACCCTCTCGCAAACCGGCCGCTCCAGGACCGCGCCGCTCTCTCTCGAGTCGCTGTACCCCGCCGCCGGGCCCCAGCTGTCCGAGCGCGACAGCATCTTCGCCACAAATTACATCCCCACCGACAGTCCGGCCGAGTCGCCTCGACTGCAGCCACGACCCGACTCCTCCTCCAGCCCCGCCGACTCGCAAGAGCAGGACCAACCCTCCGCCATGGCCGAGGTTTCGCCCATCCGGAAGCTTGTCGACCCGCCGTTGCTTCGGCAAGCCCACCACCACCACCTCTTGTCCGCCGCCAATGCCTCGTCGCCACTGGAACATTCCACCTTCGCAGAGGACTATCACAACTTCATGCACAGAAACAGCACTACCCTGCATACTAACAATACACAGCAGCATCCCAAGGGGCATTTCATAACGCAGATTCTGGGTGGCGCCAGGACCGAATCTCCACCAAAGCAAGATAGCACTCCCCCCACGGCTGCCGCCGCCGTTGACTCCCCTCACCAACACACCGGCACCCCTCGCGACGCTCCACCCACGCCCGACGCATTTGACACGGACGAGAGAGTACGCTATCGGTCGTGGCGGGAAGGGAAACCCACATTGAGTGTGTCGGCACACCAGAATATGAAGGAGACGACCAACACACGCGTCGATAAGAAGATCGAAGCCACTCTTCCCAAGGCAGAGCCAAGCACCGTTGCTGCACGCAGTCGCAAGGCCAGCCATTACCTGGGTCTGTTCAAGGAAAACGAAGCGGCGCAAGAGCAAAAGAAACGGGACGAGCGCGCAAAGGACCGTTTGGCGGAAGTCGCGCCTCAGGATGGCCGCGATCCTGCAGCAGCCGAAACAGAGCTGAGGATACCGGCGGCCGAGAAGACAAGTGATCCTGTCGGCACACCCATCCGCGAAGATCGGCGCCTAGACATATCAACCTCGCCAAGAAAGCCACAAGTGCCGCCTGAGCCGATCTGTAGCCCTAGTCGTACAAGAGCCGAGGAAGACGAAACTATCACGATAAGGCCTCACGGCATTCCAATAAACCTCTTGGAGGAAATCAGGAACTTCCATAATCTCACTCCTGGTGGCCAGCCGGGAACTCCGCTTTCCCAGGCTTTGTCGACAGCCGAATCCCAGCGTGCAAGACCGACCTCAGATGCCCCAAGCAAAGAGCCGAGCGACTACTTTGGAGACGCTGATACTGCTCAGGAAGGCAAGGCTGTCGCTTCCGACGAAGACGAGGAGTCGGAGAGGGAACACATCTCTTCGGCGCTGTACTTCCCTCACCGTCAACTTACGCCAACCAAGTCCACTCCTGAGCAACTAAGTCCGGTGCGGGAAGAGTCTCCGCTGCAGAGAATCGTGTCAAGGTCCTCTACGCGAGGCTTCCCTGCAGGTTGGAGGGATAAAGAAACCACCCCGACTCCAGATGAAGTCCAGATATCCTTGCAGACACAGGACGAGCAAAAGTACCTGCATGGTGACCTCAAGGCCCAACCACGGTCGCCAGACGCAGATCTCAGTTTTGTGTCCGAGTCGGATGTCACCGCATCCGATTTTGGCTCGGAGTATGAGTCTTGCGATGAATCTGCTCAGTCCACACAAGGCTACGACAGTGCAACTGAGGAATTGGGCACCACTCCTACCCAGACTTCTTACAAGAAAGAGGTTACTTCAGCTCCGAAGCCACATCATCATCACCATCACCGTCACCAACCAACGGCACCACTTGGTGCTGTTGAGCTCAAGCCTTATGATCATCAGGTCGGTGGCCATAGTACCGTCTATCGGTTTTCGAGGCGCGCCGTGTGCAAGCAACTGAATAACCGTGAGAACGAATTCTATGAGACGGTTGAACGGAATCATCCTGAGCTGTTGGATTTCTTACCGAGGTAAGACCACGCCCTTGTGCTACTCTTGGCCTCCAAGCTGAAATCTCAGCAAAGACGTTTCCGCCCGCACCCCTGTTCTCTCCACGTCGATCTTTGAATTTTGCTAACTGTGAATAATAGGTACATCGGTGTCCTCAACGTGACCTACCGGAAGGCTCCCAAGAAGAGAAAGGCGACAAAGAGTACCAAAGACCTAGAAAATGGTGTCAAGTCAGAGATCGAGCCTCAAGCCAAGGACCAGTCCGAGAAGGCCTCCACCGAACTCGAAACTCCAGCGAAACCTACTGGTAGCTCATCCGATAACCAGCCAAGGCTCGTGAGCCATTCGCAGCAAATGACACCGGCCATTCCCCAAGTCATTTTTGAGAACAACATGCACATCATCCCAGATAATCTCTTCCGCCTCCCGCCACGAGCACCATTGCCCAGGCCGCACACAGGAGACGCTTCCCTGCTTTCGCAGCAGTATCGCCGGCATCAGAGCCTAGATGCTACCAATCGCACGGGAAAACATTCCACTGGCACAAGTCCTACCCGACCTGAGTTGAAGCACCATCCCAGCTGGGGTGCCACCACCGTGAACCGGAGGCTCCGTGAGCAAGTTCTCAAAGAAGTCTTCACCCCTCCGACCATTCACCACCATTTTCGTCACGACCGGAGCCACCACAGCCTTCCCGGTAGGAAATGTTCCCTCGCCCCAGACGCAGCATCAAGTGGCAACCCCCATGCTCGAAGAGGGAGTGCGGATGTTGCGACAAGACGAGAATCCATGCTTGATGAGGGCGGTAGCCCACGAAAGCAAGTTCTCAAGTCCGAGGCTGAACGCCACTTCTTGAACCAGCCTGGTTCCGGGGAGAGCAGATCATTGGAAAGATATCCTTCTCTGCCGCAGCTGAACGGTCTCGATTCTGCAAAAGACGTTGTCGAAGAGACCATCCCAGCTAAGCAACGACAGCCGCGGCGCCGACATTCGGGTGGTGGACTTCGTCGCCGGCCGACTGAGCTGGACGAAGGAGGTCGGGGCCACCTTGAGTACCACGAAGAGGATGGATACGGAGGGGATGGTGAGGAGGACGTTTTCGCCATGGATGAAGACAAGAAGCCAGAAGCCACGGAAGAAAACTCTACGGATGCTAAGCCTACACAACCTGACCAAATGAATGGCCATGTAGTACCGAGCGGCGGCACCGGCACTGGCTCTATGCTTCCAGCTCCAGTAGCCAACCCAGTCACATCCCCCCTTCCCACAGTGGAAGATCCATCAAACCCCAAGGAAGCGGCCCAGCCGGACGAACGTGTGCAGCACTTTATCCTGCTTGAGGATCTCACTGCAGGCATGTCTCGGCCCTGCGTTCTCGATCTGAAAATGGGAACACGCCAGTACGGCATTGAGGCAAACGAGAAAAAGCAGCGTTCGCAGAGACGCAAGTGTCAGATGACAACGTCGCGTGAGCTCGGCGTGCGCGTCTGTGGAATGCAAGTCTGGAACGTCAAGACCCAATCGTACGTTTTCGAAGACAAGTACTTTGGCCGCGACCTCAAGGCCGGCAAAGAGTTCCAAGATGCGCTCACTCGTTTCTTCTTCGATGGCCACGGCTACACGAGTGCAACCAAGCATATTCCCGTCATTCTGGAGAAGATCTCGACGCTCGAGAGGATGATCCGTCGGCTTCCTGGATACAGATTCTACGCAAGCAGTCTGCTGATGTTGTACGATCGGGGCGACAGCCCAAAAGGAGGGCCCTCGCCTCCAAGAAGCCGCCGCTCATCACAAGACAAGGACAACAGGCCCACGCTGGAGCAAGAAAAGAAGGCAAGGTCTGAGATCAAACTGAAGATCGTCGACTTTGCCAACTGTGTGACGGCTGAAGACGAGCTTCCGGAAGATATTTCGTGTCCACCTTCGGACCCAGATGGCGTGGATAAGGGCTACCTGCGCGGGTTGCGGACGCTGCGCATGTACTTCCAGCGCATATGGCGCGACATGAACGAAGACAAGGGGTACGTCGAGCGCGGCGAATGCGAGGGCCTGCGGCTCGGCGAGGGCGATCTCGGCCACGGCATGGTCCTCGCGGGATGGGAAGACGGGCCGATCGTGGACGAGGATTCGGGCAACGTCAGCGTGTAAGATACAAGCTGGATTGGTGTTTCTTGGAGCAACGGTCTTTGATTGCGGTAAGGGTTTCTGAGTGCAAGGTGGGTACGGCATCATCGAGGGCGTTTGCGTTTCGACTTCTTCGTTCTGCATGCGTTTACGGCTTGTTTAGTAGTCTTTTCTGTTTTTATGCAAAAGCGCTTCGTTCGCTGGGACAGGGCATGGCGTCGTTGAGTTAGTTGGGCAGTCGCTTCAGGCAAGGCGGTACGCGAAGGAACGGAATGGAAATTGCTAACACGACAGCTTCGATTCGTTGTATCATAGATTGGATCAATGAGAATAATAATTACGCCTGAAGATGGATGGATGGGTGGATGGATGGATGGATGGATGGATGGATGGATGGACATGGCTGCAGGCGCTTTCCGCGGCGGGCCTAGCGTGGCTGGGGGTGTCAGGGCACAGGTCATGGACCTCGCTGGGCCGGCGGCCGGCACTTGGCTGGTTCAGGGCGTCAGCGTCCTGGCGACGTGGGGCTCGTGCGTGCGGTGTGCCCGCTCCCGGATCCTCAGTCATCCTGGCAGCCACCTTGCCCAGCCAGCTCCATCACACGTCCCCGAGCTTGCTCCTCGCCGGCTCTCGAGCTCTCCGCAACCCCGACTGAAATGGAGCTTCCCAAATGCCGGCACTGCTCGACCTAGAAAGCCATGTTCTGGCCCATTGGGAGCCCCAGAGTCTACGCCACCAGCCAGCGCCAACTGCCTCCAGAGCGTCGCATAATCTCCGACGACGGCCTCAACCACGAAGCATCGCCCGCGGCCGTCAACGGGAATCATCACGAGCCCCATCACGCCCGCGCCGCACAGCAGAAGCCCCACCATGACAGCGCTGAGCACGATGCCACGGTGACGCAAGGGCCGAACGGCTCCGCGCCGCACACGTCGACCGCAACCAACGGCAGCCTGCAAGGGACCGACACAGAGACAGACATCGACGGCGACATCATCGCCCTGCGCGTCGCTCGCAGCGGCCAGTTGTTTGCCACCATCACACACTCGACACTGACCATCTGGCAGACAAAGGTGAGTTCACAGCCAGCCGCGTCCGTTTGCCTTGGCACCAGCTGACGCATTAGCCGCAGCCCACAGCAGTACTTGCCTCTGTCCTGCGCTCGCCCGCCTCCCTCAAAACCTACGGTCCAAACGTATCGCTCCTGCTACGCCCCGACTCCGCCATATTCGTCGTGCAGACAGCCCTGGGCTACCTCATCACCTACTCGCTCGCCAGCGACCCCAACTCCCGCGTCTACCGCCAGCAGTTCGACCCCAACGCACATGGCCATTCGCGCCGGCAAAGCATTTCCGGCAGCAGGATCCATGTTACCGGAGACAAGTTCGCTGGTCCGGGCGAGGGTGGCGGCATTCAGGATGTCAGTGTCCGCTTCCGCATGGTCATAAGAGTCGACGCCGGCATTGCGAAAGCCCTCGCACTGGACGAGGAACTGGTTGTGGCGACGGCGAAGCCCGCCGCCATTCAGTGCATTCGGTGGGCACCCGACAGCCATGGGAACCAGACCAGCACCGAGTTGCTCAGCAAGATGTCCTGGCTCAGCAGGAAAACGACCGTGGTTGACATAGTGAACGATCGGCCCATGAATCTGTATGCTTGGGTCATGAGCGACGGCAAGGCCTATGCTGTCCAGAGGCTCCCCTCAAGTTCCGCCGACGCCCAAGCATCTAAGGCTTTGTTCAAAGGTTACTGCTTCCACGAGCCAGGGACAGAGGATACCCACGCCGTCAAGGCCGCAATCAATGCTCGCTTCTCCCTGGTTGCACTGGGCTGTGCAAATGGAGAGATACACGTGTACACAGCCAGGGACTACGACGGTCACGTTCCATTGTCGCACAAATTGCAGACTGGCTTGACCTCGGCCTCATCGGGAAAACTGACTTTCCTGACGTACTCTCCAGATGGATATTGTCTTTTTGCCGGTTACGAAAAGGGGTGGATGATGTGGAGTGTCTACGGCAAGCCAGGCGCAAGCAGCTTCACTTCGACGCGCTTCATGTCTGAAAACAACGATGAGAGATGGCTCCTTAGCGCTCGCGACGGATTCTGGATTGGCGGCGGTTCTGAAATCCTCCTTCTTGGGAAGAATGACAACCGGCTGTGGCTCCTAGAGATGGCACGGAGTGCTGTTGCCGGCTGCTTCTCCTCTGCGAACGTGTCCAGGTCTCTCCTCCAGACGAATGCAGGCTTCATGATTTACCGCGGCTACGACATGCCAGACTTGACGGCCATTTCCGCGGAAGTCTCGCTTTGGCATCACGTCCAAATCCCTGCCCCGTATCTCATCGATCAATGGCCCATACGTAGCGCAGTGATCTCGTCTGACGGGCGTTACGTGGCGGTGGCGGGCCGCCGCGGGCTTGCGCACTACAGCGTCACTAGCGGAAGATGGAAAACGTTTGATGATCCTGAAATGGAGAACGAATTCACAGTCCGGGGCGGCATGTGTTGGCACCAGCATGTGTTGATCGCAGCCGTCGAGGCGGACAGCTCATATGAGGTAAGATTCGTCGTGCATCACACGCAGTCATCAACTAATGCTGGCGTAGCTCCGCATCTATTCGCGCGAGAAAGAATTGGATAACAGCAAACTGATGCACAAGGAGCGGCTCCCTGCTCCCATTGTTCTAGTTGCACCGTCGGGGGATGATTCCCTATTGGTTTACACATACGAAAACATCCTCTACCACTTCATCATCAACGTTGCCAATTCCTCGGTCAGAATCATGCAAGTTGGACAGATTGCCCTTCATGGCATCATCCGGGCGCCTCCACGAGTACGAGCACTAAGTTGGATCTTGCCGGAAGATCAGCTCGGTAAGTCCCACGTGGGACCGAAAGCCGTCCCGATCCCTGTGCTGACCGAAATCAGATCACGGCGATCCCTCACAGGATGTTGCAGTCGCCACCATCCTGTTCCTGGTGGACGGCAAGCTTGTTCTTTTGCAGCCAACAACCACGGAGGAAGGGATGTTGAAATACGAAATGCGCATCATAGCACAGAATGTGGAGTATTACGCGCTGATGCGGGACCATCCGTCGTTCAAGATTGCGGATGACGAAGACTACCTGCCACCTAGTCCCTCGGCTGCTCTGCCGAACAACAGCCTCCAGGGCCACGACCTGCGTGATTCCTTGTGGTACTTTGACGGGCAAGACATGAAACTCTGGACGGATGCGCAGGACGTTTTGGTGTCGGCGTCGATGGAGCTTGGCAGGGAGCTTCCGGCGACAGTCAGCATACCTGTCGACTTCTACCCTTTGTCGCCGTTGTTGAACAAGGGCATCCTCTTCGGCGTGGAGTCAGACTTGGTGCAAAGACGCGACATCAGCTTTGCCTACTTCCGCTTTGCTACAAGGGTAAGTGACGGCGCCCAATGCACGGGGAGAGGCGCGCAAGCTGACCAACCCAGACTCACCTCTTCCTCCCGCCGCTGCTTCGTCATCACTTGGCGCAGTACAACTCCCCCGCAGCGTTGCATCTGTCACACCATTACCAGCATCTCCTGTACTTCCCGCATGCACTGGAGATCCTGCTGCATGACGTGTTGGACGACGAGGTGGACACGTCCCCACCGCCGGAGCAAGCGCTTCTGCCGAGTGTGCTGTCGTTCCTCTCGTCGTTCCCGCAGTATCTCGACATTGTGGTGCAGTGCACGCGCAAGACGGAAGTGCGGTCGTGGCGCACGTTGTTCGCGCACCTGCCTCCGCCTCAAGAGCTGTTCGAACAGTCGCTGCAGCGCGGGTCGTTGAAGACGGCGGGCGGCTATCTGCTCGTGCTGCACACGTTCGAGGAGCTCAGCTCGAGCTCGCACCAGTTGATACGGCTGCTCCAGCGAGCCAAGCTCGAGCAGGACTGGGACATCTGCAAGGAGCTCGCACGGTTCCTCATGGCGCTGGACGAGACGGGAGAGACGCTGAGGGAAGCGCTGGAGATGGCAGAGCTCAAGTCGCCGACGGAAGGCGGCAGCAAGCAGCCGGCGGCGGGCAGCTTCATGTTTGAAGAGTCGCGGCTCACGATCCCGCGCCGCAACAGCGGGAGGAACGGAGACAGCAGCGGGGTCGGGGATATCGGCATCGGTATAGGCGGGATCGACCTCGCTGCGGGATCCAGCAGCAGCATGGGCAGCCACAGTCCCGCGAGCGCGGTAACGAATGGCGACGGCAGGGCATCGAGTAGCGCAGCAGCGACCCACGAAGCCGGGGCGTCGACGGGCAGTAATGACGACTACTTCGCGTCAGGGTTCGGCTAATAGTAGAAGGGAGCAACAATAATGATCAAGCGGTTTCGTCAACAAGCAACTTCGCACAGACCGAGGGTCGCGGCCAGGGGTGGGCGCGGCGATGCGGCGATGCGGCGATGGATTCCGAGGGCCGTTGAACCTAGGCGTGAGCTTGGCTCAGCTAGCCACAAAGCACCGAAGCACCGGGGGGATAATAAGCCTCGTCGGTGTGCGGAACGAGCCATGGCCAGTGTGCCAGGGGGGTCGTGTGGCTCTGGCAGACTAGCAGTGATAAGCGGAGCGGTCTGGTGGAGAGCGGGCGCAGGTACGTAACCCATGTACCTAGCTACCGGCCTGACGAGGGCGCGCGCTTTTGCAAAATGCGTGCCAGGCGCCTCGGCGTGGAAATGAAGGACCCCACCCCGGGCGCTGATTGGGCGAGGAGCTCTGCTGGAGGGTGCCCTATCCGGCACTCGTACCCCCCGCACAGAGGTACAGGAACGGCGAAGCCGGCAGCGCCGTTTTCCATTTCTTTTTCTTTTTTTTTTCGTACGACGCACGCCCACGGCAGGCGCCGGGCTGCTCGACTGGCGCGGGCGCGTACGGACGAGAAACATGGGCAATGCCTCAGGCGCGGGCGCGTCAGCGCTCAGGCAGGAGAGGGCAGCCATCAGCATGGGCGCGGAGATGCTGACGGCGCTAGCGACGGACGCGGGCGTGACTTCAGAAGTTCAGGGTGTGGTTCCACAGAGCGTAGGGCAGAGGGCTCAGCACGGGCCCCGCACAGCCTGCGATATGCAGCAGTCAACACACCCTAGTGCTTCTTTGCGCAGCCATGCCGCTGTTTGACGTAGCCGGGCGCGAAGCTGTCTGCCTTTCACCGACTCGCCCAAGACTAAGCGTGCACACAGCCTCGCTCTCTGGCGCCCTGCCCCGGGCCTACGGACGTACTTGCCGGCTCTTATACATGGCTACCTGTCGCCGACTTGCCACCCTCCCCATCCCGCCCTGTGCTCCCCCGTTTGATCGCCCGGCTCTCCCGCAGAGGCTCATCTCTTGGCAGCCGGCGCATGAATATGAACTCTCCCACCACGCGCCTCCAACCGCCTGCACTCCCGAGCTAGAATAAATGGCTTGCTCCTCCGAGAGCTATCGCGCCCTCCAGCAGCCCACCACCGGCCCCGCCCCGCCCCAGCATCACCCCGCAATGGCCATCCAATTCGCAACCCCCGCCATGCCGCAGACCAACTTCTCCTGGAGCTCGCCAGGTGGGCCGTCCACGCCTGGATACGAAGCCAGCACCCCCACCCGACTGACATATATATCTCGCAGACCCCTTTGCCATGCGCACTGCTCCTGCCGCGCCGCAAGCTCCGCCTGCTGCGTCGTCATCACGCCGCCGCACAGGCAGCCGCCTCTCGTCGCAGTCGCCCACCAACGATGACACCAGCAACGGCTTCAAGTTTGTCACCGCCACCCGCCCCGAGGAATTCAAGGATCCGGAACTGATGCGGACCGTCCGTTCGCATGTCATGTTTGGCGTGGTCGAGGGCCGGCAGCGTGTCACGCCCCGAGCCAAGAAGTCGACGGCCGCCCCCCTGGGTGCTTCGACGCGCGGGGAGAGCAGCAGCAGCAGCACTGGCTTGGGCCAGAAGAGAACACCAACCCTGACGAGGTTCGATTCGGCCGCCGACTCCAATCCCGAGAATCCGCAAATCATGGCGAGGGAGGAGGCCCTGGACATTTTCCAGAGATATCGCGTCCCCAGATCCACCGCCTCGTTGCCCGGCAGCACCCCGCGCAGCGACCAAGGCACCGACGCCGACAGCCCGGAATCCCAGCGGTCGAGCATGGTGAAGAGACCAAAGAGGGGCTTCGTAGCCACCCCGCCGGCCGCCCCCCTCGTCGAGCAGCAGCACCCCGAGCAGATGCTGGTCCAACCTCCGCAGGGCGGCAGAGTCTGGCTGAATCCGCTCTTCGACTCCGCCTTCCAGATGATAGGACCCTTCGCCGCCTTTGCCCCGCCCGCACCTTCCAATCCTTTTTCTCCTCACGATCCGTTCCTAGCACTCCCGCAGCCGAGCAGCAACATCGACATGCCAGCGGTCAAGTACTACTGTACGCATTGTCCATATGACTGACGAACCGGTCATGACTTGCTCCCCCGCTGACTGCATCCCAGGCCACTTGTACTTCGGCACGCGAGGCATGGCGCGGGCCTGGCTGCCGCAGATGATCCAGTCGCGCGAGTCCTTCCTCAGCACCCTCGCCATCGCCACCAGCCACCAGGACGCCATGGCGGGCAAGCCCGCGCCCACGACCCTCACCACCATGGTCCAGACCGAGGTGGCGCACCTCCTGCACGAGGCCTTCAACGAGCGCTGGTACCGCATCAAGGACACGACCATCATGACGGTCGTCCAGCTCCTGTGCTCCGAACTCGTCAACTCGGGCCCCGCCCGCCTCGTCGCCCACGAGCGGGGGCTGCGCCAGCTCGTCCTCGAGCGCGGCGGCCTCGACCGCCTCGGCCTCCAGGGCGAGCTGGCCGGCGTCGCCACCGCCATGGTCTACTCGTCGGCCATCTTCCGCGAGGGCCAGCCGGACCCGCTGTTCGCAGAGTACGCGGCCTCGGTCCGGTCCGCTTCCGTCTACCGCGATCCAGACGGCGACGTCAGGCAGACGACGACGCCGGCGGTGGTGGTCGTGCCCGAGTCGCCACTGTTCTGCCCGCGCACGCGCTTCGCGACCCTGGAGCGCAGCCGGCGCTGCGACGCGCGCACCCTGGAGCTCGTCGGCAAGATGAAGGAGCTGGTCGACCTGGCCGAGGCGTCGGCGCTCGAGCAGGGCAACAGCAACGGCAGCGGCAGCGGCAGCGGCGGCGACAGCTGGGCCACCGAGGCATGGTCCAAGGAGCGCGGCATCCTCGACTACCTCCGCACCTTGCCGCCGGCCGAGTCGCTGCCGCTACCGCCGACCACGGACGTCGAACGGCAGGCGCGCTGGCGCTACGAGGCCTGCCGGCTCGCCGCCCTCCTGCACGCCGAGAGCTTGGTCGACCGCCGGCCGCTGTCGTCGCTGCCGGCGGAAGCCGTCAGTAAATCGACGACGACACCGGCTTCGGAACGCTCGACGGGAGAGCCGCCCGAGGCAGCGGTGTCGTTGGAGCGGCTCATCGAGGCGGTGCGGAGGAGCGATTGCGGGTTCGCCGAGTGTTGGGGCGATATGACGGGGTTGCTGTATTGGATCACGCTCGTGGGCGGGGCCGCGGCGAGGGGGGGTGGTGGTGGTGGTGGTGGTGGTGGTAACGATGATGATGATTACGATGATGATGACGATGCGGCGATGCGGCGGCAACGCAGGTGGTTGACGGCGTTGAATGTGAGGTGCGCGATCGTGTTGGCGTTTGAGCATCAGAGCGCGGTGGTGGTGAGTTTGAGGAGGATGCAGAAGAGTATGGTGACGAGGGGCTGAAGACGGACGGACGGACGACGGTTTTTTTTTTCTCTCTCTCTCTTCTTTTTCCGGGTATGGAAGTCGGTGATGGACTGACTGACTGACTGACTGATTGGCGTTTGGAACGACCGATAACGACGGACCGAACAACACCTGGGCTGTGTTCGGTCCAGGGAAACTGATACCACAAACTTCACGAGCTGCGCGGGAGAACGGGGAAGGGACTTGGCGGCTGGACCCCCTTTTATTTCTTGTCTTGTCGTTACTACGAAGGTACACGCCTATTTTAATGAGTGGGCATTTCGAGGTGGTTCTCATCATCTTGTTCATTGGTAGTGGCGAGAGAGACGGGGGGCATATATCTTCTCTGTACTTTAGGTTACTGCGCTTTTGATCCAATCAGCCCCCGGTAGCATTCTTCTCATATGCGAGACTTTGTTTCGTGACTACTGCATCACAGCACGTTTTGTTTATCAAACTGGGGACACAATGATGTCATGACCCATTCATTTCCTTTCTCTGTGCTAGAGATATAATGGTCGTGTATCTAAACTCTCGTGGCGACGAGCCAGCCAGTAGGGAACAGAAAATCGTTCATAGCGTACAAAACATTCTCAAGGATAGGCTTTAGGGTATGTGTGTGCGTGTGTCGTGATAAGAGAAGGGAAGTCAATACACGAAATGAGGAAAAGACGACGCTTCAGCCGTGGGTGACCTTCCTGACGGTACCATCGTCGGCGACGTGGATGTTCAGGCTGGACACGAGGTTCACTTGTCAGCCCTTTTCTTTTCCCTCACCTTTGCGGCTGGGTTGTTGGGGGGGAGAGGGCGCAAGCAAGCGTACCGGTCTGGGTTGTGGTCGAAGGTCATGGCGTCGCCTTCCTTGAGGATGCGGTGCTTCTCGGGAAGGTCCTTCTTCGCGAACGTCTGGCAAGAGGTGGCGCTGCGTCAGCTCCTGTATAAGGTGGCGTGATGGTGGGAGAAGGCTCACGATGGTGTCTGAAGAGTCGCCGATCTTCTTGCCCACGAGGTGGTTGGTCCACTCCTCGGTCTTGTCGCCGGTGGAGTTGATGCCTGGGACTACGAGAGGCATGTTGCTGTGTTTATTGGTCGGTTGGTTGGTTGGCTGGTTGTGCGGTGGAGGGGTGGAGGGGTGGATGTCCGTGCGCAGGCAGTAGGGTGCAGAGCGTGTCTTTATATGCGATTCCCATCCGTGCCTTGCTGCCTGTGACTGACGCGGTCCCGTCTGCTGCATGCGTTGGCTGAGACGGAGCCCCGCATACGTCATGACGAGGAAGGTGGGGCCCAGCTGCTTACGCCGACGGAACCCGCGACTTCCCCGCCCCAGTTCACTTGCGCTTTCCCTCATCACATGAAATGACATTCGATTACAATCGGTGAGTGGTGACAATAGACAGCTACTAGTGGTATCCGTCTATTGGCCTTTCCCTTGAAACTAGAGGAGGGTGCTACTTTTGCCGCCTAAACAATATACTTCCATACAATAACATCTATACGTAGACTTAGACAAAACGTATCCAGACATAGAACTCGATTCGACGCCAATGCTGTTCCTACCAAGCATATGAAGGTGTGTAATGATCTCTTGGTTTTAACTTCTAGGTAGCCTTCTCATGCTTGACGTCACGTCCATGAGGCTGTGTTCGTTCGTAGCTAGCTAGTCTAGACAGTCTTCGCCTGACCATCACCGCCGACGACGAGCTTGGCCATCCAGCCGGCGCTCTCCTCCTCAGCGGGAGAAGGATCGGCGACGGCGGCGACCGAGTTGATGGGGCCCTCCACTCCCAGCTCCACTCCCTCAACCTCCACCTTCATGACCTCCTCCACCTTCTTCTTCTTCTGCTCAGCCGCGACCCTTCCACCTCCTCCCAGCTCGCCCTGGACGGCGACGGCAGCCGCAGACTCAGCCACGCCAAGACCCTCCACCTCAGCAATACCCTTCGCCTCCCCCTCCATCTTTTCGGCCATCGCCTCCATCTTCCTCACCTCCAGCAGCTCACCGTCCTCGCCACCACCACCACCACCACCCTTCTTCTTCTTCTTCTCGCCCTGGACCTCCTCCGCAGCAGCAGCACCCCAAACCCCGCGCCAAAACCCAACCACGACCGGCGCCAATCCGAGCACTTTGGCCACATACGCCTCGGCCTCGCACCTTCCGCGCATGGCGTTGCGGTCCATGTCGCGCAGCGACTCCTCGACGAGGCCGGCGTTGCTGCGGCCGGGGACGTGCGCGGGGAACGAGTGCAGCGTGTCGGTGACGGCGGCGCCGAGGCGGCGCTCGCGCGTGTCGTGCGGCAGCAGTTGCTGCTGCTGCTCGGGGGACGGCGTGACGCTGTGGTAGAAGGAACGCGCGCGGTGGACGTGGAGGTAGTAGGTTTGTAGGAACTCGGTCGAGTCGGGCGTGTCGGTGGCGGGGTTGGCCTGTGGGACGGGAAGGGGGTGATCAGTTGGAGGGACGCTGAATGGTTGGCTGGCCGCTGGCTTGCGTGGGAGAGAAGAGAGGTGGAGAGGGAGGGAAATGGGGGAGGAGGAGGAGGAGGAGGAGGAGGAGGAGGGAGAAGAAGGAGATCTTTTTTGCTTACCACGAGGCTGTCGAACATCTCGGTAGTCATCTCGAGCAGCCTATCCAGCTTCGCCATCTTGCTCTTCGCCTCCGCTTTCTCGCGCGAGTACCTGTCGAGAACCCAGACCATCTTGTCGGTGACGGTGCCCTGCGGCTTCCAGTGAAAGTGCTGGCTCTCCTCGTACGGGTTCTCCCCGCCGAACTTGCTGTAGGAGGACATCGTAGTAAGTAGTCGACTGTATGATCTAAAACCGCATGCGTTTAGGAAATAGCGCGGCAGGCGGGGACGGAGCATCGGTTGGGTGGTCGTGAAGATCTTGAACAGACTTACAAGACTTGGGTGTTTTTGTCGAGATTTTCCTAAGGAAAAGGAATCCTTGCGGCGACGGTGCTCTTGTGTCAAGACGTGGTGTCTACGATGAAGATCTGCGTCGGAGACGCAGTGGCGTTGGTGAAGGAGAGGATTCGATCTGGAGGGCGACCTCTGATCTTTTTATATTATGGAATATTCCCGTGGACACACCAGGCGAGAGACCGACACGTGCAGCCCGCACACAGTACTCTCCCACTAGAGAAGGCGCAGAGGGATAAAGTCATGTGCAAGCATGTGCCTATGTGGCTTTGCGTCAGTGATGTCTTGGGGAAAATTTGGGAGAGACCGAAACTCCAGATCTTTGAGAGTCCACGCAAACGCCCTGTCTCTAATGACCTATTATGCACTTGTTTGTTCGATTGATGCGTGACGAGCGATACTGTTCTGATTAATTGTTTTCATGCTACTACCGATATAATAAGTAAAATGCGTCGCCACTGGGATATTACCACCAAAGACCATATTGCTCCCAGACAAAACAATAGAGACGAGACCAAGACTCGTGGGTATTCGTAGGTAGATGTCCGCGCGTTCCGTCCTTTCGTACCTTCCCAGCGCACACCTTGAAGAGCGTGTGAAATTGTTCCCAGTCCCCGATCCCCCTAAAAATACACTCATGACCTTCCATTTCAATCATTTCTCTTCCTCGTAGAGATTAATTGTCCCACTCCGCTTACGCATCCGATACCCCACTATCCCTCTGTCCATCCAATCCTGGCCCATTCACCCTCGTCATGTCCGCAGCACCGCCACTGCCACCACCACCCTGTTCCAAATCCAGGGCGGGTCCATCGTCCCGCTTGTCATCGTCTTTCGCGCTGCCCCAGCCCTCGGTTCCAACGTAGCTGCCCATGCCCAGGCCGATGAAGAAGGCGCGATCCCTGGAGCGGGCGCCCCAAGCCCAGCCGGCGCCCTGACGGATGGGCAGGTGGTACCAACGGAAGGAGAACCAGGCGCAGACGATACCAATGGTGGAGCCGACGATGAGGTCGAAGCCGTGGTGGCGGAAGTCGAAGAAGCGCGAGGCGGTGATGTAGATGGCGGCGCCCAGCGGAACTAGCGCCAGTACGAGCACCCAGGTCGGCGGCGCCGCGGCTTGGTTGCGGATGGGGACGACGAGACCGCCTTCGGTGTTGGTGTCGAGCGTGCTGCCAGTGCCGGTTTGGGAGGGCTTGTTGCTGTTACGGCGGTGGAGTGACAGGGGGAAGGAGAGACGTTGCTCGCGCTCAAGGGCGGTGTGGTTGGGGTCGGAGGAGTAGGGGCGCGGCGGGAGGAAGGGGATGGCTATGGCGAACTTGGAACAGAGGAAGAGGAAGAGGTAGAGGAGACCGGACCAGGCGACTGCGGAGAGAGACTGTGGTCAGATGGAACTTGGGATGAAGATGATCGGTCGGGGACGAGACTTACAGGAGGCATGGCCGCTCGGAAAACTCTTGAAGCCATCGTTGAGGATGTCCATGTCAGTCTGCGAGCAGATGTCGGAACTGACAAGCACCCAGCGGGGCGAGATGTCCTGGCCATAGCCGCCGACCACGGCACGTTGGAGCCGGGAAAGGTCGGGCTGGCAGCGGTCAAGCAAATCAGGGCGCGGCTTGCCAAAAAGGAGCTTCGAGCCCTGGGTAAGCATGAAGGCGGTTGCGAGGCTGAGTCCAAGCCCCATCCAGCCGGCTGCATGCCAAAATTAGCATACGAGGCAGGAAAGGACACGAGTCGAACTCACTGTTCCACTCCCAGAACTTGCGGCGCCATATCAGCGTCTTCGGAGTCGAGGGGTTCGCGGTTGGTCCCGGTACGAGAACCAAGGCGACGACAAAGATGGCTGCTGCAGGAATAACCAGGGCAACGACGACCAGCAGCCACGTCGGGATGGTTTCCGGGTCAGTGTGCGGAAAGGAAATGGAGAGATCGAGCAGGGAAAAAGGACGGTGGTAAGGCGTGATGTCGTTCCAGCCAGCACCGACAGCTGCGATGCCGCTATGTGTGTTGTGTTAATGCAGGAACGGGCGCAGGCGAGCCAGACGGAGCGGAGGGGGGCATACATGATGACGATCCAGTCGAGGACGTAGGAAGCCACGAGGCGTTTCGACGGCAGGCCAAGGGCCCGGACGTTGATGGGCATGGCTGGCAGAAGCGGGATGTGCTGCGACGAGGTGGTGGGAGACAGCGGGCTGCGGTGGTCGGGGAGCGGCGACAGACGCAGCAGCGAAGAAGACGTCGACATAGGTATGCCCAGGCTGCTAATCTTACCCTTCACCGGCGGAGCTGGTACCAGGGCCCAGAAAAGGACCGTGAGACAGCATCCCCCACGACGCCGCGGCGCGATTGGAAAAAGGCACGCGACACGGGAGGAGGCTTAGACTACCAAAGCCTTGGCCCGCGTCAGACGCCGCTCCCGCCCTCAGCCCTTGCCTCCGCCGCCCTCCGCCCCCTGCGACTGCCGTGCGCGGGGCTGCCGTGGGGACGGTTGCAAGCGAGCAAGCGAGCAAGCGAGCAAGCGAGCAAGCGAGCAAGCCTCTGGGCCAGCGCAGCGCCGCGGGGCCGTGTGTCCTCAAACCCCGGCCGCCTGCTTCGCGCGCGCTTGACGAGAGCGGAGGCGAGGGCTGCGGCCCTGCGGCCCTGCGGAGGGCGCGCGCCCTGCGCACCCCTGTCGCCGATCGACGGGCCAAGCCTGGGCGGGACTGCCCGCCCAAGGCTCTCATTATTCAGACATCGTCACGAAAAAAATAATCCAACCCAGCCGAGACAACCACCCCATCCCACCCGCCCACCCCCCGCAATGGCCCAAGTCTCCATCGACCGCCTGCTCAACCTCGCCGCCGACGACCCGGCCGCCGTGCTCGCCGCGCTGCCCGCCCACCCGCAGCTCGCCGGCGCCCGCGACGCCCACGGCTACTCGCTGGCCCACGCCGCGTGCTCCTACGGCCACCTCGACCTGCTGCGCGCCCTCGTCCGCACCTACAACGTCTCCCCGGACATCCGCGACGAGGACCGCGAGACGCCGCTGTTCGCCGCCGAGTCCGTCGACGCCGCCCGCTGCCTGTGCGAGGAGCTGGGCGCCGACGTCGCCGCCCGCAACGACGACGGCCAGACCGCCGAGGAGAAGGTCGACGCCGAGGGCGACTTCCCCCTCGTCGCCGCGTACCTCAGGAGCAGGAT
This sequence comes from Diplodia corticola, assembly GCF_001883845.1. Taxonomy (NCBI): domain Eukaryota; kingdom Fungi; phylum Ascomycota; class Dothideomycetes; order Botryosphaeriales; family Botryosphaeriaceae; genus Diplodia; species Diplodia corticola. Next base: position 133,545 of record NW_017971485.1, read on the forward strand.
GCCGGGTGCCGGCGGCGGCGGCGGCGGCGGCGACGGCGCCCCGTCGGCCGACGTGGCTGCGTGGCACCAGGACGGCGCGGACGCCTTGACACACCCGCCGCCGTTGCCCGATGGCATCAAGGTGAATGTCGGAACCATGTCGGCCAGCGATGTGCCCGAGGATGTCGTGGATCCCGAGTTCAGGCGGAAGATCGAGGAGCTGGCTGCGCGGGAGGACTACCAGAGCGAGGAGGCGCAAGCCGAATTGCGGCGGTTGGTCGAGGGCGCCATTGGCGGCATGAAGTCGGATGCACAGTCGCAAGACAGGAATGTCAGGAGAAGAGCGGAGTGAACGCTAGGACACGACCGACGTGGGCCCAGACGGGAGCCCATTGTCAGTGCTAAAATTCATAAGAAAAGGCGTGCCGCGGACAGGTGTAGCAGCGGGAGCTGTGCTGTGAGCTCGGGGCCTTACACGTTGCAGAGAGTCGAGAATGCGGCACGCTCTTCTGCTAGGGCGTACTGGGGCCTTTTCAGGTCATGTCATCTTGACGAGACCACCACCTGTTGCTGGAAAATCACAACATGGGAACAGCCACTTCGTTTTACGGAAAATACGAGGCATTCGACTCCGTCGACGATGCGTCAGAACGGGAAAAACAGTTGCTTGAAGAAAGGACGAATACACTTGATTTGTTGCGCCGTCTCCGTGATCAGTGATTCTTTGCACCAGTCCGAATCAAACGGCAGTGAAGACGTAGAGCACAAGACCACTGTGGGTACACTCATCTCCATACCATCAAAACGCCATAATCATCACCATGATATATCATACAAACATCATTCCTTTCTTTCCTCCCTCTACTGCCTCTTCTCCGCGTTCGCGCTCGCGGCGCCCTCCTGGCGCATGCCCTCACAGCCCGTCACCTTGCCGGCAACCTCCTCGGCGCGGCCGTAGCCGCTGCTGGCCGGGTCGCGGTCCGCCGAGGCCTGCTTCATGGCGTCGACGGCGTGCGCCTTGGCCTGTTCGCCCGACTTTTGCCACGCGTTGCTGCCCGTTAGGGAGCCGATGGTGCTCTGTTTGGTAATGTCATCAGCATGAGTGTAACGAGATTTTATTGTGGGAAGGGCGAGACGAGGGATTAAAAATGCTTTTGGCGTACCTCTGCGGCGCCCTTGACGTACTCGGCATGGCCGGAGACGAGACCAGGGTTGGAGGCGGGGTTGTTGGTGTTGGAAGACATGGTGTCGGTTCTGTGGAGGAGAAGGGTCTTGGATCAAAGCGGTGTTGCGGTCGGATTGTGAGATGTAGGCGTTCGTGTTGGTATTGGAAGGGGATGTACGCAGGCGATATGCTTTGTTTATAATTGCAACTATTGCTCTTCTCATTCGCAGCTGGCTAATGGATGACGATGACGCGCTTCCGGATCTGGGGAGCTTGCATTGACGTCATCCACGCCTCACCATCTAACCCCACACCGCGGCGAGCCTCAGGTGAGCGGGAGTCCAGACCGCGCAGACACACGGACCGGAAATTAGATCTCTAATTAGGAAAAAGATGGTACGTGACGCGCCTCACGCCTTGCTTGTCCTTTTGCTCTCTTTTTCCTTGACCGGCATGCACCTGACCATCTCTCTTTCCCTCTTCCGATACGCACAGGGGCCTTGGATGGGTTCTTGTTGGCGTTGGTTTGATTGTTGAGACGTTTATGATTTAGGCTCTACCCCTTGATATTGAGGTCCGAGAGCTGCTGGGAGACTTCTTCTGTCGCCTGCTTTGCGCCAGCAGCGGCTGCCTCGGATGGGAGCGGCGATGCTGCTGCTGGTGTCTCGACCTCTGGTGTTTTGAAGCCTTGGAAGTACTATTTGTGGACAGCTTAGTATCCAGATGCGTGTCATCACAATGTCATTGGATCTGAAACGTACCTTGCGGCGGAAAGCGTTCAGGTCATCGGCGTTGCTGCCATGCTCATTCGTTCGCTTGGTCCAGGTTATGGACTTGTCCACTTGCGCGTCCGGGATGCGGCGGTAAGTGAGCAGTCTCCGTGACCCTGGGGTGATGGTTAGAATGGAATGCTTGCACAGCCTTGGGCAAAGACAACTTACACTTGTTGAACGGCTGGACACAGACGCTGACAAGCTGCAAGCACGGGTGCGAGGGGATTGCAATCTCCACGTCTTCGTCGTTCGCCGTCGGCATCCACATGGACATCCTTCCCTCGTCAACCAGCATCTCCGTCGAGAACTCCATGATGTCGTCAAGCATGGCCTCGAAGCTGTACGGTTTCTTTGGAGGGATGTATCCCTCGCGCCTGTGCCATCAAGCATTGATCAGTACAGATCCTCATCTGGAGATCGGGGGATTCACTTACAGATGCGCCCACTCTCCCTCAACCATGACCGCCTCCTGCCCACCTCCGTCCTTCCTGCCGAGCACCTTCAAACCCTCTCGCACCCCATACGGCGGATCGCAGATGATGCCATCCAGCCACCTCCCCTTCCTCAACGGCGTGTTCGTGAGGTCGCTCACGAAATTATCAAGAAACCGGCCCATCAGCCCGTACTGCCTGAAGTTCGCAACCACGCCCTTGCCCTCCGCCTTGCCCCTGATGCTCCTCCCATCGATATCGCTTCCCACCGCCACGGCGCCAAAATGGGCCGCCGCGACGCTGAAGCTGCCCGTCCCGACAAACGGGTCGAAGAAGACCTTGCCGGGCGCCGCCAAGGCCATGTTCGCCGTGACGAGCGCCAGCTCCGCATCCATCGACGTCGTGCTGATGTAGCTCCGCTTCTTCAAGTCGTACGTCAGCACCGCGCGGCGCCCTCCGTCCGCCACCCAGCGGCCCAGCAAGACGCGCTTGGGCGTGCGCGCGTCGGACACGGCGTACTCCTCGAAGATGCACAGGTGCAGCTCGGCGTCCTTCATGCGGATGGGCCCGGCGAAGCCCAGGTAGCGGAAGCCGTCGATCAGCTCGCGCTGGGCCGCGCTGCCGCGCTTGCCCCGGAACGCGTCGACCGAGAAGCGGAACGAGGCCTGCGAGTAGCCGGCCCAGCGCGGCGCCGTCCGCGCCCGCACCGACGCGTGCAACGAGGCGTAGTCGGGCCCGCTGCCCCAGAGCTCGTAGATGCCCATCGTGAGGATGCTGCGCGACACGACGGCCCGCGCTGCCGCGTCCGAGGGCAGGGCGACGATGGCGAAGGGGGTCTGGGAGGTGTGAGTGCTGGGGTTTGCGGTGCGTGGTTGAAGAGACGATTGATATAATGGTCCTGAGATGGAGCAAGGGAAAAAAAAAAAAGAACAGACGAGGTGGACGGAAATGCACGACGAACGCATAACGGAATGTTGGCTCACATGTTCAGAATAGGAAATAACAGTCATTTCGGCGCCGGCAAGAGTGGCCAGAGACTCCAGCTCAGCCTTGCGAAAGCTCTCATGCTGCTGCACGCAGCGGATGAGGTACTCGGGCATGGTGACGGTCGTGGACTAGCCTGCTATGCCAAAGCCTGTGCTGGGTATAGAGCGAGCGGAAGGCAGTCATGCAATGCACCTCAGACGAGTCTAAAGGAGTGTTGGTGGAGAAGGCGATTCTTTCTCCCTCTGGCGTACAGGTTCGGTTGGGCGCGTGCGTGGGAACTGGAAGGAAGCAAGCAAAATCTTCCCCGCCGCCGACAAGAGCCATCTTTCTGCGCCACAAGCGGCCAAAAACGCACGCGAGACGGGGCCTGTGTTAACCTACCGGTAGTCCACTCCGTGTGCAATGCCTTCGCTCCCAGTCTCCTTTGCGCGCACAGCGGGCGGCGTGAAATTCCTGCCACGCTCCATTTCATCCTCGACAGCGATAAGCGGGAGATCGTCGGCCATCTGAGTAGTTATCAGCTGGCCCTGCTGCTTCCGGTTCTGAATCATTCTTCGTGCCTCTCACATGCTTGACTCCATTACCGCGTGAGTGTTTCATTTACATCGGCTGAAGAACTGAAAAATCCTCCTGCCAGAACCAATCCATAGAGTACATTTCCCCCTGTACCGCGTACTCTGCAACTATGAACTCCAAGCAAAATCCGGAAAAAGAAAGCCCAAAGCCAAAGAAAAGAAACCCGCAGCGACGCCCGTGCCTCTGCGAGTTTCACCCGTACCTAGTCCGATCCGACCATGTTCGAATGCTCGGGTATCATCGAAGAACTGCGAAACCAGAACCGGAGTAGACGAGAAAAATGTGTATCGACACAAAAGGGAGAGAATCTGCATCCTCACCCCCAGTTCCACCCTTGATGCAAAAATTGGACACGCACCCCGTATTTTCTCCGCCTTCCAAGGACCTTGTTTGGGTCCTGCCTTTGTGATCTCCCCTGATACGCCGTGTAAATGCAGAATGGCCCATTAACCATGTGTTCGTTGGTACGTGCGAATCCATCCCTTCGTCTTCAGCAATTACGCCCCGAAGCCCACCCTCGTCCCTCTTGCTCCCGTTTCTCGACCCCCAGAATAATCGCAAAACAGAAACGAAACCAGCAATTCACTCAACTCCTTCACGTTTTCGTTTCCCTCGTGATGCTAAGCCACGACCGATACTTGGTAACCATGCAAAGCTCGCGAGTCAGTGCAGGAGCCTCTTCATATCCTTCGGCAAATAGCCCGTTGGCGTAATCACTTCCTTTGGACTCCCTCCCCTTTCAGTCGCCACTTCGGCGTTGCTTTCTGCCTTGATCTGCTTCGTCTCCAAGCTGAGCGTCTTGGGTGTGTGCGGGTCGTTGTGAGGAGGCGCCGTATTATTTTTAGCCGACTGCGGCGAAACTGGTGCCATGGGGCCATTTGCCGTGTCCGTCTTTCTCCCACGCCTTTGCGGTTTGCTTTTCAACTCCGGCACGTTCTGCGCCGCGGGCTTCGACACGCTAAACGCATTGGTGATTTTATCATTAGGTTTCGCGGATGCGTTTGATTTCTTTTTCGGAGCAGCCTTCTTCTTAGGCGCCGTCTTCACACTGGTAGATTTTGGCTTGGGTCGCTCAGCAAGAGGGACGTTGCTCAAGTTCTTGCCCTTGCCCTTGCTTTGAGTCGTGGCTTTCTTGGGCGGGGTGCTTGGCCTCGACGCCACCGTAATTTCGTCCTCGATCGGGGGATCCTGCGGCTGAATCTTCGGGCTTGACGCCGGAGTGGGGATGCCCTTCACTTGCAGGACACGATCCTTGCGTGGGGAACTCAAAATTCGAACCTCGGGGCTCGGCTTCTCCTTAGAAGCTCGGTACTCCTCCTCGGTGAGGAACTTGGCCATGGTCTCGCTCCTGTCGTTCCAGATGCGTAGAGCGGCTTGACGGGCAACAGCATCACATGGACCGCGCACCACCAAGTCCCAGCAGTTCTCAAGATCCACGCCCTTCGGCTCCGGTTCGTTGTTGATCCAGACAGTAAGCCCGTCCTTGCGGTCTCTCACCGTATTAACCATCTCCCGAGTAATGCGCCTCACCCCAGGCACCTTTAGGGTCGTTCCAACAACAATGACAGCATCAGGCCGTGCTCTCAAGTCTGCCGTCGTCACGGAACCGATGGCTTCGTCGTCGGGGCCGTTTTCGTTGTAAAGTACCATGCGAGGGCGCAGCAATCCGATACCATGGCTCCTCTTTCCTGCATGCAGAGTGCGCACTTGATCCGCCTCTTCACACGTCTTGCAAGGGGGTGGAATTGGGCCGTGGAAAAGCTCGGGCTCGAAATCCGTCACGTCGTTGCATTTCGCACAGACCATCTTCTCCAACCCTCCGTGGAGTAGGACCGTTTTCGGCCAGGGCCCCTTCTGCGGCAACGGAATTTGGGTTGCCAGCGGCTGCAGCGACGTCTCGATCCCATCGACATTTTGAGAGTACAGGCGCAGTAATCTGCCTTCGTCGGCGAGTGTTGCGATGAGTTGATGGAACGCGGTGGGCCTGGCCAGCTTGGCTTGATGCGATAGCGACCGAACCATTTCGTGAAACGTCGCGGTGGTGTCGGGGTCCCTGTACACAGAGGCGTCGAACAAGTCCTTGCCGGAGGATTTGAGGTTGTGCTGCTGCTTGAGCGTGTTGAAAAGACCCTTGGACGAGCGAAAGTCGGGAACTGCGACATTTCAACGGGGAGCTCGACGCGACGCGGGGAGCTGGGGGGAACTTACTGCCGGCTGCGACCGAGATGCCTGCACCCACGATCATCACAATCTTGCGCTTCTTATGCAGGACCTTGAGCAACAGATCAAGAGCTTCGCGTTCCGTTTCATCGATGGCATCCTCCTGCAGATTCAAATGGCGGGTGACGCGTGGCTTCGGTTCGGCGGTGCGTCTCTTCTTGCGTGGAGGGCCGTCATCGTCGCAGGCTCGCGCGGGCTCCATGGCGTCCGGAAGCGGTGAACCTTTGGTGGACGGATCCTGCGACGGGGGCGGAGAGGGATATTCGTAGTCAGACGGAGGGCATGGCGATGACGGCGGCGAGCTCAGAGGCGAGCTCTCGCGCGAGCAGCCTGCACAATAGGCGTCGACAGCCATTGTGCAGGAACGGGGCGGCCGCGGTTGCGAGAGGGGAATGCGGAAGGCACGACACGGGCGGGGCCCTTCTATGTCATGAGCGAGAGGCGCGGGCCGGCAGGCGAGGCGGCGAACCAGGCGGCAGGGCGGCTGCGACGCACCTGTGCAGACGGCACAGTGAAAGGGACAAGGGGAGGAGCCCGGGCGCGGGTGTGGATGGGGTTTGGATGAGGTTTGCGGAACGAGGCGTGAGCTGATGGGCGTTGCTTGGCGCACCAGTGACGCCGGGCCTTGTTCTCGCACTGTTTATTTTGGCCCGTCCGTGCTTGTTTGCGCGCCTTTCTGCCGCCAAAGCACCAAGCTGCCAGGCTGGCCTCCCGGCGGCGCCCTTGGGTCGCTTGGTCCGCGTGCATTGTGGGCGTGGGCGAGCCGTCGGCGCCCCGGTAGTGCTGTGGCTCGCCCGCACCCGCTTGCATCTACCTGCAGAACACGGCGCATCGAACCCCGCGCAATTGATCGCATCGCGTCGCCGGCACGCCCGTGGCTGCACCGCACGCGTGACGCGGCAATGCGCTGGCTATTCCAGGGGCGGGCGACAGCGGCGGGCGCGGTGATGTCGCGCCCGCGATGCTTCGACAAGAACAACAGTCCGTAACAGGCCTAGCGTAGCCGCTAGCTGCGTCTTAGTCAACTGCATCCGAGCACTCGGACGGGCCGCCGCTCCTACCTACCCTGCCCGTCTCGCGCTGCCGCAACTGCGCGACTGCCTGTCCGCCTGTGGCCTCATGATACCCCATTTCTCCGTGCGCCTTTGACCTTTTGCCCCTTCGGCTGCCCTGCCCTGCCCTGCCTTCTCGCGCTGCCCCGGCCCGCGCCGCATCTGCCTGTTCCCGTCCATCGCCTGCATCCGCACCGGCTATGGAAAGGATCGCTACCGAACATTGCTGAACATCTAGCCGTCGGGTTCGAGACTTTCAACAAATCGGTACCGCCCAGCAAACCCGGCTCCGCGCGCTGCAGCGCGGCATGCCTTTGATCATGGACGACGACCAGTACATGGATCTTTTCAACGAGGCCGAGCAGCTTCCCATTGCCGTTCAGACGCCGCCCGTCAAGCGGCTTGCTCAGCGTCTCGATGAATTGGGCGAGTCTGGTTGCTGCCAGTAAGCCCGTGTAGCTTGCAAGAACCAATGTCTGGCGCTGATCCGATGCAGGAAAATAGCATGGTCCAAGAGTGGCTGTGTGGCTTCAATCACCCGAGATGGACGCGGTGTTAACCTGCGTGCCTTCCAGCGCAATCCTGTCGACGGCAAATGGATCTTGGGCGATGAAGCTCCGCTCCACATCCCCTCCGTTCATGAAGAGTTTCCGCTCGTTCATGTTGCCTGGGGCCACCTCGGTGTTGACCTCGCCGTGGTGGATGCTGCCGGGAGGATCCTTGTGTACACGGCAGCCCAAGCAGCAGATAGGATGAAACTCTCTCGTGAGCCCTTTTCTGACCACGAGAGCGAGTCTAACGCGCTTGTTGGCTTGCACTGGCTACCTGTTGCCCCGCAGCAAGTCAAGGTATGTGATACGTAGACATGGGGGAAACTACATCCATCGTCCAGACGCTCATGCTTGAACCTTGGTTTACTCGTGTTTGGGCAGTGTGGTTCCCACCTTGTCATGTTTCTGCCTTTGCAATTGGGCGCATTGCTGACTCCATCAGTACCATATGATCTGGTCAGGCGATCGCAACGAAGACAAATGGCAGTACCGGATGACAAGCCATCCGTGGAAAGAGCCTCACAATCCTATTCATCCGCGCATGTCTCTTGGCGCATTCATCTGCTTCACACGTGGAGGCACAGTCAGGTTACTTTTCCAGCAGCCTGACCAACAATGGTACGAGGCAACCGCAGAAGTTGAAGCATCCAATTCTGGTAAAGATGCTTTCAGCCACGCCTCATTCACCTCAGATTCGGGTAGGTATCTCCTCCACCTTCAAGACCTCTGCCGAACTAATTGGTTAGAAAATTCTCTGCTCCTTGCCACACATACCGTCGCCGGGTCTGTTCTCGTTTATCGTGTCAAAATCAACTGGAACGCTCAGCCAGGCAAAAGTGCTTCTCCAACTTTCGACATCGCCCCACTGAAAGCGGAGGATGACTGCTCACCACTGGCTACCAACTTCGACGCCAGCGCTTCTGTGCTCGGGTCTACCCAGAACTTATCTTTCCCGGCCAGGCTTACTCATCTTTCCTTCATACCCATCGGCCCTGATCCTGGCCCGTCTCCTTCGCATCCTACGGTCATGGCTGTCTTCTGCCACACACCAGCTCCTGTCCCTTCGTTGATGGACCAGACCCACTCACAGCAACCTCCATTCAGTATAATCTCGCGGTGGGAACTGCATGGCTCATCTTACGCTCTTCACTCTGGCTTTGAGCAACTGACTGCCAAGAAGAAGGCTCCAGGGTCTGCTGGACAGCGTGTAAGTTCCACCTCGATATTTTCATGTACTCGTTATTCATCTCCTCCCAGCAGAAAATGAGCTTTAAGCGGTTACCGGACATTGTGTTGGATAGCGCTACGTTGGGACTATTCAATCTTGATTCTTACACGAAACTCGCTCTTTATCAAAGCAACGGCGGAGTAGAATTCCGAGATCGATATACAATGGACGTCATCACGGCGGATTCTAATGAGAACAGGATATCTTCCCTGCCACAAGCTGGCTTCTCGTTCCCTGCGAGCGATCCTGGTATGTGCTTCTCGGAATTAAGTTCGTGAAAATTGCAGCTGACACTTATCAAGCGCTTCACATGGTCCTGTCTCCCAGCGCCTGCATGTTGGCGCTACTGCAGCCGGACGGCACTATCACATTGAAGAACATGGAGTTCAACCATGGCTCGCTAAATGATGGAGGGAGTGACCGTAAGTACGAGCAGCGCGGTGTCAGAGGTGTCGGGACTCACAAATTATAGCAAAAACCACGGCGGCCATCGCAGCGCTGGTACTACAATACAGCTCCGCCTCGTTGCAGTACATGCCTGGCGATGACCTCTTCGCGATCATGCCACCGGATTTGAACCACAGTAAGCCTTGATATGTATCAATGACATGCCCGTGCTGATTTTGGTAAGATTTGAAACGCTTGTTCTTGAGGGGAACTCACCTTTGCATGAACGTTGTGGCCGATTACCCACCCGAAGACACGGCTCAGAAGCCATTCGAAAACATCTTCCGCAACAACGTGCTCCGTGGATGTCTCAGCACGCAGAACCTTCTTGGAATGGCGACCAATGGCTCGCGAGACTTGAGCAGTAAACTTGCTTGGACAACGCTCAATCTTCGATTTACTTCATTCCTCCTCAGCATCCCTACAAACCATGCCCGAGGCGGCGGCCCGGAATCTTTTACGATGGGTAAGTCACGTTCCCATTCTGTTTAGAAATTCGCTACAGCATTAACGTAATAATCTTGGTAGAAACGGCGAAGTCCGTCAAGGGCTTATTGAGGTGGACTATGGATCTTATGGTGTATATGGTGAACGATCTCATCGAACTTTCACAGGAATGCAGGAAACACGAGGCCGACAGGGGGTTTGTCCAGAAAAAGCGTAAGTTCCTGACTGCATTCATGGTGCGATACACTCGCTGACTCGGGAACAGTGCAGGAAAGGTGCTCGCCGGGATTGTTCCTCCTGCTGTGCAGCTTCCCTCGATCAATATTCCGAGTTACCCGGCAACCCCTGCAGCTGCTGTTGACCATCAGCCAATGGCATATCAAGAATGCGCCAACAGTGATCCATCGCTCCGTGTTCAACGGGTTGCTGGCGGCCATGATCAGCTCTCCGGTGCATCCGCCTCACATGGCGGCGCTCGTGCTCGAAGTGGACAACCAAGTGCGTCTTTGTTACAACAAGGCACAGTACACGGACGAGCGGCGCAGGGCGACAGAGCGGGAAATGCTCATCAGCGCGGAGATCCCCGACGTGCTGATGCCTGTGGTCACACGGTTACTCACGCAGGGCATGGACAAACTGCTTGACACGGTGGACGCGGCCAAGATAATGTACTGGGACCTAAGGTGGCTAGGGCTGAGCGAAGACAAGAGAGAGAAACAGTATCTGGAGAAGAACACGGTTGACGTGCTGCGGAAGGTGGAGATCAGCAGGAAAGACAGCGGGCGGAGGAGATGCGTCAGATGCGGCGGCGAAATGGAGGACATGGACTGGATGGGAGGACAGAACAAGTGCGCGTGCGGATGCCCTTGGGCGATGGGGTCACTGACGAAGAAGTCATGATAGAGATAGCATAGCGAAGTTGCGGCGTGTTACGAATCCGGGAAATGAGCAGCGGCGTCTGGCACTCATGGGGTCGGGCTGAGCAGAGCAAGCGCGGCCTCACGGGCGTCGGTGATTGGGCAGGAGCGCGTGTCAGCCCCCTCTAGCACTCGTACGCGCAGCACGCGTCAACCATGTGCCTGCCGACAAAGAGAAGAACTCGGGCTGCCCTTTCCTCGCTCTCGCCTCAGCCGCAGTCGTCGCATCGCACGCCTCGACTGCCAACTCGCCGGCTGCAGTGCGATTGAGCCCTAGGCGCCCGCCGGTTTAGCCGCAGTTCTCACGGCTCCGACAGACATGACTCCACCACTAACCATCCGCAACCTGACATCGACCCCCCTCGACCTGAAGCTTGTCGAGCGCTATGAGGCCCCAGGGACAAAAAAGGCCAGGTGCCTGGGCACGCTGAGGGCCACGCTGGTTTCGCCCTCGTCCAAGAAGCTTGCTGAAAACGCCGAGAGCTTCGCCCGTCAAGGTGAATGCTGTCTGCCATTGAGGGCCTGCCGCTGTGCTGACCCATTGCTGTAGATGTGAACATCCACCTCGAGCCCTTCCGCAGCCAAGCGACCGATATCAAGCCACTGGATCGCGAAGCCACCCACACGCTGCGCCTGACCATCGAAGCTGACGGCCAGCGCTACCGCATCGAGCCCTCTCACAGCCATGCATCGCAGACCTTCACGCCCCTAGTGCCGGGCCCGAAGCACCAGTTTACGGGCATTTTCTTTCCCAAGGACAGTTTTCTGGCCGTCTACTCGTCGGCGAAGCTGCAATGTTGGATGCGCGAACTGAGCGATGTCACCCCGCTGTCCGGCCTCTCGATCCCAGGAACACACAACACGCCTACATGCCACCGGTCGCTCCCTTCTGTGCGCTGCCAAGCCGTGTCACCCAAGGAGCAGCTCGAGAACGGCGTGCGCTTCTTCGACATCCGCGTGCAGCCAGAGGATCCTGAAGATGCGTCCAAAGATGGGCTCATCCTCGTGCACGGCGCCTTTCCCATCTCGCTGACGGGATCTAAGCATTTGCGCAGTCTCATGCATGACATACGCGACTTTCTCAACCACAATGTTTCCGAGACGGTCATAGTAAGCCTCAAGCGCGAGGGCACTGGCCATGCAACCGACCAGCAGCTAAGCATGATCCTTCACGACCACTACGCGACCGAAGACCCCAGCTGGTGGTATACAGAGCCGCGCATTCCCAAGCTGGGCGAGGTGCGCGGCAAGCTGGTGCTGATGCGTCGCTTCGCCATCGACGACAGGCTCAAGGCTGAGCACAATGGGGCGGGCTGGGGGCTGGATGCCGAAGACTGGGCCTACAACACGCCGGATGATACCCATGGCACGGTGCGCGTGCAAGACTTCTGCGAGGTTCTCGAAACAGAGAACATCCAGATCAAGACCAAGTATGCAGAGGAGCATATGGCTCGAGCGGCCGAGTTGGTTTGCCCGGTTCCCGGCATCACGACGGATGCGGTCAATCCTGTGCCTCCAGGACCGCTGTATTTGAACTTCCTGAGCGCGAGCAACTTTTGGAAGGTGGGCTGCTGGCCGGAGAAGATCGCGGCCAAGCTCAACCCGGCAATGATAGAGTACCTGTGCATGAAGCATCATTGTGACGCTAGCCATGGAGACGGCAGCACGGGCATTGTGGTGTGCGACTGGGTGGGAGGGGACGGGGACTGGGACCTGGTCAGGTGCATTGTGGGAATGAACAGCTTTTTGGAAATGAGGGAGAAGCAGCTGGCCGCTTGAACTTGGAGCCGACTCGGAACCGGCACACACCGCTGCCCCCACACGCGCAATACAGCCCGGAATCCGATGGGCTTCTGCATCTCGATTCATGTGCTGTTTTCACGACTCGTATCAATGAATCAAGGGCTTCCGGAAGCTAAGACATTCACGGCTTTTGCCTCCGGCGTGATCGGCATGCAGATGGATTCCTATTTGGGCAAGTGGCGCAGTCGGCTCACCTCCGCGATGACGGAGCTCCCAAGGGTCCGCGAGCTCCCCGGGCCTTCTCTCCACCTCTGCTTTTCTTCCACCGAGACTCTGCATCCCAAGCCTCTCCTCACCAGCAGTCCCCATGGCTGCCGTACAGACCTTGCCTGCTGCCGCCAACACCATCGAAGGATGCTCTTCACTCTCGACGTCACTGTCTGCGCCACCCCCAACGTCACTGGCACCCTCACCACTCAACCAACCCAACCATAGCCCGACACAACCGCCCATCGAACAACGCGAACTGCCATCCGTTGACCTGGGAGTGACAATGACGACGACATCGCCGCTGCTGCGGCTCCCTCTGGAACTTCGCACGCTCATCTACAGCCACCTGACGCCGGCGCAACCGCTGTCGTACCCGCTGGGGCCGAACACGGCCATCACGGCACTGTCGCACCGGCCGCCGCCGCGGGCGCTGCTGCTGACGTGCCGGGTGCTGGCATGCGAGGCGCTCGACCACTTCTATCGCGTGGCGCGCTTCCGTGTCATGCTCAACCCGCCGGCACCGCTGGCGGACCCGCACTTCCAGCGGCTGGCGCACCTGCCGCAGCTCCGCCGCATCCGCAACCTGGGCGTGCTGCTCGACTGGGATTTCCCCAAGGTGCCGTCGTACGCGCGCGGCGCCGGGGCCGAGGGCTTCGAGTTCGGGATGGAGGCCGAAGTGCCGTTTTTCAGGCAGGTCATGGACCGGGGGAGGTGCGCCGACATGCTGAGGCTGACCAAGAGGCTGGTGGGGGTCTTGGGCGCGGCGAGGGAGTTGAGGACCGTGTGCGTCAGCTGGACGGACTTGGTGGAGGGGTGCTGGGAGGAGAAAAAGGCGGTTCTGGACGTGATGGTGGGGGGAGTGAAGGCGAAGGGCGTCAAGGTCGTGCGGGGAGATGTGGTCGCGTTGGATGAGGACAGCGCGGTGAGGCTGTTCGACGTATGGAACGTCGTCGGAGAGGGAGGGAGGTGAAGATTCGGCAAATAAAGCGATCAAGAAGGTCTCCATGGTGTCTAGGTGTTCGGGTATACAGGCGTAGTGGGCAACGACCCTCGGAATTCACGGTTTACACACACATGTCCGCTTTGCTCGACCCGGTGCTCTCCCCGCAAAAGTGTACGAGTGTGTCCAGCGATTCCCGGCTCGCAGCGTCCTCCGGTGGAGGCTGGTCCTTTCTTCCATTTACGTCAGGGGTTGACCTTGTGCCTGGAAAGTCGGAGCCAGGAACGGAGACGATTCCGAGCGTGAAAGAAGGGCCGCAAACATGGACCCATCGGTTCGTCACCCAAAAGACATTTTCTGCCGAGCCTCGCTCCATGCGGGGGCGTCTAACGTGAAAGCGTTGCCATGGCTGAAGGGCGATCACGTGTGAAAAGTACGGGCCTGCGACTGGTGGGTAGGATGCGTTCCCCCCATGCTCATCGCTTAACTAGCGCTCAACTGACGCCATGCAGCACAAGGCTGCGATTTTAGCTTTACGCCCCTCTTGCGCCCGTTGAACGCGTTTGATAACGTCTGCTAGCCTCATCCACGTGTCCCCTTGGCGCCTCGTCGACACACAAGGTTTTGTGCGTGTCGCCAAGCTGTCAACCCAAGCTGAGAGGGAAGCCGTACACGTCATCAAAGCCTCGATATTAGGCACGACGTCGCGTTCCATGGCGTCCGTTCAGGAGAAGGTGCGCACTATGGGGAATTCCGTTCCCACCGGCCAAATTTTACGTGCTTCATATGGGATTCTTCAGGATAACGTCGATGCCTTGAGCTCCAGGCCGGATATTGGGCTGCGCCGACGTAGCACATCGACCACGTCTATTGAAACCGGGCCTGCTCCAAGCCCACTATTTTCTGTTCCCCAGGGAACCTGGATACTTGCGGGTCTTCAGGAAACTCTGCTAGTGCGCCTCAATTTCTTCCTTGAATGAGATTTCGGGAGATTTCACTGAACCCGCTCGATGGAAGGTTTTTTTCTTTTTTTTTTTTGGCTCGGCTTTCACGGGTGAAGACTGCACTCTTTGCGCATGATTATTGGAGACGTGCATGCAGGGGCATCGCAGCGGACCGCAGATGGCAGGAGGGGCACTGATGTCTATCGAAGCTGTGTCGTACATACATGTTGCCAGTATGCGGTATTCACTTATCTCTAGGCATGTGGCTCTCAAACGTAGCACGGCATGCACATGTCATGTACAATGGAGCAGAGTCTTTTCTCGTTGGATCATCGTCTACCTCGAACCATCAGAAATCCAGTCGAGCTTCCGGCCTTGCTCGGGCTGCATTATCTTCAGGAAGCCGGACGATTCATCCTATACGAGTAACATGTCGTATCAGCGTGCTATATCGACCATCGTCGATACTCATGAAATAAACGTGGAATCTGAGTCGCCCATGATGGTTGTTGCACAATAAAGCTGTCAACATGTTTGTTCACGGCGAATGTTTGCTCCTGAGCACCAGGGACTCCGGGGAGGCTCTAAAACGACATGAAAACGACTTCGGTGCAAGGGGGTCACCACAAATAGCTCTCTTGTGGCTGATAATATCAGGCAGAGATTTGTCAAACAGCTCCTTGTTCCCGCTGGTGAAAGAGTTTACTACGGGGCTCAGCGAGCAGGACTTGTCCGATTTGTGAATTACACCTCTCTCGGATAGCCTCAACGGAGACACTTCTGGGCCGTCTGGGAACCTCGCTTGGAATACAATGTCGCGTATTTCCCCCCGCACCTTGTTCCTCGAGCGGACGGGGAGAAACGTCTTTTGCAAGTAATGGGTAGACCAGGGATCTTCAACTTCATAGCGTACACGCTGAATGTCCGTCTGGTGAGCTTCAGACGTCTAAATCAAGTTCCGCACACAAAGGGCTGTTCAAGAGATCTTGGATATCCGAGTATCCATATTTTTTGTGCGGCAATGCAGGATATGCGGCGGGTGGTGACATTCTCCTTGACGAGGGCCTAATTAGAGTTCGGCAAGTCAGCGAGAAACTGTATTGGTCGGTAACGCCGTTCTGGAGCCGAGATGACTATGACAGAGCTTACACCGAGATCCGATAGCCGTCCAGACTGCATGAGAATGCTCAACGGCTCGACAAAACCTTGGTGACGACACGAACCGTGACTTCCACCGCCTCGAAGCAAAAGGGATTATTCGATTTATACTGACATCCTGTCTCGTTGGATGGCAAGATCTCTGTCTTCTACAAGCTCAGCCTCGGACGCACATATCCAGGTCGACGCCTTCCATGCTGCTGCGGATCCGGTCCGAGAGGAACGAGTTCGGTTGCGGCCTTTCCGTTTCAGCCGCAAATGCACGATAAAGCCTCTTTTTTTGCGCGCGCCACCATTGAACATAGCAAAAACCACAACAAGCCACGCCCACCCAGTACTACTACTGTGAGCCGGGATGTTGGTTGAGGAGGCAACCGAGAGAGAGAGAGAAGTGAACAGGGGGAAGAAAACCCACCAAACGAAAAAAAGGGGTTCACCACAGCTCGAAACGACCTAGAGCCCGCCACCACACCCACCACATCCACATCTCCTTCGGCAAACCCGAACCGATCTCCCTCCCGCCACCGCCACAGCGCACCGATCTCCGTGTCGCCACCAGCCAAGGCTGTCGATGAAGAGGGAGAGAACGGAAAAAAAAAAGGTAAAGAGCAACAACGACAAGATGATTCGCATATAGCATTTGCAACTCGGTGGGGACGACGGCCGAGCGGTCACAACTTCTGGCCCTCTCTGCTATGCTGACTATACATCCACCAACCAATATCAACCAACCCTTCCACCTGACCATGACCGCATCGACCGCCACAACCACGTTAAAATGCACAGATCCTCTCCACAAGGCCAAAAAAAAAAAGGTTACCTTCCAATGCGCAAGTTTCCCCCTCCCTCCAACCGTGAATACCACCACACTCCATGCGCACATCATGCCGTGGACGGAGCTCGGCACTATCTCCCTCCCACCCTATTCCTTGTCACTCGAGCCCCTCCCGCCCCTCCCGCCCCCCGCCCCTTGCCGTTATCTGCCTGGAGAAAAGGGAGAAAGTATTTGGCGACTGTGCTTTTTTTTTTCTTCCTCTCTTTAAGCGTTAAAATTGGAAAGCCACGTAGTAGTAGCTGGTGTTGGACATCTTCAGCCTATCGCATGACGCCAAGGCCATGTTGCCAAGGCACCGCGGACGGTCGGTCCGCTCATTATCTTTTTTTTAGGGGAAGAATCATTTCCGAAGGGTGTGCTGTGCCGCAATAAGATGCCAGGAACGCAACGTGGTCTGTGGTTTCTTATGAAGGAGATCATATTCGTCTTACCTTGCCCTCTGTGCACACCGCAATCGCGAGATGGTCAGGCGGGTTGAGCTTGATTTCCCAGGTCCGTGGATATGACGACTTGAGAGTCGCTTCACCTTGCCTTCTACTGGTCTGAACCTGGAGGTTCCGAGGTCGTTCGTTGTTGTATGTGGTGACTCCACAAAACGGTCCATTCCGGGTTCACGATATTTCAATATATTTCGTGACACTGATGGTTGCGATTCCGGCTAAAAAGAGCCGGTGTGCACAAGTGCATCCAAAGGTCACTGCGCCATAGTGAGCGGGCTCAGGATAGATTGACAGAGGTGTCACCGGCGAGGAGTAAGTGTTCCTCTCCGCATGTTGCCGGTGTCTGGACTGTGTACGTTGTGACGAGGCTTTGTTGAACTTTTCTATGGGCTATGGATGCAGCTTGGTTTTACACTTTATACTCGACGGAGCCTGCGTCAGATCTGAGTCTCTGATAGGAGATTAGAGTAAGATAAGCTAATCGCAACGAAACCATTTCTGTGGGAAGCTTCTCCGCAGTGGTGCATACTTGGACTCCAAAGCTTGAGTTTCTTTGAATCATCTAAACCATCACCTATCTGGTCTTTGCGATTGTACCGCCCGTGAATTACCAAGGAATCAGTAGTCACAGAACCTGGACCGGCGAGACTGGGTTATGACGTACTGTCGACCATATCAGAGCTCAGCCTGTCCAATCCGGCAATCGATATCGATGTGCAGACTCGATCGAATTTGCTGGACAGTGCAGGTTTCTGTCCACGGGATGTTAGCGATTCACGTGATGCTCAAGAGCACTACTCTTTGATGGTCCCTGGCGGGTAAGCTTTGGCGGGCCAACACCCTGTGGAGCCCCGGAAGTGGCGGACTAGTGCAAGCCAAGAGAACTCAGGGAGCGTGGGGGACCGGAAAAGGATTTCGAGGAGTGGAGAGCTGGTTACTAGACAAGGAAAACCTTACCTCTAGCCTACCCTGTGGCGCCGCTTGAGAAAGCTTCTAAAGCAGCTGAAAGAGGAAATGATAGTCCCGACGCGCATGGTGAAGCGTCACCCACGGACATGTACTCATTCATCGTCGATTGTGTCGATGGCGACGCAGACGCACCATGCAGCATCAACGCCGTCATGGTCAGTCCGAAGAGCAGGTGTTCTTGCGTCACTCGCAGCGTTAGTGCTTCTAAATTGAATGCTGCTATCGGGGATCGTCTTCTAGCGGAGAGGTGCATTCCTGACTGGCACGCATTGAGCCCAGGGGACCTGCGCAATTTCGAGCCAAGCATCGCGATATCCTCGGACAATCCTGATCTGCAAATTACGTCCTTCTGGAAACAAAGATGGTCGCCTCATAGGCAGCACGGGACGCGGACCACGAGGCAACGGGGTCCCTGGGAGCGGTCCTGGCCCAGCCAATAAGCGGAGTCATCTCTCCAGGTGCCCGGGTGGCGGAAGACCATGGGGGTTGATTTAGGAGCTGGTAACGTTTCCCTGCGAAATGAGAGCACGTGCAGAAATAGCCGGACCCCAAAAGCGCCAAAAACTGGGGAAGCAATTTCTGAACTTGTTGGCAGAGGCCAATCTGTGCCGCCATCGGGCAGGCGGCAGGGCGGAGCGTGGGAAAGTGAGCGGGTGAGGCTGGTTGGCCAGGTACCGGGCGTGGTAAATTGGACGAGAGTCGATCGGAATTTGGCCCCTCGAGCATCTGCGCAGCGTGCCAATGCTGGTCGTGCTGATGTCATTGGCACGAACAAAGGATGGCGAGGCATTATTATTATTTCTGGAAGGCTGCGAGGGCGAGGCAGCGGGGTGGACCCTGGAACAGTGGTGGTGGACAGGGAGATTGAACTGCGTGTCATGGCGGAGACGCGCTAGGAATGAGAGGCATGCCAGATCGCAGCCAGCTCTGACCAGCTCTCTCTTTCACCGGGCGTGACCAGCGGGGACCAGCCAGTCGGACGGCTGCGAGGGCGGGTGGAGGTGACGAGCTTGGTGTCTCGGCAGGCCGCGCGCTTCGAAGGCGATGTGACGGCGGCGGGCGGCGGTTGCACACCGGCGATCGGCGCGGATGGGCAGCGCTCCGGGCTTGGGGCGCCGCGGGCGACGGCGTGGCCGTCTGGCGGGCGCGCAAGCAGCGGTGCGAGATAGCAGGCGTGGTATAGGCGTTTCTTATGCTGGAGAGGCGGCGGCTTGGTGGTGGTGCTGTGGTGTCTGGCGGGCAGGCGAATCACGGCGGGCAGGCGTGGCCCACTCGGCACAGATCCGCGAGCCGTGCCTGCCAAGCAGGGCGGGCTTGTTTCAGGCGCCGCGCTAGCCTGTGCAGGCGCCCCTGAGGCCCGGAAGCGACGATGCAGCTGCAGCAGCGGCGGCCGTAGGAGGCCGTAGCGACGGCCGTCTTTTTCGTCATCGGCAGAGCCGGCGCATGAACTGTACCCGGCCATCAGACGCGAGCCCGCCGTCGACGAGACGGGCGCGCGAGCCCGCGGGTACGCTTCCCAATGCGCCGTCGCGCGCCGCCCGCCGCGGCGATCTGGACGGCGCCCGCGCCGGGAATGGGAAATTGCAACCTCGCCGCCGCGCTGTGTCGCTGCCGCCGCGCTGCTGCGCGGTACTGGCTCTGGCACGGCGCAGCGACGCCCATTCACGGCTGCGCATGAGCACCTCCAGCCGGTAGTTTCAAAGCGCACCGCGCAGTGGGGCGTGTTGTCTGCACCCTGGGCGCGCCCGAAGGCGCCGTGCGCTCAGGCCGGCCGCTGCCCTTCGCCCTCACCTCTGAAGACCACACGTCCCCTGTCTCTTACGAGCGTGCGCGCGTGCGTGCGTGCGTGCGTGCGTGCGTGCGGCCTGTCCCCAGCTTGCGCACCGCACTGTCACGCCGCCCGGGCGGCGCATCGCACGATATCTGCCTGCCAGACGCGAGCCGCCTGCGCGCTGCCTCCTCGCCGCGCTTCTCTCCCGCTCCCGACGACCGACCCGTCGACGACGCAGTCAAGCCCCAAACTCACACTCTTTCTCTCCAACGCGAGCCGTGTAGCTCCCCCACGCTCTTTGACAGAGTCCGCATCCCGCGCAGGCTTGCCCGTGTTTCGTTCTCTAACACCCCGCCCGAGCCGACCCAGCGTTCCCTACCTGCACCCCCCGGCGCCTTTCTGGTCCCATTCCGTCCGAACCGCTACCCGACTGTCTCACCCCAGGCTGGCCTCTTGCTCGCGCCCCGTCGCTATACACAACCCCCTCGTGCTACCGGCCTGCCGTCGTGCCGACCCTCCCCTTACCGCCGCCTGTGGACGGGATCCAAACGCAAACGGTACCCAGCAAACGCGCGACGTTTCCAACTGATCCCAGTTTCGCCGGGACTGCCGAGGAACCAGGTTGTGGATCAGGTGTGTACTGTGTGTGAGGCTGGCTCTTCGTTGTCGTTGGGAGGAAAAGGAACCGCGCGCTCCAGTCGCTGCCCATCCCGCCGGAAGGACCCTCTCTATCACCAGTCTGGACCGCCGCACCATGGTTGCGCAAGTCGCATACTAGGGATTCTCTCGCGCCTTGGACGTCTCGAGTATCTCACCGCGCCGCTCTCTTCTCACCCACCAATCACCTCAAGCTCCGCTACCACATTCATTCATTGCTTATAACCTAACACTCGCTCTGTTGTTACCATGACGACGCCCAAGCCTGATAAGGCTCTCCAAAACCATTGCTCCGTCGTTCACGAGAACACCCTCTACGCCTACTCGCCGGATGCCTTCCAATCCATATCTCTGGAGGAGGACGCCGAATGGAAGACGCTGAAGTATAATGTCTCGGCCACGGGCGCACAGTGTGTATACGGCGGAGGCGCCCTGTACGTTGTTGGAGGGACCGTTGATGCCAGCGAGAACTACCCAGGCCTCATGAAGTACGACTTCGCCGCCAAGAACTGGGAATGGCTCACACCCACCGACACCATCCTAGCCAACAGAGTGAACCACGGCGCTGCCTACCTGGAAGCCTCGTCCCAGATCCTCGTCTATGCCGGTACCACGGCGACCGGAGACACGGGAACATCGTCCGGAACGTACACCATCAACACGGCCGAACCCTACAGCATTCAGTCTTACCCTTCTGGAGGCGCACCCAATGTCAATTCTCCCATCTTGCTCCCTTGGGACGACAGCCACGCGCTTATGCTCGGAGGTGGTGCAGCACAGACTCAAATCTTCAAGTTCAGTGTCGAAAACGGCTGGGAAAACCTCAACGTACAGCTTCCCACGGCTATCGCTGACCAGACCACTACCAAATGCACTTTGGTCGATGGTGATGACGGCAGCAAGGTGCTCGAACAGTACAACCTTGGTGCCTCCCCCAACGAGGTCACGAGGCTTGCTCTGCTGGGGGCTGACGGAGCCGAGGTGCAAACCGGACAGGCCGTTGGCGCAAAGCGGAAGAGGGATCTATCTCTGAGCGATTGGCCTTCATACAACAGCTCTCTTGCGCCCGACACTGTCCGTTCTGGCGCTTCTATTGCCCAGGACTCCAAAGGTCGGGCGATTATCAGCGGCGGCAACGATGACGATCCTATCGCTATCTTTGACGAGCGGGAGAACACCTGGATGAATTCGACCGAATTGTTCTACGGCAGCCAGGAGCCTACCAAGATCCACTCAAGCTCTTCTTCGTCCCATTCTTCATCTCACTCTTCGGCAACATCGTCCTCGCTCGCTGCTGCATCCTCCACCGTCGCGTCCGCCATTGCTTCTGCAACTGCTTCTGGGATTTCCTCTGCAGCGGGATCCGCAACCTCAGCCGCATCGTCGTCCAGCTCAGACGGCGATCACAAACAGCGCATGATGACTGTGTTGGGAGCCACCCTCGGAACCATCTTTGGACTCGCAGCCATCCTTGTCATCATTCTGCTCATTCTCCGCTGCAGGAAGAAGCAGCAGAAGGGTGGCGGCGGAGAGAAGGGCGGAGAGAAGGATCGACTTAGCTTTGCGGACAGGGGCGTCAGCCAATTTGGCGCGTACCCACCACCACCACCAGCGGCACCACCTTACATGCAGGACAACAACGCATCTCAAACGTCCTTGGCCATCATCTCTGGCAAGTTTGGCAACGGCGCAAAGGGGCCGAAAACGCACACCCGTGGCTTGCCAAGCGACGCCAGCACGGCTGGTCTAGTGACGAAAAAGACTCCGTTTGGCTACAGCGAATCACACGAAATGTCGCCCATTGGAGCTGCGCCTCCGTACAGCGTCGCGAACCCCATGGTCGAGCCTCCGCCTGCGGCTATTGCCGACGAGAAGCCAGATCGGAGCCGGAGCTCAGGATGGAGTCGCTATTTCGCTAACAACGAGGCTACCAACCTGGCCAACGAGCCTTACGATCGGTCGTCTCGACTTAGCGACTTGAGTCAGTCAGAGTACGACACCAATTCGCGCTACCTGAGCCAGCCTCCCAAGTTCAGCAACCCCCACTCGGTGCTGCCGCCTCTGGACGTCAGCTTCGCCAACCACCAGTTCGATGGTAACAAGGTCAGCCAGATCATGACTGGAAGCCCAACCATCGGCAACTCCCGCGAGGATCTGTCTAGTCGCGGCATGGGTGTGGGTACGCCCATGCGTGCCGAGCTGGCACGTGCGGGCAGTGTCAGCACAATCTCCAGCTTCGAGTCGAAGAGAATGTCTCAGGCAGAAGGGCAACAAACCTGGACGCCCATTGAAGGCAGCGGGTGGAACAACAGGGCACCCAGCAGTCTCTACCCCGACAGTCGGCCACAGAGTGAAGTGCCGTTCAACGACGGTACCAGCTCCTACTATCCCGCCGATGGTACGAGCTCGTACTATCCTAGGGACGGTACCAACTCGTTGTATCCGCCCAGCTTGCATCCTGACACTGCCAAGATGCCTTCGCCTGCCGCTGGCCGTGAGAGCACACTGACGGTTTTCCCGAGGGGAGTTCCATCCACGGTCCCCACAGACGAAGACAGACAGAAAGCCATCGGCGCCCAAGACATGAGTTGGTTGAAGTTCTAAACACACCAAACAAAAACAAAAACATAAAACCATACTACTCATCGCGCTGTCCATCTCTTCCCTCCTCTTGTCGCAACAGCCGGACCATTCCACCCCGGCTCAGAGGCTGAGATTCGGACGCAACAGCCCAGCCGGCGGCGCCCACACCGACCAGCGGGCGTTCCTTCTCGTTCACTTCTTTTCATGTCGCCTAGCGCAGCATCTCAATACCCAACTGCCACTGTTGTGGAAGCAGCAGCAGCCGAAGCACGAGCAGCAGCTATGCATTTCTTGTCGATATTTGGGCCTTGCCGCCATTTCCTATTTCCGTCTCGCGTTTCGTACTTTGATAGCTGTCTCAGAGGTGCCATGTGTTTGTCTTGATGGCGCCTCGCAGTCGTTACAGATACCCTCCACTGTTCTTGCGCCTGTTGTCATGTTCGTGATTTTCTTCACGAGCCAGCTTGCGAAAAAACCACAGCACCGACGAGTATGTAGCAATTGCACGCCAACCATCTGAAGGGCTACACTACGTCGGCTATTGCTCCGTGGACATTGTTGTTGTCGTTTTGGATTTTGTTCTGAGAGCGTTCTGAAGAGGGGAGCCGAGGGGCCTTGAGGAGGAGCGACAGAGGGGGAGGAGGGAGTTTTCTTGACTGTTCGTCTTCTTTCTCACGCAGAACGGAGGGAGCTAGGAAGCGAGGAATGAAGATGGAGGAAAGTGGGAACGGTGACAATGTTGACATGAATCTCTATCACCACGTTGTCGTCGTCATTTAACAACCACGCGCACGCCAAGTAGCTAATTGTCTAATTCTCCTGGTCTTTTTTTTTTCCAAGCGTTATATCATCCAAAAATCCCACTTTTTCGTTCATACCATCATCATGGCCAACGACTTTGGCTCTTTCATTGTTCCAGTGGGGAGGAGTTGGGGATCAGGCGTTCGATCTGGGAAGCTACGATCGATATGCCGAGTCATTGAGCGTCTTGTAGAGAAGACGTGACAAGCAAACTTTCTTTTCCCCATCTTCCAAGCAAACCGTCGAATAGCAGTGACGTACCCACCACTCGTGGCTAGTCAGCCACAGGTTTCAAATGACGTGTCGCAGAAAGATGGTCAGTATTCTTCCGCCCCGTCCGCCGCGTCCGCCATGACCGCCGCCGTTTGATTTTCCACCTTTCACGACGACTTCCATGTCTCCACAGCTCTCCGACGACGAGGCGGGCAACGGAGAAGGGGAACGGTAGAATCGGGCAAGTCATGATGGTCTGCGTCTCGCAGCCGGGTGATTGGACGGGGATGCATCCGCGCCGCCTGCTCGCAGCGTCTCGGCCGCCAGCGTCGCGTGTTGATTGGACCCCTGGGGGGCCGATGGAGCTGGAAAGGGAGCCTCCACGTAACCGCTTCGCACATCTTCGAACGCAGCGGACGGCGACCCGACATTTTCTCCGTCCGCTCGCCGCGAGGGACGGCTGTGGGACGGAAGAATTGTGGATTGCGGTTGCCCTGCTCTTTTGCGGTCCTGTTTGCTCGCGGGTCCCACGTCCCGCGCCGTCGGGTGCGCTCGTTCGTGTATGCGTGTCTATCGGGTGGGATTTTCGCCCTGCCCGCGTGCGCCCCTCCCGAGCTCGTGTTTTAAGGTCCCGGTTGGTCTGACCGCCCGCCCTTCCCGAAGCTCGGTTAGGCCATGATACATACGCGCGTATAGAGGTACGGTAGTACATGTTTGAGCAAACTTCGGCTGCTGTGCGGGAGCTCTCCTGCCTCGTTTGGTTTTTCCGCCTGTCGCCTTCCTTCCTTTTTCGTTGTTCTTCCACGGACCATGTGATGCGGAACCCGCCGACGTCTCTTGGCTGTTGCTATGAGAATGACAATAATGAATGCTACCCACTCTTTCTTCCTCTCATATCGTGAAACAAGGCTACGCTTTAATCATTGGCTTCGTGTCAACCCAAATGCTACTATGCTAGGCTATGCCATGGCTGTCATGAGAGCAAGAACCGCTGTCGAACAAAGTGCGTAAAAGCGGTTCCGCATATTAATCAAGAGGACGGTGACCCAGAAACCCGGAACCATCTGTCCGGTGTTTGAGAAGGCCAATGTGCAGATTACCGACCTCATCCATCATCCCTTTTTTATCTTTCGTGTCGTGTCATCATGAGTCGTGAGCCAAAACGCCACCAAAATCCCACCTACCATCGCGTCCCATAAGCGACGACATCTCTCCATCAAAGCGCCTTCATCTCCTCCTCGGACCCTATCCCGCTCCCCCCTCCTTCCCCGCCACCCCCACCATTCGCGCCATTCCCCCTGCTCGCCTTTGCGTGCTTCCTCCTACCCCACCACGCCCGCGTGAAATCCATGACGGCGCGAGTGAAGCTGCGATACAGCATCTTGCCTTCCATGGTGCCCGACACGACGCTGAACATGAAGATGCAGACGATGCTGACGCCGACCACGATGCCGAACCAGGTCCAGAACTGGGCGACGGTGAACTCCGTGTTGGCGAACTGGCAGGAGAAGTAGGCCGCCATGATGGAGACGGGCATGAAGAGGAGCGTCGCCTTGGAGAGCAGCAGCGTCACCCGCGTCAGCCGCTCGACCGAGAGCGACTCTTTGATGGCGATAAGGTTGAAGTTCTATTTTTATTTTCATTTTCATTTTGTGCGTGAGTTGGAAGTTTCGATGAGAACGGGGCAGAAAGTGTGGGGAGACGAACCATCATGACTAGGCTTTCTTTCTGGCTGAGGCACTCCTCAATCTCGCTGATTGCATACAGCCTGGTCCGGTACTTCAGCCGCTTGAACCTCGCTCTCGCAGCCGAGCTCAGGGCCACACCCAGCATGCTCACATCCTCGCCTATCTGGTGCACATTGCTGCTGGCGCAGTAGGATCCGTCATCAACCATGCTGTCGTCGTTCATGGGCGAGAGGATGTGCGAGTTCTTCAGGCTGGCCAGGGTACTCTCCTGCTTCTCGAGCACGCGGTCGATGATGACCTCGTAGCTCTGGTACATGCGCTTCAGCACCGACAGCTGACGACCGATGCGGTGCAGGTGCTCGACATGCACCAGCTCTGCCTTCTGCATCATGTCGGCGCGCAGCCGGTCCAGCGCGGCGGCATACTTGTGCTCGCGCCGCGCCACCAGGCTGTACGTCGAGTACCAATCATCGAATAAGTTGTAGAAAAGGAGGCCTGGCGCATCGCTCGGCCGGTGGGCGCGTTCTTCCTCGCTGTCGCCGATACGGCGCCGGATGGGCAGCACGGCAATGGCGGCGACACGGCTAATATCAAAGCATTTGGAAAGGTTGCGGAAGACGTTGAGGAGGTTGCGGCGGATTGAGTACAGCGTGGCAAGCTCCTCGTGGTCGTAGAAGCCGTGCTTTTGAGGGTAGGGATCTTCGTGGATGTTGATGACAGTCTTGTCTTCGCACAGCACCAGCCAATTCCATACACGTTTTCCTTCGGGAAGATCGCCACGTTCCGGATCTATGGGCTTTGGCTCGAGGGGTTTTGATGCGTCTTTGCTTCCGGTCGTGCTGTGCAGGGTGTTGTAGCCCAAGCTCACGTAGCGGCGTCCTTCGTCAACAGTGGACCAATGCCATACTTCATCGACAAGGCGGTAGTGACTGATCATTTCGGACAGGTCTTCATCAAAGGTACCATCGGATATGTGGGAGCGCGAATGGCCTTCCGGGTCGGTTCCCGAGGTAAAGCTGTTGGCGGCGCTGTGTGGCGAATTCCGAGAGCGCTGCACCGGATGACGGAACTTGCGTTCCCACAGGGACGAGCTGTGCTTTGAATCCGGATGTCTAGAGGCATTGGGGAAAGGATCTGATTTCATGATACCAAAGAGGCGGGGCGAGAAGTCGTATTGTTTGGCAAGGGTCTGGACAGCACGTGAGCTGCGAGGGGACACGAGGGGACACGAGGGGACACGAGGCGAGCTTGGAGGGAACTCACCTTGATGGCGTCTTTCTGCCGGTAAGGCATCCAGATGTTGATCCATCTGCCATAAAGGGCCGAGGGCCGGGGCTTGCTCACCAGCGCCTTCAAGGCATCGTCGCTGAGATCGAAAGCACACCAGGCACCGTCATCGCCGAAGTCGACGAAGAAGTTGCGGCTCGTGGGCAGCAGGACCTGGGCTTGAAGGCGCTGGAAATCGGTCGGATCGTCCAGGTCTCTGATCTTGTGCAAGAGCTCTTCGTTGTCGAGGCTGCGGTAGAAGGCTGGCACATGGCGCTGGGGAGCAACGCCCGGGAGTTGCAGGTGGTTGCAGTTCTCGGCCATGCTCACAACGCCAAGCGGGGAGAGTGTGGAGGTGCAGCACGGAAAGCACGCAAGTTAGTTTTAACGGGTGTTGCGACAGGCAGTAGCTTGAAGCGGCAGCCTTGTGACGGTGCAGACATGCGCCGGGGTCACGCCTCAGCCGCGGTCACACGCAGCGCGTCGCGTAATCAGCCTCCATCAAACCTGCCCCTCCACACAATCCCACAACCCAACCACACTCGCTGCTGAGGCTTTGTTTACATTTACGTCAGACCCGTCATCCGCTTGTCCGCGCCTGCGCCTTCGGTCGTGGTCTCCAGCAGCTGTCCAGGCAAGGTGTCGGTACCCGATGGCTCTCACCGCCGTCGTTGTAGCTACGCTGCCCAAGCGCTACTTTGACAAGCCCGCTTGGGACCATCTCGTCAGCCGCCAGAAAAACTTCCGGCTTTTCTCTCTTAGCTCGGCTCCAGAAGCCTTTGGCTCGACTTACGAACGGGAGCTGGACGTCACCTGGGACACTTGGGAGAGCCGTCTCACCAATCCGCAAGCCACAACCTTCGTCGCCGTCTCGCGCGATCCAGGCACCGCTCAGAATCCTGTCGAGTTTCCCCAGCTCCTGCAGCATGATTGGCTCGGGCAGCTTGTGCTGTTCAGGATGTACCAGGAGGACCGGGCAAAGCTGTCAGCGAACGCCTCCCCATGGACGGCTTTGAGAGACGACGAGGTGCATTATCACTTCAACGCCATGTTCGTCATGCCAGCCGCGCGCGGTCAAGGAATAGCTCGAAAGCTCATCGAACATGCAATCGCTGGCAGCACGCCGAGCGGCGCCGTGCGCGCCAAGTACACTGTCATCGTGTGGGCAAAAACGAACCCGCAAAACGCGCCTTCGAGAAATGCGGGTTCAAGGTCGTTGGAGAGGGCGTATTCGAAAGCGGATCCGGTGGACGGCGCCGGCAAGAATCCGCTCTGATGCTGGAGTACGAGCGGCATTGACGAGTGCAAGGACCGCAAGGACTGCAAGTCGCGTGGTTCCGTCGACAACCGTGATGCTTTGCAGTGATGGTAGAGTGAGTGATGGAAGATGGAATGAGCACGAGATGGCGGCATCCCGGTATCCGAGCTAGCCCGGATTCGGTAAGCGCTCGCTTACTGTGGGCGCCCACACTCGGGCGGGCGACTTCAGTGCGCGCGGCGAACTTTTCCGCCTCCAACCACGACACCTGCGCCTAGTCCTCACCAAAAGACCCCCACAGGTTTCTTGGAAGACGGTCATTCATCATGTCTAAGATCACCGTCGCCGGCGTGGTAAGCAGCCTCGTTCCCGCTCAGCGCTACGCCATTCCCTGAGCCAGCGCAACGCAACGAACCGCAATTACTGAGACTACTCGCAGCGCACCAACGTGCAGCAGCTCCTTGAGTACTCCAACGAGACCAAGAAGAGGAACTTCCTGGAGACCGTCGAGCTCCAGATTGGTCTCAAGAACTGTACGTCCCTGTCCATCACGCTCCAGAAGCCATGGGCTAACCCGCCACAGATGACCCCCAGCGTGACAAGCGTTTCTCGGGCACCGTCAAGCTCCCCAAGGTCCCGCGCCCCAACATGGCCATCTGGTACGACTTCCCTCGCGACGATCTCGAAGCGACAATACTCAATGTGCTACGGCCATGCGGGGACAACGTGGAGAGAAAAGAAAAAGAGCAGCGCTGACTGTGGATTAGCATTCTCGGTGACCAGCACGATATCGATCGTGCCAAGCACGGTGGTGTTGACGCCATGAGCGCCGACGACCTGAAGAAGCTCAACAAGAACAAGAAGCTGATCAAGAAGCTCGCTCGCAAGTACGATGCTTTCATCGCTTCCGACACCTTGATCAAGCAGATTCCCCGTCTCCTAGGTCCCGGTCTCTCCAAGGGTAAGACAGGTCGAACTCGGCAGAAGGCAAGGACATGGGCTGACACAGTGCACAGCCGGCAAGTTCCCCACGCCCGTCTCGCACGCTGAGAACCTGGGTGACAAGATCACCGAGGTCAAGTCCACCATCAAGTTCCAGCTGAAGAAGGTGCTCTGCATGGGTGTCGCTGTCGGCAACGTCGATATGACCGAGGATGAGCTGATTGGCAACATCATGCTTGCCATCAACTACCTCGTCTCCCTGCTGAAGAAGGGCTGGCAGAACGTTGGTAGCCTTACCATCAAGGCTACCATGTCTCCTCCCAAGCGCCTCTACTAGAGTACTGCATTGGCAGAGTGTGCAATCCGTTGGGCTTTGCGTAGCGTAGTCGACACGATGACTGCGTACTTCATACCAGACAGACAATGGATATGTGCGCGATGATCAAATTTCCATGTGTTTCGTGAAGTTATGCACCGATGATTTTGCTGCTTCCGCGTGTCGACAGGTATTTTGACGGCACGTGAAGTCATAGCATGGCCAAGCCACTATTGCGCGCGGTACCTACAATCAAACGAAGTCGAGCAGATTGCGGCATCGTGATCAAGCAAGTTGCAAAGTCGGGCTTCAGCCTGCAGGCCATGTCATGCAGGGCGGGTGGAACCGAAAAAAGATGCGACTGCAAGAAGCGTCGCATGAAAAACTCTTCATTTCGAGTTCAGCGATGTAGCGGCCATCCCACAACCACGGTCTAGTGAACAGACATAACGCGATTGGTAGGAAAGACGGACGCGTCGCTCAACGAGGCCGGGAACGGAACGAAAGTCACAGAGAAAGGACTGACACTCAGCAAGTCGCCGTAGCGAAGCCTCGATAGGTAAATTTTTTACCTGACTGATGATGTCGGGGAGAAGAGGGTTCCAGGGAATGCGAGCCTTTTGTAGGAGAAATTATTTCGGCGCTAGTCGTGCTTGGTAAGCGGGCGCCCCGGCGCTGTGCCGCCGTTGTTCCGCCGCTCTCGACGGGCCCGACTCATGGACGCTGCCACGCTGCCACTGCCTGCCTCGCCAAACACCACCACCACCGACAGCTGCGTCCAAAACGTGCCCATGCGCTAATCTGACGTGCCTAGGTGACTGCAGAAAGCACACGGCTGCGCGCTGCCGAGTTTCCGACGGCGGATTCCGCGGACGCCGAGACGCGGGAGCGTCTCGCCTTGGGCTCGCTGTCGCCTTCCTTCTGCTCTGCACACGCGCCCTTGGATGACGACCGATACGCTAAGCGGGGTACCAGTCATCCCGCCAGGTCGTCATGTTACTGACTTCGCTCTGTACACCGCCCCCGCTGGGTCTAGCGGTCGTCATTCTGCGTCCCACTCGTTACGTGATTTTTAATCTTCTGCTTCATGTACAAACAACTTCTTTCCAATAATACAACCCGCTGATCTGCTTGTCCTCGCTATCTTTCCCAATCGTGGTGTTGACCTGGCCCTGGTGACGGATATGGCTGCTACAAGTGTCCAGCCTGGCACTCCCACGTAGGTTGCGCCATCACCAACACATCCTTCCCTTGTTCATTACTGACATGTGAGAAAGGCTTCTAGCGTCCGAGTCAAATGCCGCCCACGATACAACGCCCTCCGCCCTTGAGGGCGAATCCGACAAGGCTCGTCTGGATCGCTTGGGCAGACAAAGGCCGGAGAAGCTACCTTCCCTTTGGTCAGAGATCGGATTCGTCTACTCGGTAGTCATGTCACAGGCCCTCACGGTCGGTAGCACTCCGACAACGTCTGCCGCTCAGCTGCTGATATGCCTCAGGAATACTTTGTGTCTGGCTTCGACGTGATCCTACCTACGGTTGTAGAAGAGCTGAATATTCCCTCCACCTCCAAAACCTGGCCCGCCAACGCCTTTTCACTCGTCGTTGCTTGCTTCCTGCTTACATTCGGCCGCCTGGGCGTAAGTCCTCTCCTCTCCGACCTTTTGAAGGGTGCTGACGCATTACTGCAAGGACATGTATGGTGGCTACCCCGTCTATATATGTGGTATCGTCTGGTTCACCATCTGGTCGTTCATAGCTGGCTGGTCCCAGAACGAGCTCATGATGGACTTCTGCCGCGCCTTGGGTGGGCTAGGTCCCGCTGCGTACCTCCCCACTGGCCTCATGCTCCTCGGAAGCTGTTACCGCCCTGGACCGCGGAAGAACCTGGTCTTTGCCATCTACGGCGCAATGGCCCCGCTAGGCTTCTACCTTGGAATATTCTTCGCCGGAATCGCCGCTCAGTTGACCACATGGCGATGGTACTTCTTCGTAGGAACCATCATCTCCCTCAGCACCGGTGTCGTCGCCTACTTCGCTATTCCGTCTGACAGAGAGGAGCGTAAGGGTATGGGTGTGAAAATGGATTGGTGGGGGGCCGTCTTGATATCCGTCGGCCTCGTCCTTGTCGTATACGCCATCACCGATAGCTCCAACGCTCCTCACGGCTGGGGTACCCCACGGATCTACGCTCTCCTCATCGTCGGCGTGCTGCTCCTGGCCGTGGCCGTCTACATTGAAGGCTGGGTCGCAGAGCAGCCGCTCCTTCCATTCGACATCTTCCATGTCAAGTACATGAAGCCGCTCTGCATCGCACTGCTCTTCTCGTACGGAAGTCTGGGCGTCTTCCTGCTTTACACCACGTTCTACATGACCAATATCATGGGAGGCGAACCGCTCCAACTCGTAGCTTGGTTCACGCCCATGGCCCTCGGAGGATGCATCATCTCGACCGTCGGCGGGCTGGTCCTCCATCGGATCCCAGGCACCGGCATCATCATCCTAGCCGGCCTCGCCTGGATCATTTCCCCCCTGCTTTTCGCAATCGCACCCGTGGGCGCCAACTACT
Source organism: Diplodia corticola (assembly GCF_001883845.1). Classification (NCBI taxonomy): domain Eukaryota; kingdom Fungi; phylum Ascomycota; class Dothideomycetes; order Botryosphaeriales; family Botryosphaeriaceae; genus Diplodia; species Diplodia corticola. The sequence continues at coordinate 165,681 of NW_017971485.1, forward strand.
GGGCCTACACGTTCCCCAGCATGATCTGCGCAACCATCGCCATCGATCTCACATTCACCGTGACCAACGTTTTCGTAAGTTTGCTCTTCCCCCCCTCTCTTACTTTTTCCATGAAAGCCATTTCCCCCCTACGGCAGCAACACGACGACTAACGACGAACAACACTTCACACGTAACTGCAGTTCACCACCAGCCTCCCCCTGAAGCGCCAAGGCCTCGCCGGCGCCCTCATCAACACGCTCGTCCAGCTCAGCATCGCCATCTTCCTCGGCTTCGCGGACGTGGCGGCGGCGAACACGGAGCACCTGGGGCTGGCCCGGAGCTACAAGGCCGTCTTCTGGTTCGAGGTCGGCATGGCGGCCGTCGCGCTGGTGCTGATGGTCGGTTTCGTCAAGCTCGAGGCGGCGTCGAGCGACTTGACAGCTGACGAGAAGGCGGCGCTGCAGATGGCGGCGGAAGCTGAAGCTGAAGCGGAGGCGGAGGCGGAGGCGGAGGTGGAGGTGGAGGTGGAGCTAGAGGTAGAGGAGGAGGCAAGAGGAGGTGGTGGCGGAGAAGCCGGGGAAAAGACGCGGGAGTATCCGCCGCGTGAGGGACGGGAGCAGAAGTAGTGTCTTGGTATGTCACTGATGAAGGAGCGCAAGCAATGTCTTTGTATGTCATCGATAAGGATAACCGGCGCTCATCCACTCACGGGTAACGCGATATAATACCGCCCCACTCTAGATGCGGGGTGGGTGAGGCATGCCGGCGGAAAAGCTGAGCGGAAAAAGGATCTACTTAAGCAATCCCTGCCCCGCAATCGCGCCATACCTTGGCTCTTTGTGAATTGAATCGGCCCCGGGCCGCGTGCCTTCAGCAAGTTACACGTTTCCCACCACCAAAGAAGAAGAAAACGGAGAAAGCTCAACCGCCAATTCCAAAAGAAAGAGAAGGGAGAGGAGAAAAGAAAAAAAGAAACACCACAAGCAGACAACAACAACAACAACATCATCATCATCATCATCATCATCATCATCATGTCCAACCCGTCCGAACCACCCCACTCGAAGGAGGACCACGACTACCACGCAGACTACGACCTCTCCCGGCCCCTCGCCACCGCCTCCGCCCGCGGCCTCCGCCAAGGCCTCACCAGCTACGGCGACGCGCACTTCTCGCTCTTCCTCCGCAAAGCCTTCATCAAAGCCGCGGGGCTCTCCTCCTCGGCCCTCGCCCGCCCCATCATCGGCATCGCCACCACGGCGTCGGGCTTCAACCCGTGCCACGCCAACTCGCCCGCGCTCGTCGACGCGCTGCGGCGCGGGGTGCTGCTGGCGGGCGGGCTGCCGGTCGAGTTCCCGACGATCTCGCTGCACGAGTCGTTCGCGGGCCCCTCGTCGTCCATGTTCCTGCGCAACCTGATGAGCGTGGATACCGAGGAGATGGTGCGCGCGCAGCCGGTCGACGCCGTGGTGCTCGTGGGCGGCTGCGACAAGACGGTGCCGGCGCAGCTGATGGGGGCCGTGGCGGCCGGGGAAGTGTGCCCCGCGCTGCCGCTCGTGACGGGGCCGATGATGCCCGGCAGCTATCGCGGGGTGAGGGTGGGGGCGTGCACGGATTGTAGGGGGAGTTGGGCGAGGTTTAGGGCCGGGGAGATGGACGTGGAGGATATCGAGGGGGTGAATGACGAGTTGGCTCCGACGGTTTGTTGCACTTCACTTTTCTTTTTGCTGCCTCTTTTTTCTTGGGAGGGGACTACAGAGGGGGCATAGGATGAGAGGAGAAGGAGACGAACGGACTGGGGAAGAAGCTTTGAAGTTCTGATGTTTTGGAAAGAAAAGCAGAGCCAGCACACTTAAAACTGACACCACCGTCCCCAATCTCAGTCCGGAACCTGCGGCGTCATGGGCACCGCCAGCACCATGGCCTGCATCACCGCGGCCCTGGGCCTCATTCCCCTCCGCGCCGGCGCCACCGCGCCCGCCGTCTCCGCCGCCCGCCTGCGCGTCGCCGAAGAGACGGGAAAAAACGCCGTCCACGCCGCCACCCACCAAGACCGCGCCTCGCTCCTCCCCACCGCCCTCCTCACGCGCGAGTCGTTCCTCAACGCCATCACCGTGCTGCAGGCCGTCGGCGGCTCCACCAACGCCGTCGTCCACCTCCTCGCCATCATCAACCGGCACCCGCACCTCGCGGGCACCATCACCCTCGCCGACTTCGACGCCGTCGGCCGCGCGACGCCGCTGCTCGTCGACCTCAAGCCGTCGGGCAGCGGGTACATGACCGACTTCCACGACGCGGGCGGCATGCCCGCGCTGCTGACCCAGCTGCGGCCGCTGCTGCATCTCGACGCGCGGACCATTACGGGCCGCACGCTCGGCGAGGCGCTCGACGCGTGCAACTTCCGCCCCTTCGAAGCATCGTATCGGATCGTGCGCCCGCTATCCGACCCGCTATACCCGGCCTCCTCGCTCGTCGTCCTGACGGGCAACCTCGCGCCGCGGGGCGCCGTCATGAAGGCGTCGGCGTCAAAGGACCGCCGGCTGCTGCAGCACTCGGGCCCCGCGTGCGTGTTTCGCGACGCCGAGGACCTGGCCGAGAGGCTGGACGACCCGGAGTTGCGCGTCACGCGCGACTCGGTGCTCGTGCTGCAGAACATTGGGCCGAGGGGCCACCCGGGTATGCCGGAGGCGGGGATGTTGCCCATTCCGCGGAAACTGGCGAGGGAGGGGGTCGAGGATATGGTGCGTGTGAGTGATGGGCGTATGTCTGGGACTGCGGGTGGGACGGTTGTGCTGCACGTTAGTCCCGAGGCGAAGGAGGTGGAGAGCGTGTTGGGTATTGTGAGGGATGAGGATGTCATCAGGGTGGATCTTGAGGGGAGGAGGCTGGATGTGTTGCTGAGTGAGGAGGAGATCAGGGCTAGGATCGAGGAGAGGAAGGTGGTGGAGAGAAGGCTGGCGGAAGCTGAAGAGGTGGATGCGGTGGCTGCGGGGAAGCCGAGGCGGGTGAGGAGGGGATATAGGGCGCTGTATGATAAGTGCGTGAATCAGGCAGATGAGGGTGCGGACTTTGACTTTCTGACTGCGAGGGGGATATGATATGAACGAACAGGTAATGATGGGATTGCTTTTGAAAAACGTGTAGCCAAATGATAGATTTTACGTACAATAGATGTGAACATAGGAGTGAAGGACGGAACAAACAAGCGAACAGAGATGGGAGCGGTCCAGAGGAGGTAGTGTGATGCAGGCAAACCACTTGTCTACCCAAGAGACTGCGCTCAAACCCCATATTTTGATCTGACATTCTCTTTCCAATCTCCAGTCTTTATCAACTCATTCTCCACCAAGACATAGTCCAGCTCGACAGGCTTGAACTTCGGTACCACTAAGAATTGGTGGCTCGGGTCGCAAACGCGATGCTCGATAGTGTCGTCCGGGTTCTTCAATCTGCGCACGCAGTCCGCACAGAATATAGTCCGAATGCAGTCTCGGCAAATGTGCATACCGCTCACGTCCGTCCACTGGTAGCCGCAATTGTCGCAGGAGGACTTCAAGCGCCCTCTGAGGTACTTGATCTCCGCAATGTCGTTCGCAATGTCCGGATTCATCCAATCCCTCTGCAGAGGACCAATAAGGGACTTTGCGGCGAGCGCGTTCTCGTCGTCGTCCATATGGCCGAGCGTATTGGAAAGCGAAGTGTATCCTTCCCAGTCGTTGTCCGGATCAGCATCACACAGGATATTCAGCGCTGGGCCCACATGCTTTGCTGCAAGCATCCTGGCATTCCTACCCAGCTTGTCCGCGAGAGCCTTGTCCTTTATACCCTGCTTGGCCAAGTGATAGGCGCGGGCAAGTAAGACTTCCTCGGAGCCAGTCCACTGGAAGTCTGTGCTCTTTCGTTGCACAAGAGCTTCCAGCTTGGATACGTAGATGCAGCCACCTGGAGTCTGGTGGAAGTGATTGTCCCTGGCTAGCTGGAGATATACGGATGCTAGCTTGAACGATGTGATGCGCTGAATGTATGAGTCCTGGGGGATATCTTTGTCGAAGATGTTCTTCTCCCAGATCTCAAATGCTTTCCTGGTATCCTTCCCGTCCCTATCTTTCTGATACCACAAGGCCAGCCCGTAGTAGTGGCGAAGGTAGAACAGGGCCTCGGATCCAGACGGACAAGCTTCCACTGCATGTTCGTAGGCATCCTTGATCAATTCAAGTCGTCCTTCTTTCCCTGCAGCCAAATTGACGTCGTGATGGAAGCTTGGAGATTTGGCAAGGTCCAGGAATAGCATCTTAAGTGATCCCCCGCTATTCCGTGCTGCATCCCCATGGTTCTCCAGTAGCCGGATGATCTCCGAAAACCTCGCCAGCCGTCTCATGCAGTGGACAGCTCTACCAATAGTCTCGGAGTGGGTTGGCCAGCTCTTGAGGAGCTCTTGATAGGCATCCAAGGCAAGTTGCACATCCCCCTCAGCTTCACGGGCCTCGGCGTAGAGGTAGATGATTTCTTTCCAGGGCATTCCGAGGCCATGTTGAAGATTCTTGTTGGCTTGGAATTTGTGCATCACGGGTCCAAGAGACTCAATCACGGCAAAATGGTTGCCGCTTACATGGTGTTCCCGCGCGATGCACCAATCCTTCGTCCAGCCGTTAGGATCGCGACTCCGAGCCTCTTCAATCGCTTTTCCATAGTATTCAAACCGCATGAGGGTGTCAAGGAGTCGCACAGCCGACACCAAATTACTCGTACGTGTATCGACCTTAGACTCGGCCCAGCTGACAGCCTGAGAGATGTCGTTCAGAGAGGGCCTGTTTTTCTCCACATCCTTGTGAACCGTCCCGTCAGCGCTTTCATGGCTCTCGGTTTTCTGCAACTTTAGCCGTTAGTGGTTCCTGGCGTATGTGTTGGACTACTCAGAGTAGTGGAGTGAAAGAACTCCCGACCAAAGAATCATGTCATCAACTCTCAAACTTATTAAGAGGCAGGGCATTCACTTACCTCTTGGACGTAACCCAAGACCCACCAGAAGGTTTGAGTAACATCCCAGTTCTGATCGAGCAGCCACTTTTCAGCAACAAAATTGGTAGCTTCGGCAAAGAGGTCTCGGAGGCGTTTGGTCCCGTATATGATTGTATTGACGAGCTCTCTCTCAGCCGGGTCAATCCAAGCAACGACTTCTGGATCTTTGAGCCACTGCAAGGCTATGCCCGCCAAGCTGCTCTTGTGTTGTTGTTGTGGATGATAGAGCCATCTGTGCCGGATCTTCTCGATCCTCTCTGGAGTCAACCAGCCTTCAATACACTTTCTGTCTCTGAACAATTTGACTAGAAGCTGGCCGATAGTTCGTCTTCTTGAAACATCCACGTAAGAGAGTTCATGCGAATGTATTTGTGAAAGGTGCCAGGAAAGACGTGTGATGGCAAGATCAACGAGGGGTTCAGCCTCGGCCTTGACATCATCTTCAGCGCAGAGTGCCTTCAAGCAGGTCAAAATGATTTTCGAGTGACCGTCCACGCGATTGAACACAATCGTCTTGCTGGGGTGGCGTTGTAGACCTTCGAAAAATTCCTTGAAGCCGAAGTCACCGTACAGCTTTTCATCACAGACAGTCAGAAGGAATTTTTGTACCATAGCAACCTGAAGGTGGTGCACTTGACAGTTACTGTCATGCGAAGGCTTGCCAAGGAACGGGGATATTGCCGCCGATATCATGTCTTGCTGAGCGCTGGCAGGCGTGTCCGGCTCCGTTTCCTTAGGGTTTTGAGCCTGTTGGCTACCATTCTCCTTCTTGAAGTACTTCATTGTGTGGTACGAGCGCACAGTGGTGCCATCAACCTCCAGTAATGGTGCGTATCTCTCGGTAATCAGGTCTTCGACTGACTTCAATAGGTTTTGCTTGTACTTGAGAAAGAGGACCGCTTTCAGCTGCTTCATGGTCGGCCAGTCATACTTTGGTAGCACGATCCAAGGGAGGATCTCATTCAGGCTGTCGATCTCATGTTCGACAAGAGTCTTTTCCATGCTGACCAACTGGCGTCTGATCGTCTCCTCCCGTGGCATCCGTAAGCGCTTGGGGTCCAGAATACGATCAATGTCTTGTTTCCCCCGGGCGTTACTGATTTCCTTGAGTGTGAGGTTCAGGTTCTGATAGTCACCGTCTGTGTTCTCCAGAAGAGCCCTCTCAATCAGCTGCTGATACTTCTCACTGTCGGACGTCCGATCCCAAGTGCGGCTGATCTCCTGTATCTTGCTCGAGACGAAAAGTTGGAGGTCTGATTTGTTGTGTTCGTTGACGGCCAACTCCGTCATTGGAATGCGGGTACCAAAATGTCTCCTGAGCCCCTTGAGGTCGACCTTTGAGCCTGTCAGGAGGAAGCGGATGGAAGATAGCCCATTCTCAAAGGACGAGACGTCATTGACGATCTGTGAAAACTCGTCATAGTCCTCACTGACATGTCCTATCCCGTCAATGACAATGAAGACCTGGCTCTTGACCTCGGGCTTCTCCAGATATTCCAAAATGGAATCTTTCCAGAGCACATGAGTCTTGGATGAGGGCAGATGCTCAACCTGTTCGCACTTGCGCGAAAAGAACTTTGCAAATGGTTTGTTGGTTCTGTTTGTGGACAGTTGCCACAAGATGGCGCGTAGGGCGTTTCTCATGGAGCTGCTTTCGCGCTCATCCTTCTTGAAGTAGTAAAAGGCAACAAGCCTTTTGAGGCCGGCGTCGTTTGGCCGCTGCTTCAGCAGATGGTTGATGACAGCGGCACACAGGTAGCTCCTCCCATAGCCATCGTCGGCTTTCAAAGCGAAAACGGCGGGGGCCGAGGCCCTTCCGCCATTCTTCCAGTCTCTGAAATCTTGTCGTTTGAAGAGCCACTCTCCAGTCGACTCGGCAGTGTCGTTCCAGATGGCGGTTTGTGTATCATGCCAGTTGTGTTTCGTTCCGTCGATGTCCAAAGAGGCCTTGATGGTGTCCAGGCACTGGTCCATGTCTTCCTGTTCCCTCTTGCGTTCCAGCCTTCGGAGAATGTCACGCATCTCCTCGAGTTCGATGAATCCGAGGGCCTGCAGCAACCTTACCTCGGCCTTTTCGAGCCTTTCTATCTCATCGAACTTATCAGACACGCCATCATCGATGCGGACTGCAGCTTTGGTTAAGCGCTTGAGCCTATGTTCCTTGGACTTCTTGGTGAAGTGGCTGCATATCCAGATGAAGCACTGCAATCGCTCGTGGATGACTCTCTTGAGCTTCATGACGCCAGGATCGGCGGTGTTCTGGAGCTGATGCGAGGTGCGGTAAATGTCGAAGCATTCCAGAAATGGAGCAATTGCATCAAAGAGATCGGTAATGACAGCCCTTTGCTTCTCGTATTCCCAGCAAGTCTCGACAAGGTATGAGACAGCGGTGAAGCAAAGACTGCTGGGCGGGAAAGCCTGGGCTGGAGTGTTAGCTGAGTGTCATGAGCGACGAAGGAAGGCTGACCGCCGAGGCGCCTGCGGCAGCCAAATCACCCAGGCTTGTGATGCGATCCAAAACCAGCCTGACGCTCTGCCGACGTGTTGCGCGCACACTTTGGCTGTCCTTGTCATTGCGCATTTTCTCCAGAACTTCCTCAACTGTCGGGTGTTTCCCTTGAAGGACGTTGCCGGTAGTTTGGTGGTAGCTTTGCGCCGCCTCACTCCACATGTCGTCGAGAGACCTGTCCTGCTGGCGCTCTTCCATGGCGTCCGGTGGAATAGCGGCTACAACGTGAGAGAGAAATTGGGAGACGGCGAAGAACAAGACGCTCGTTGCAGCGGGGAAGACAAGCCTTGTTGAAGAAACGGCAGCTGACCGTGCGGCTGAGCTGCGAGCGGAATGAGTTGGGGGCTGGTTGCATCTTACGCAGCCACGCGTGAATGGTGTGGGGGCCAGTAGTATCCTAAGGCAAACAAGTAGTGGATTGGAGGATGTGATGCCGTCAAAAGCGGGGGTGTGCGGCACAAAAGAAAAGAAAAGAGCGAGTGCTGAAACAGAAGGAACGATCGCTGCGCCGCATCCACGCCGCGTCCTCGTCTGGCATTGGGGGAGCTTTGCCAATACACGCGCTAGCCGCACGAAGGTTTCTCGAGTAGCTTGACTTCGCCTTGACTTCGCCTTGACTTCGCCTTGACAGCTGCTGACCAACGTCCCGGACATACAGCCTAACCGAACCGGGTAGTCTATGCTGTTTGGCCAATCACAGCGTCCCGTTTATACCATCCACTGTGGTGGTCTACTATTTCCGGGGCCGGTTTTCGGTGACAATGCATTGCAAGTCCTATTTGCATTCATTTGGGAAGCGTGTGCAGTTAGAGTATACGGGCCTTTTGAGATCGCACTGCGGATGATTGGTCAGTGTTGGGCTCAATCTGAACTTGCTCTTACCTCCTTCCTTTTACATTCAGAGCAACCGTCACGCCGCCTGCGCGGGCTGCTGAACATAGTGCTTTGCATGTTCTTGTCTATTACCAAGCGTTCATCAGATGAATCGACTGGCGGGGGAAAACAGAAATCCATGGTAGATGGATCCAGGAAGATGGCCATGTGATGTTCAGATGTCAAAGGGCGACGTTGACGGCGGCAAATCTGCGGAGTCTGAAGGTGTCAAGCACGTGAAGGTGGCAGAGGAATGGACTCACCAAAAGTGAACCGGGTGGTTAAGAGAGGCCTGCTTCTCGAGAAGTATATACCAGCGCTGAACATGTTACTAGATGCTATCAATTGTGCAGGACACCGGGCCGAGTCTCTCCTCGCCGGTCGACAGAAGACTTCTCTCTACATGCCTTCTTCGACATTCTGATGTCCATCATGACGCATTCTCGCTCCACACAGAACGATCATACTCATAGATTCCCCCAATCGACCTCGCCTGTTCGGCAAAAAGGTCCCCGCAGAAATGCTGACACTCATCATCTCAGAAAAGCAGAACCGAGACGCCGAAATAGACGAATACTAAATGAGTCCCGAGGCATCGTCGTCGCACGCCCTTTTTGTATCCACACCAATCCCAAAAGCACCCGCGCACACTCCAAGTTGACCGCCAAGACAAGAAAATTAAGGTTAAGCTGCGGCTGTGCCGTTGAGCCCGTTCATTCGTTCCTCCTCCGTGGCCTGGCGCGCCGCCTCGGTTTCTCTTCGCAGAGCCTCGAGGTTGAATGTGCCGTCGTCGTCGCCGTCCGACTCGTCCTCGCTGTCGTCCTCCCAGCCGCCCTTTTCGAAGAGTGCACGGCCGGTGGCGTCCTTGAGCTTCTTGGCCTCCTCCTCGGCCGCCTTCTTGTCCATGCGGTCCTTCTTCCACTTGGCAAACGACTCGACCGTCACCGGCGTGCCAGGGCCCGTGAGCTTGTGGCGCTCCGATTCCAGGAAGTCCTCGAGCGTGAGCGTGTTCATCGGGTTCTTGTCATTCAATGCCTTCTCGGCCGCCCGCTGCTCCTTGGTCTTGATGACGAATCCTGGCGGTAGCGCGTGCCTGTACATGCACTTGTCGCCGCCGTTGGGGCAGGTCCAGAACCACCCATACTTCTGGTTCTCGATGGCCTCGATGAAGAATTTGCACACCTTGTCCGTCGTCGTCCGTGGGTTGCCGTGCTTGGACTTGACCACGTCGCGCAGCTTCTCCTCGTCCCACTGGGACATGTCGTCGTTCTTCTTCTCATCCTCATCCTCTCCCTCGCGCGTATCTGCGTACAAGGACTTCTTCTCCGTCTTGCGCTCAATAGCCAGGTCGTGGGAGAACTTGCACTTCTTGCCTGCAGCCGCTCGACATTAGCAAAGGGAACCGTTCCGTCCGCAGGCCTCTGCCGGAACATGGCCGAATATGGTCCCGTAAACGCACCTTTGTCGCAGTGGCCCTTTTTGTAAAACTGGCACAGGATCGTCTTCGGGTCCACGCCGAACGGCACCTTCTGCACCTGGACGGGCTTGAACAACTCGGCCGCCTCCTTGCGAGCCTGCTCGGCCGCCTTCTTCTCGGCCTCGCGCTGCGCCTTCTCGGCATCCTTGCGCTTTTGCTCGGGCGTCTTGGACGACGATTGAGCCTGCTGGATCTGCTTGATTTGTCTTTGCGCGGCACCGCCCTTTTTGTTTTTCATGCCAAAGGTCTTGTCGACCGACGCGCTCTTGGCGGGCTTGTTCTGGCTCTTGTCCTGCTTCTTGGGCGGCATGATGGCGGTGTTGGGGGGGGATGTGCCTGGGTTAATCGGACGTCAAGGTTTGTGGATCGGATCGCCGCGATCGAGGGCGCGTGGGCGAACGACAGATGGCGCGTCGGGGGGGAGGGTATAGCCCAGAGAAGGTGGGTGTAGTCGAAAAGATGTGGGCGACGGGTGGGGTCGATGTCGGACGCGAGGCTGCGAGACGGGCTGCAAGGCAGAGTGCGCAAAGGCAAAGATTCAGACGATGACGGAGGCAAGCTGATTTGGTGGGGGCACTGGCGCCAGGCCTTTGCGGAATAGTTAACCCGATCGCCGAAGCAGAAGGCTGTCGAAAACGTCAAGGCGGCGGCGCGCAGCTGTGCGTGCTGGCTGCTGGAATTCGTGGCCGGCCGCGCTTACGACTGCCGGCGACAGGGTTGCGGTGCAGCTGGCCGGAGCTCGACAAGTGAACAGATACATCAATTGCTCTCCGCACATCCACCCGCTCCCGCCGCACCGCGCCGTCGCTCTTTATTTCCCTGTACGCATGCATGCCCCTCGCCCGCACTAGCTCCTGACAATTGACCGAAACTTTGTAGATCCAGAGCCCGCAGCACCCATCCGTGCCGAACACCCCCGGACGCGCAAGCAATCGGCCACCATGATCACCGACACCTCCCTCTACACGCTCGCCATCTTCCTTGGCTGCGCTGCCATGCTCATGATCGTCCTTTATCACTTCCTCGAGGTCAACGCCCATGAGGGCGAGGCTCTGTCCAACGCCCGCAAGGCCGACGCCGTTCCCGCCGCCGGCAAGGCGAGGAGCTGAGTTGCGCGAGAGTACCTTCGTGACGCGGACATGACATCACAAGAGACTTGATGCTGGAAGGGAAGAAATCTGTCTTATGTCCTGCGAATGCCGCAATGGCGATCGGCAGGCCAAAGTGCACAGTAAGGTTGGAGGAGAGCAGCGCTTGATCTAGCGTGGAGGACCTCGAAGACACAGTAGTTGAGGATACCAAGCGGAAACACTGATTGCATGGCGTTGGTGGACAATTGATCGAGACTTTGCAAGTCAGACTGACTCAAGAGCCTTTCGAATTAAAACTATGTATCTGGACCTCCACAAGCATGCAGTGTCCCCAGAGCCTACAGCTACGGTTCCTGGCTCTCCATACACGGCCCTCAAAGCAAAGAAGCAATGGTATCTCTCGCAATGATGCATCCAGGAGAATAGTCCTAGAAATGACTTTTAAGCCAGGTCGTCCGGTGCAATCCAGGCCTTCGCTTTCCATGGTGTCGTCGTATGATCTCAATCGCTATCGCTTACAACCTCCTCAAAGTCTTCGTCGTCAATGAAACCCATTCGTCTCTTCTCGTTGGCCAGGCGGGCTCCTCCACGATCAAGGCCCGGTCCAACCAGTTTCTTCTTCCTCTCAAGCTCTGTCTGTACTTCCAAGCCCTTCTTTCCATTAGGTTGAAGCTTTGGCCTGCCTGGGCCCCTGGGAACCGGCGGCGCTGGTGTTGCCATGGCCGCCTCTAATGCTTCCTTAGACGGTGCGGACACGAGTGGTGTGACTCGACGTCCTGTCCGGCTGTCAGACAGGTATGCATCGCTCGCGGAGTCATGGGACTCTGCATTTCATATCAGTGAGGTACAGTTTCGGAACAGTTGCAAAGAAAGAAGCAACTAACCCGAAAGTCCACCTGCATGACCATCCCCAAGCTCCCACGACTTCGGCCCTAAGTGAGCGAACTCAATATGGTCTCGCAAGTCTTCCCGAACGCGAAAACCGTTCGGTTTGCCAGTGCGCCTGTCGATGTGATGTTCGTTCTCTTCGCAGGATTTCCAATAACACGGCCATTTCTGTTGGCCATTCAGACCATGGTGAAATTTTTCAATGTGCTTCCTCAGCGTAAGCATGTTGTGCAGCTCTGCACTGCAGTTCTTCCATTCGCATTTGTAGACGCTGAAGGAAGCCGCTTTCCTGTTGGTCACCACACTAGGTGAGCGTGATTCGATCATGACCACGCCATTAGACGTTTGCGAAGTGCGCAGGCCGCTTGGGCGTGATGCCGAAACCGACTGGGGCGATAGACCGGTAGCTTTTGCCTGTGCTTCCTTTGAGTGGATGGACTTGCGCCATCCAACCGGCCTTCCTTTCTTCTTAGGAAGAGGTTGTCCATCAGGTCCATGTTCGACTTGGCGAAAGGCCGCATACCCGACTGAATTGCTTGCCATTGGAGACCGAGTTCTGTTGGGTGTACTGAAAGTTGCAGAGGAAGCGCGTTCGTGTTGCCGGTCGCGAACAGAAGGGGTGGCACGTGCGTCACGTGCGTCCACGGCTCCTGCCGCGCTGAGCTTTGATGGCCTGCCTCTGCGGCGTTTCGCCACTGGTTGAGGAGTAGACGATGGGACAGAGCGCGATGGGATAGCTGGCAGGCCAGCTGAGCTCGCGCGATCGGGTGACGGCGCTTTCGGTTCGGGATGAGCTGGGCGCGGCTGCGGCTGCGGCTGCGGCTGTGGCTGTGGCTGTGGCTGTTCTTGTATCACCACGTCTTCTTCCTCATCGTCTGCATCCTCGTCCTCTATCTCAATCACGCTAGGTGCAAGCGCTTCTGGAGGCGGATCGCCTGGATCGATCAGATCCCACCTAAGCGTGCTCAGGTCGGATAAGTTGTCGACTCTTTTGAAAGTTCCCTTGAGAACCTCAAGGTGCCCATTGAGAGGCCGCATTTCCGGGTGCTTCCCGGTTGCCAGCAGGACGTCCCGAGCGATGGTTTTGACTTCATACGCCGATCTGCGAAGAGCGTGTTTACGGTTCAAGATTTGGACCACATCCATGCTCTTGATCTTGTCGTCGAAGTGCACCACGGGTGGCAAGTTTCCGCTGTGAATGTTGATCGGCCTAGGTGCTTGCGGGTAGAAGATAGCGCCTGGCGCAGGGGCCCAGGTAGGCACAATATCGTTGTTGAAGCCTGCCTTCTTGGCGGGCGGCTCTTCCTCGTCGGACAGCTGCGTCAAATCGACCATCTCATGGAAGTTTCTCTTTCTTGCCGCATCGGCTTTTGTCGCTGGCTTTTGGCTTTCTTCTCGCTGTGAGGAGGCTTGCCTGCTTCCGGAGTTTTGCCTGTCATGCCGATTATGATGCATTGGCGCGACCGGCACCTGCGGCGGTGGTGTCGGAAACGCAGCAGGTACAGAGCTTGGCGTGCCAGCATTTGTCGGAACGAAGTACGGACTTCGATACTGAGGTTGGTCTGGGGGTGGGTACGGTGATTGGGCACTCTGCAAGTGGTCGCCAACAGTGCCCGGGCGGCCGGATGGAACATTCGGATAGTTGGCAGCATGGCCGATTTTGGGGCCTAAAAAACTTAGTACACAGTAGATAAAGTCGCGCTTTAATGGGGACCTACCATGCTGCTCTGAGCTCTTAACATTCTCTGTAGAGGATGGGGCCTGCCAATGATGCGCGTCAGAAGGGGATGATTTACATCAACTTTCATTGCTCAACGTATATTTCCACTTACTGCTTTGCCGTTAACCCGGCTGGCTGGAGGAGCCTGCGCTTGATTCTGCCCTGGCTTGTTTATGTCTGGCACGGCTTGAAGCAAAGCTCTTGCGAACGAGGCTCGTTCCAGTTTCATGCCCTGAGACTCAAGCCATTCACATAATTCTATGTATCTCGGGTTTCGATTAAGTAAGTCGAGGATTTCCTGGGGAGTAACCTGTTTGTCATGATTCTCTGGAATTGCATTGAGCCAAGCTGCTGCTGCGTTCGAGATCTGATCCTTTTTATCGTTTGGCCAAGCGGTTGTCCCCGTCGGTGGCATACGCCTATTGGGCTGTCGAGGATTTGCAGCTTCCTTTCTCGATTTCCCGACCGACTGTTGTTGCGTTTGATGTTGCTGTTGCTGTTGGGGTGTATGTCGTGCTTGAGAAAGCTCTTGGGGAGCCTGCTGGGCATGCATGGGAGCCTGCTGGGCATGCATGGGTGCCTGCTGGGCATGCATGGGTGCCATAGGCGCACTCGAGGGTTGCGCTTGCGCATTCGGTTGCGGCTGACTTGTTGACGTTTTCTTCTGAGCAGGTGGTTTACCAGGCTTCTGTGTCGATGGTGTCGGCGGTTGCACAGTTTGCTGAGCGGGTTGACTTGGTTGGGCATGATTCTGCCTTTCTTCTTCCCAAATTTTTGCCAACAGCGCTGGATCTTTGCTGTTCAGTTGCCTCATTTGTGCCATTAACGCTCTCATTTGTACCTCGACTTCAGTCGAGCCCGCTTGAGCGGGTGACGAAGAATCCGCGACAGCTAGAGCCTTTGTCATCTTGGTTTTTGTGTTCGCTTTCTTTCGTTGGTCGTGTTCTCTCTGAGATTGATGCACTGCCTCAGCCTCCCTTCTTCGTTCCTCTTCTCGCCTTTTCTGCTCTGCCTTTTCCTCTTCTTCCGCCTTCCTACGTTCTTCTAGTGCATGGGCTTCTTCCGCCTTGCGGGCTTCCTCGGCCTCCTCGGCCTCTCGAGCTTCCCTCTCAGCCTTTTCCCGCGCAACTCTTTGCCGCTCTGCCTGAGCGCGCTCTTCCAAAGCTTTCGCGGCGCGCGCGGCCTCGCGCTTCCTTTGTATCTCCGGCCACGGGTCGTAAACCTGTGTTGGATCGACCGTTTCGTAATCACGCGATCCGGAGTGTGTATGTTGCTGATTGTTCCACTGATACGCCGTAGAAGTTGCCGCTGGCTGTGTCTGTGTCACGGTTGGTGATGTGCGGGGAGGATTGTCGATTGACTGTACAGCAGATTGCTGTACCACCGTCGGCGTGCGGTAAGCGTTGGAATTCTGCGGTGAGGTTACAGCACGTTGGTGAATGCTGAAAGGCTGGGACCCGGAGGGCTGCAACGCCGTCTTTGGAAGGGGCAATCCCGAATTGTTCGACTGGTTCGACTGATGGGGAGATCGCTGTTCGCGCCTTCCTGCAAGAGAATTGACGCTCTTTGGACGTGGTTGTTGCTGCTGGCTGTAGGTTGAGTAAGAATTGTTGGAGTACGACACGTGCTGCGGCTGCGTCGAGGATATTGCTTGATTTACAGCGCTTGACTGGGCGGAGGCACGCTGGACAGTATCATGGAGACCAGACGCATATGCTACGTTTTGCAAATCTGCAGAGGCATTGTTCCTTGCTGCAGCAGATGTCCCGGAAGCAGAGCCATAGTTCGTCGACCCGTACTGATAGTCTGACAGATTGTACGTTCCAGAGGGTGCATACGCTTGCGTCGAATATGACGAGAATGGCTGCGACACGGGCTGGCTTTGCGAGGTGTACTGGGCGGCGGGGGTAGTTGATGTAGGCCTTTGGGAAGGATAGTGCGTGTAATGTTGCTGGTTTTGACGACCGGGGGCGCCGTAATAATTCTGATTCTGGTGGGACATCTCAGGCAGAAACAGAGCAGCAAAACTGTGCGCTCAGAGAGCTACCCCTGCACCAGGTGTGCTATACCGGCGATCACGAGTGAATGAGACCAGCGGCGAGATGGGCGGAGGCGCGGAACGTGGCGACCGGAACGTGTTAACGCGCATGGGGGGAACTGAACGGCAGGTTGAGATGGAGCGTTGAACGCAACGCGTCGCGCGAGGAGGAAAGGGCCGGCAATCCGGGTGCTGCGGGGACCAAGAAACGCAGACGCTCTTGGGGCGACGCGTGCAGTCGCTTGCGCTTCGCGTCCTCGTTGGAGGTCACGGATCTACGCCGGCGTCGCGTCGGAGGTGCCAAGACTTACCTAGCCCGTCGGCGCGCCGGCGAAACTAGCTTCCGTTCGTCAATCTCTCCCACAACGTTTTTGCCCGAGGACCTTGCTTGCAGGACGACGAGACGACGACGTTACCCCCAACTTCGACGACACCCACACAACCGCCGCGATGACCGTGATCAACCACTGTATGCCGCCCCGCGCCGATGCAAATCGTCGCGTAGACCGTCGCTGACCTGAGCGCCACACAGCCGTTGCCTCCTCGCGGAGAAAGTCGCGCAAGGCGCACTTCAGCGCGCCCTCCAGCGAGCGCCGCGTCATCATGAGCGCCCCTCTCTCCAAGGAGCTTCGCGAGAAGTACAACGTACGAATTTCCCCCGCCCGTTCTGTCTGGAATCCGAGCGATTGGCGAACATGAACACTCTGGACAACAGCCGCCAAGCAGCACGCAAAACATGGGCAGACGCTGACAGCTGTCTGCGAGCAGGTCCGCTCCATCCCCATCCGCAAGGACGACGAAGTCATGATCACCCGCGGTTCCAACAAGGGCCGTGAGGGCAAGGTCACCACCGTCTACCGCTTGAAGTACGTCATCCACGTCGAGCGCGTCTCCCGCGAGAAGTCCAACGGCCAGTCGACCCCGCTCGGCATTGCTCCCTCGAAGGTCGTCGTCACCAAGCTCAAGCTGGACAAGGACCGTGAGAGCATTCTTGAGAGGATAGGCAAGGGCCGTGAGGCCGCCAAGGCCAAGACCACCAAGGCGTAAAGTGGTAGTTTCGAGCTTAGGGAGGTTGATGGGTTGACGAAATTCTCATTGCTTGGTTGAGCCGGCTACAAGGGGCGCGGTCGGTTCTTCGGGTCAAGCGAACGGAATACACTATCAAATCGGCGTCTCAAAAATGATCAGTCCAAAAGTGCAAGGCCGCATGTGGGATGTTTTCAGGATTATGGACTTGACAGTAATCAAAGGACATCCATTTCGGCCAACAAGCGTCCGCATGAGACCGGTGAGATTCAGCGTGCTAACTTGACAGCCTTCCGATTTGCGCTTTACTACGGACCCGCGCTCGGCGCCTACACCTTTTCCCAACCGCTAGTATATCAACTCGGCAGACCTTCTCCATGGCTGTAATGAGCTAAATGGCTAGCGAAGAACGACTATCAAGAGCCTACTAAGGCTTGTCTCGCCTGCAGACTTTCCGGTGAGGCTTTCGTCAATGAAGTGGAAAGTTTGATGGTGAGATACATTATATTGCCGAACGCATTATTGCGTTTAGCGCAGGCAATCAGTCCACGTAGACACGTTAAATTGCAGCTCCTTTCATGCCGCTGAAACATGTGAGCGTCGTTTGCATTCATATAATGCTCCAAAAGAAATAACGAAGAATAAGAACAGAGCTCAAGAGCTAAGATTGCATCGATAGGGCATCGAATGCGAACCGCAAAGACGTATTGCAGGGCTTCCCCGATGACAAGGTCGCATAATTTCGTGACCGTTGATACAGGTTTCTTCGCATTGAGCATGCGCCCTATCGTCCCTTTTAGTAAAGTATGGTCTTCCCCCTAAACCTAGAGGAGGGTGCCACTTCTGCTGCCTAGATAATGTAGTGCAACTATAAAGGGCGGCCTATTGTTCCGTGTTTTGCTAGGAATATTTTAGTGCTATGGGGGTAGCCAAAGTATTTATCCAGATATGATGTTAACTGAAATCATAACGAGATTCATTGATAGACTTCGGCTGCCTAAGTCAGTAGGATACTAAATTTCCAATGATACAGGTTTTTGAAGTACAGCCTTTTCTTTTCCTGACCATTCCGCTCCTCTAGCTCCGGTCATAAAGGGCCAGTGAACTTTGTGGTTTAATGAGCACTGTACGACTCGCATCGGTGGTCAAAAGGTGCCCACGCACGGCAGCGAGCGCTCGGGCCACGAATGGTGCCTGAATCATGCACCGCCATGACGGAACTCCATCGCGGGGCATGCGCCGCACGAGCTACCTCTCTCAACCCTATGGCCTTGCGATAACTTTTTTTTTTTCCAGCGGCACAACCTACCAGCTCATCCCTCGTTCGACAACATCTCCACCCACCCCGACAGCTCCCAAATCACCAGTCATCAGCCTGCCCGCGGACCTCTCGTTCCGCGCGCATTCACCACCACCACCACCACCACCACCACCACCATGGCCACCGCGACAACCACCACAACAACGCCGTACAAGTTCCCCCCACACTACAGCTTCCCCCCCTTCTTCACGCTGCAGCCCGTCGCCGCGACGCGCGCCTCGCAGCTCGCCAGCTGGAGCGCGCACGTGCAGGCGCACTGCCGGCACCACCGGCGCTTCCAGCTGTCGCTCATCGACGCCCTCGACACGGACCTGTTCTGGAACCGGCGGCTGGGGAAGCGGCTCGCGCTGCGCGACGCCCGCGACGTCGTCGGCTACATGTGCGGCGCCGAGGGCGGCCACAGGGCGGAGTGGGTCGACGGTGGCGGCGGCGACAAGAAGAAGCAGGGCGAAGGTGTCGCGGGCGGCGAGGCTGCGCGGGCGTGGATATACTGGAGGAGGCCCGAGGAGTGGGCGAGTCTGATTGAGGGTTGGGTGAGTACTCTTCCCTTCTTCTTCTTCTTCCCTTCGGAAGGCACGCATCTCCCACCCCCCACTCTTTGGATTTGTCTGTTGGGAGCGGGGTTGGCGGTTGGTGGTTGGTGGAATAATGTTGAAGAGCGGGCACGGGATGAGTGTGGGTCGCGAGGAGAAGATGCAGATATGTGGGCTGGTGCGCTAATGAGGATTGGACTGTGCAGGTTGATGCGACGGGGCAAAAGAATACGGTACTTACGCTATACGAGCTTACAGAGAGCGATGCGACGGCATCTCAAGGTAGCTCATCCTTGCTCCCGTCGGCGTTTGTGATGAGATGCTGATTGGGGTAGAGTTCCATGGCATGGACGCAGAACTCCTGCAAAAGTCCCTCCAAGTCCTCGTCAAGCGCGGAAGAGCTCAAGTCTTTGGAAGTGAGGATTCTTTGGGCGTAAAATTCTTCTAGAGGTCGAGCGGAGGCTCTTGAAGCGAGACTACCAAGAGAGCGGCAACGGCATCACTCCATACTGTGAGAGTAAGCCCCATCATTCCAGCCCATAATTACGGCTCGATGAGGTGGTCGCACTCCTTGTCGATGCCTGCAGGTATTTGGTCCCTCGTCCGGACACGCTGCTTGTACGAGCAGGATGAGAGCATCCAGGCGGAGATTCAAGATAAGCATGTTCTTGAAAGGCTGACCTGAGCAGCCCCAGCTCTGGGTGACTATGAGCCAAAGATGAGGTCTTCTCGTTGGCTCAGAGACGACGTCATAGACATGGCACTGGCACCGGATCAGCGTCGGTGGAGTGCAGTGACCTTTCCCGCCACCACTCATGGCTTTCTCAATGATGGTTGCCATACTGAGGAAGCGAGTTTCAGCGAGGAATATTTCAAGAGAAGGCAAGGTCGAGCCAACGCAATGGACTGGGCCGCTCACACCAACAGGGAATAAGAATGAAGAGCAAAGACGATCGGTCAGAATGAAACAGCACTTTTCCCACCTTCTTATAGCTGTCTCTATCACAGTAAATTGGCGTTTTCATTGCGTGGCTTTGTCGTGAATACTGAGTGTTCGTTACGAGGCATATGCAGCCTACTATCTTCACGTACTTCACGGGCAAGGTGCACCTGCTGGAGTCTGTTGCGATAGTACACATACTTCGGGCGTGAGTCAGGCATGTGGATCATGACATTTGAGGTTTGTTATGGAGGTAGTAATTACAAGATGCTCGTGCTCTCGGTATCGCTCAATGGGGGTCGTGAATGTGTGTGGGTGGAGACGGGAAAAGAAGGGCGGATAATTATCCGCCAACGTGGGCGACATGTATCTCCGGACAAGCCACATGAGAGTTAGCTGCAGGAGCTGGCGGCATCTTACCACTCGATTCGTGCGTGATCTTGCATTCTGCATTGTGATCTCGGGCCTAGTATCTTGGGTTGACCATAGACCCGGGTCAGTGAGGTGCAGGGAATTCGCGGGGTTCGCAATCCATGATTCGTCCGGTCCTTGCGACCGATTTTCATGGGGGAGTGATGAACGACTGTTCCTTGGGCGCCGATTGCGCAAGGCCATCCGGTGCCTGTCGGTAAAGGACGATCTCCGACTGCTTGAAGTAACGGCGTGCGTCTGTATAATGCCTGTTAGCGCCAGATTTGACGAATGGCATAGCAGGTGTCGACCAAAGGAGATGCGTTACCTTCGTCAATCAGGACCAGGCTGAGGTAGTAGCGAGTCGAGTACTTCTTGTTGACTTCGCGGAATGTCGGTGTGAGATCGAAGCCTCCAAGGAAGAGTCTGATTGGAATCGTCTCGCCTAGCCATTGTTAGAGGGTATTGCTCTCTCCGGGTGGGCACGTGTAGACTGCTTACCTCTCGAGGGTGAACCATCCATGATCTGAAGGTGCGTTAGTTAAAGTCGCGCAAAATGGGTATACATGGGCCATACCTCGAATCGAACCAGCGTCTCGCTCTCATTGTACTGATTAGGCGCAGCGCCTGTGGTTTCCCTCCTGATAATGGACAGCTCCATGTGTTTGATCTTTAATCGAACCAGCAGGAAGTAGATGCGCCCGACGATGACGTCCTTCAAATGGTACTTTGATTTGGAGTATTCGAATTCGATGTGCAGGCAGTCCTCGATACCAACGTCCATCTTGATGGAGCTGTTGGTCTCCGGGGGTATCCTGTACGAGTAGACCCAGATGTCTTTCTCGCGCACAACATCGGCCATCCTCCGCGACACGGTGACGCGGACGAAGTAGCGCAGCTTCACATTGATGCCATTGTACGACTCGTATTGCTTCTCGACGTTCTTGAAGTTGAAGTCGAAGGTCTGGGGGTGCTGCAGGTCGCCGGGGGCGGCAAGCTCCTGGCCCAATGACAGGAATTCGTAGTGGTTGCCGCGGTCAAAGAACATCTCTGGGTAATGCGCACACGGTCAGCCCCGCGTCGACAGCCCCTCGCGCGCTCCAGGCAGACAGACCTATGGTTCCGATGAATTGCACCTTGATGCCGGTGTGCTCCAGGCGCTTGCCGTCCTTGGGGCGGATGGTGACCTGGCCCTTGACGGACTCGCCGTCCATGTACAGCGGCACCTTCTCCCTGCGGCTCTTGTCGAGCTTGGTGTCGACCATGGCGCGATCATCGCTGTCCTCCAGGACGATGTCGATGTCGACCGGGGTCGAGAAGAAGATCGACATGGCGGATCGCGGGGCCCCGGATCGGTGTTCGGCGGGCGGTCGACGGAGGCACAGACGGGCGTGGTCGCGATGGCGGGGCTTGGCGGGTGTTGCGGTCGCTGGTGATGTCGCAGCTCCCCAGGCCAAGCGACAGGGCGGCTACGCAGCTGTCAGGCCCGGCTGATGTTCGGGGCAGCGCCGCGCTAGCGCTCAGGAGGGCAATCCAGCAGCAAGTTCTGGAAGAAGCTTGGCCTCAGCCTTACGGGCTCACGGGCTCACGGGCTGTTACGTACGCACGCGTGGCAGCCACGGCCCATGACCGACGACCCACGACCCACGACCCGCGGCGAGACATGTCGGCAGCCCGCAGCCCGCAGGCGATCGCAGGCGTCGGGCGCATCGCGCTGAAATCACCTTTGGTTCGGCGCCGGGCAGGAGCCGGGCAGCAGCGCGGCCATGGGCGGATGCAGCCGCCTGGCGCGACCGTCGTGCGTGCCTGGAGCGCGCTAGACTGGCACCGTGGCACCTGGCATTTTAATCACGAAAGGTGCAGGCCGCCCCGGGCTGCCTGGGCGCAGCCGCGAGCGCATCCCGTCCCGCACTCCCGAGGACGCTGGAAATAGGTTGCCGACACGCCACTCGCGCATTATTCGCGACCCCCACGCGCCCGAGGCCCAGGAGCCGGACGGCGGATCGTTGGGCAGCGGAGCGTCACTGCCCGGCACGCCGCAGGGCGGCCCCGTGATGGCAGCGGGCCTGCGTCTGGCAATGTGGCCCGCTGGGCCCCGCGGCCGGGAGCTGGACGCACAGTGAGCTGGCGTGGAATTGGATATTGGATATTGGATATTGGACGCCATGCGTGCATGCGACTCTGACAGACCTCACTGCAGCGGACTGCGGGGGCGGGCCACGGTGAGACCTTTGATCCGCCTTTCTCCCACGCTAGCCGCCGGCTGGCCTGCATTCAAACGCCGACCGGTCCAGCGCGGGCTTCCCATTCGCTGTCGTCTCCGGCCGGCCACCAGCGCGTGCGAAATGCGAGCCGGAACCGTGAGATCTTTTCCGAAGGCCGGGGGTGATGTCAATCGCCCTGGCTGAGGCTGGTGTTCTCTCAGGCCGCGGGCTGCCCTGTCTGCCTGCCCGGCCGTCGCAGATGCTTCTCATAATAACCCCAAGCCGCCCACTCTAGCCCGTGGACTGCATTTCGACCCGCTTCCCCGTCATAGCCGTCCGGTTCCAAGCTGCGCGCCTGCTGCCCGCTTGCTGCCAACATATAATAAGCCGCCCCGGGCCTTCCTCTCGCACGCATCGCACGCAACAACCCGCGCCTGCCTCCTTTCCCCTGGACAGCACAGTGCCATTTCTTCTCCACCATGTTGACCTACGACCAAACTGCCCCGTCGCTGTACGGCGCACAGCCGACTAGCACCAACCTGGTGCCCGTCATGCCCGCCACCAACGGCCTGCGCGCACAGCCGCACCACCGCCACATCTGGATCATCACCGGCCCGGCCGGCTGCGGAAAGAGCACGGTCGGCAAGCACATCGCAGACTCGCTGGAGCTGCCCTACATCGAGGGCGACGAGGTTTGTCTCCCCGATTGCGCCGCCAGCCGTGCACCAGGCTGACCCACTGTCGCAGTACCACCCCAAGGCCAACATCGAGAAGATGGGCAACGGCATTCCCCTGACGGATGCAGACCGCTGGGACTGGCTGATCCTGCTCCGCGAGCAGTCTGTGCGCGAGCTGGAAACCGGCGCGTCGGGCGTCGTGGTGACTTGCAGTGCGCTGAAGAAGAAGTACCGCGATGTCATCCGCGTCGCCTCGTACAACAACGTCAAGGTCGTCGTCCACTTTGTCTACCTCCAGGCCACCGAGGAAATGCTGATGGCCCGCGTGCGCGCCCGCCCCGGCCACTACATGAAGGACAACATGGTGCGCAGCCAGTTCGAGAGCCTGGAGGAGCCGGACCACGACGAGCTGTCCAAGGATGTCCTCGCTGTCGACGTCAGCGGGACCATGCCGCAGGTCCAGGCGCTCGCCCTCGGGCTCGTGCAGGAGGTGCTGAAGCAGGACTCGCTGCCGACGGCGGCATGACGAACTCGGCCTTGTTTTTTTTTTCTTTCTCTGTCTGATACCTTTAATGGCTTCTGAGCGTTCGGCATGGCAGGCGCATTTTCGTTTTATTTTCAAGGGCATCCGGGGATACCAAAACGGACGGGAAGAGAGGCGTTAGAGCTGCAGGTACACGTCTGTGCAGGCAGCAAAGATAGCAATCGAAGTCGATTTGCCGTGCGAGATTTCCACGCCAGAGTGCCTCTTTCGGCCGTACCTGCATCAAGCGCGACCCAGGCTGCGAAGAGCTCGAGCGTCTTCCCCTATGTGGCTATGGACAGTTCGGGGCAAGGCTTCTCCGCTTCCCCGCATGTCAGCGGGTGGTACGTGGGACGCTTAACGTCGGCTTTGGCCTGCATCCCCACGACCCCCATAAAGATGTTTGCCTGCCGCCGCCGCTTTGTACCTTTCTTGTCTCCCACTCCCTGCTGCCGCCCGCCCGGAAAATGAGACGTTTCGCTGCGAGAGATGTGCGCTGCCTCGCCGCTTCCGCCATTGAAGCTTCCTACCCGCTGCGCCGCTTCAAGAACGCCCGCATCCCGCGCCAGCACCCCTCCCGGCTCTTCCACGCTTCCGCCGCGGCCCTGGCCGTGAAACCCTACCTCCTAGCAGATATTGGCGAAGGTGCTTTCAGCGTTCCCCCCTCTCTCTCTGCCTGGAACAAGCTCTTGGCTAACCTTCTGCAGGCATCACCGAATGCCAGGTCATTCAATGGTTCGTCCAGCCGGGAGCCCGCGTCGAGCAGTTTGACAAGATATGCGAGGTGCAGTCGGACAAAGCAACCGTCGAGGTAACTACGGACCGCCCAAACAAGACAGCCAGACAACCAACAATCCTCTGCAGATCACGTCGCGGTTCGACGGCGTCATCAAAAAGCTGCACTACGAGGCGGATGAGGTAGCCAAGGTTGGAAAAGTCAGCGCAACCGCCGGAGCATCCTCATGGGGAGCTCGATGCTGACGTGACGTACAGCCGTTGGTCGACATAGACATCCAGAGCGAGATTTCCGAGGAAGACCAGGCCATCATCGAGTCGCCGGCAGAGGAGGCGCCGCAGACCTCCGGCGCGGTGCGAGAAAGACAGCCCGCACAGTCTGCTGAGGCGAGCAGCTCAGATACATCTGCCGTCGAAGCCAGTACGCAGTCTTCCTCGTCTGTCGAGAGGCCACCGCCCGGTAGACATGCGAATCTGGCTACCCCGGCTGTGCGACACCTGCTCAGGCAACACAACCTCAACATCGAGGACATACGGGGCACAGGAAAGGAGGGCCGAGTACTGAAGGACGACATCCAGCGCCACGTCTCCGCCTCCAAAGAACAGGCAACATCCGCCGCCACCACCACCACCACCACCACCAGCGGTCCCGCATCCCCCCCGCCCTCGTCCGCCCCCATCGCCGGAGACCGCGACGTCCCCCTCACGCCCATCCAACGGCAAATGTACAAAACCATGACGCGCTCGCTCAACATCCCGCACTTCCTCTACACCGACACGGTCGACTTCGCCTCCCTCAACCGCATCCGCCACAAGCTCTTCTCCCAATCCCCCTCCTCCCCCAAGCTCTCCGCCCTCCCCTTCATCATCAAAGCCGTCTCCCTGGCCCTGACCTCCCACCCCGTCCTCAACGCCTACCTCGACGACGCCACCGACCCGTCCAAGCCGCGCCTCATCCACAAAGCCCAGCACGACATCGGCATCGCCGTCGACTCCCCCGGCGGACTCGTCGTGCCCGTGGTGCGGCACGTGCAGGCGCACAGCATCGCCTCGCTCGCCGCCGAGATCGCGCGGCTCGCGGCGCTGGCGCGCGACAACCGGCTCTCGCTCAACGAATTGTCTGGCGCGACTTTCACCGTCAGCAACATCGGCAGCGTCGGCGGCGGCGCCGTCGCCCCCGTCATCGTGCCGCCGCAGGTGGGCATCCTGGGCGTGGGGCGCGCGCGCCCGGTCCCGGCGTTTGCGGCGGACGGCGTGTCGGTCGTGAGGAGGGACGAGTGCGTCTTCAGCTGGAGTGCGGATCATCGGGTGGTGGATGGGGCGACGGCGGCGAGGTGTGCGGAGGAGGTGAGGCGGTTGTTGGAGGATGTGGAGGGCATGGTTGTGAGGTTGAAGTGAGTGAGGGGGGGTGTCGTCGTTGCGTTGTTGTTTAATGCGTATATATGCATGTAGCGCTTGTGTTAAGGGGCCCGCGGGTTGAACCGTTGAAGAGATAGATAAATAATCACTATACGTTTTGCATGAATGGGAGAGAGTTGATTGTACGATGGAAAGGTTGTACTCGGACCGGCAGTCGAGGACGCATATAGTTACTCGCTGGCGGCGTGCTTCGTATGTATACATGTCGACAGACTACATTCCGCGGACGGCCACGGCAGGGGGGTTGTCATCGAAGACGACCGCCCGACCGCCGCGAAATATCCTGCAGCGTGACAAATTGTATCTTGGCAAGTGAGGCAAGGGCGGCCGTCCAATGAAGTAAAAAGGTTGTGCAGAAGCACACGGAACGTCGCTGGAGTAGATTTCTCGCCATTATTCTCATATGTATTGAAGAGGGGAGAAAAACAAGAGGCGCACACACTGGGGGGACAAGCCTTATAAATCATTTTTTCTCTGGCGCAACAGTGGCCTGAGATGTTACGCTTACCCCTCACTCTCGTGTCACCCTGTCACTCGTTTGGGGAAGGCCAAGCGGCAAGGGTCGTGGGCGAGAGGCTCCGTGGTTGCGTAAGTGAAACCAGATCCGGCTGCAATGCCGGTTGAGCATCCACAACAACCTCGCACACTGTTCGGTTCGTGAATGTGCATATGTACAACAACGTAGAGTGCACGCTGTGGGCACTACCGCAGTGAGCATACCGCTCCGTTCAAGTATCATCAGATCGTTATTCAAAGTCTGTATTATTGGCAGGGTTTACCAGTGGTACGAGATCGTGATCAGTATGTGGGGAAGCCCGGGGGACCCTTGCGGAACACGGTCCGGGGAAGTTGTGCCGAGTGAGCATCCAACTTTTGAGCCAATGTAGGTTGGACATGAGATGTGCATCAATTTCGTACATCATATACAAGAGAGAGTAGACATGAAGGGATATCAGAAAAGACAGAATGATACAAGGCCGTGCGCTCCACTATGCAAGCCGTGATGACATCAGGATGCACTTAGTATCGGGGCCGCAGGACAACTTTGATACCCTGTTGCATCACAAACCACCTGCACGAGTCAGCGATGCGCACTTGACAGTGGCTGTTGAGCTTACCAGCAAGTCTCGGTCCATTGCGCTTCAGGGTCTACCAATTGCAAGTCGTAATGCATAAACAGGGTGGGAATAAGCTGTCATCAGTCAGCGATGCCGATCGATAATGTGCCTATCCCAGCTACACATACCTTGGACATTTCCATCCAGCTAATGTCTGTGATAGTCAGTAATCGTAGTACATTGTTGCCTTCTTAGTTGACTTACTCCTCCCAATGCACGTCCTAGCACCCGAGCCAAAGGCAAAGAAGAAGCGATCTTATCTCTCGTCAGCTTGCATGCGGTGCCGTGAGGCGAGAGCGGGTTGAAGCTTACGCATGTCACCGTTATCCTTCTCCAACCATCTATCAGGTCGGAAGGCTTCGACGTCCTCTCCGTAGACTTCCTTGTTGCGGTGCACAACCCATGGGTTTACACCAACGATCGTCTGCCAACACACGTCAGCGAGCTCGGAGGAGTGATACACTCAGAAGAATACTCACGCCAGCTGGAAGGTATGTGCCGTCAATTTCGGTACCTCCGGGAGGAACCACGCGTGGAAGGCTCATGCCCACGGCCGGATGGCAACGAAGAGCCTCGTACATGACAGCCTGAAGATATGGCATGTTGTTTGCCTCATCCAGAGTAACTGGATCACTAATCTTGCCTTGCTTGGAGAAGTCGTCGATTTCTTGAACGAGCTTCTGCTTGTACTCAGGGTTCTTCAGAAGGTAGTAGATGATGGCGCGGGTCGAGATGGCCGTCGTATCACTTCCCGCGAAGATGTTGGAGCTGGCCATAGAGACAAGATCGCTGTAATCGAAATCGACAGGGCGTTCCTTGTGTACGGCGAAGAGCTTGCTCAGAATATCCTTCCGATCGCTGCCCCGGTCCTTACGAGCTTCGGTCTCGCGCAAAGCAAACTGACGGAGTGAGCCATTCCGAGCGGTGATTCCCAGATAGTTGCCAATATAAGGTGAAAGGTAGTCGTGGAGCCAGAAGATCCACGGTACTTGGCCGAGCCAGGCGGCCGAACGTAAAGCCATCTCGATGGCTTGGAAGGAACCATCGTCTGCGCCGACGTCCATGAAGCCAAAGCGCTTGCTGAAGGTGATTTCTCCGATGATGTCTGCAGAGCGTGAGTGGAGATGAGCCGGCACGGTCAAACAAAGAGCATACCGAAGGCAAAGAGCTGGACCCAGTTGCCCATGTCCATGGGTTTGCCAACTCTTTCGTTCATGTTCTGCATAAACACTTTGATGGAGTCATCGACATATTGCTCAAGATCCTTCAAGGCGTCCATCGAATACGCTCGGGCAACGAGACGGCGGTGCTGGCCATGGATGGCTTCATCGCGGCCGGCGAAGAGGTCGAACTTCCTTCGTCCTTGCCAGACACCATACCACCCGGACTTCTGAAACTTGGTTCCGGCTCCTTAATTTGGGATGATATCAGCAACGAACGCTCGGAACAAAAAGCACGCATGTCAGGGCGCACCGTAGATTTTCTTGATGGCCGAAAGATCGGCAACGCTCCTGAGAGGACGTTAGCGGAAGCTAACAGAGTCGGGCACAAGTTCTCTAGGGAGTCTACACTTCATTTGGACCGGTGCGGACCAAGGATCCGTGTTTGTTGTGGAGTTCAATCATAGACCGATGCATATCACCATCCCAGGAGTGCTTGGTGATCCATAGCCGCGAAATTCGGGCAGCGAGCGGACCGGGGATTTTTGCTAGAGGGGAGAGGCAAATCTGATAGATGAGGTATGCAAAGATTGCTAGCACCGGGCCGCCCACGCAGACGGCCATCTTGTGGTCAATGGCGAAGCCGAGGGCGGCATCGAGGAAAGGCATGTTGGCTGCAGTGAGGGCAAGTGCAAACTCAGAGGGCAGCCGTTTTATGGAGCCGTGCTCTGCGGTGCATTCGGCTGATCGGTTACCGTCAGAGTAAGCTTGAGGAGTGCTTGAGGGGGTGACATGGTGTTTGGTTCCAATGATCGTCCAGCTACGGCGCCTTTGGCCGTGATTGGCTGGACTTTTCGGGGTATTCGGCGATGCCAACGAGTGCGGATGCGCTTATTTTTATGCATCTTTATTTCGCGTTGCTGAGACGATGGCATGCAGGTCTCCGGGCTGTGTTTCGGGCGGTGGACGCGGCGAGTCAGCAGGCACGGGGCGGTGGAACGTACTAGTCTCGATGGCGAGCGGTGATGCAAGACGTGCTCTACTACGTACTACGTAATCCGTAGTACACCTCGGTGTCGTTCGGGTGGACGGCATGGGCGAATCAGGGGCAGGGAGAAGTCATCGGCGCAGGGGAGTGTGGGGACTCATCATCAGCGCGCCCAGGTCGCACTTGCCGACCCCGGATTCCGCAAGTGCAGCCCTCCAGCCACCTGCCGATTTCACAGCCGCGCTGCCTGCGCCGGCGTCTCCCCGCAGCGCACAGTCCGCGGCTGCCTGCGGATGGGAAACACGGCGACACCAGCGCTGCCACCTGCTCCCACCCGCTCCCACCTGCTCCCACCTGCTCCCGTTTTTTCCTGCCGCGCTACTTCAGCCTCCCGCCCCATTGCCGGGGCCGAATCGGCATCCACCCTTTATCTATCACCATGTCTCTCCCCTTGCTTCCCTCCCACCACCCAGCTTCCCCATCATCAGCCCTTTGTTGTAATTCCTAATCACGGTGCTGCGCGAGACGGCGCTCCAGGACTGCACCCTCCTCTCCGCTGACCCCCCGCCTTTCCATCCACTCCGACGCCGCTTCCGCTTCTGCTTCCCGAAATGGAAAAGTACGATGTTGTCATCATCGGCGCCGGCCCCGTCGGCCTGATGCTGTCGTGCCAGCTGCAGCGATGGGGCTACAAGATCAAGCACATCGACAACCGCCCGGAGCCCACTCCGACGGGCCGCGCCGACGGCATCCAGCCGCGTTCCCTGGACTTGCTTCGGAACATGGGTTTGAAGCGGAAGATCATGGCTCATGACCCTGCCAAGGTCTACGAGGTCGCCTTTTGGGATCCCTGCAAGGACGGCATCCTCCGCACCGGCACCTGGGCCAGCTGCCCCAAGTTTATCGATGCCCGCTATCCCTTCACTACCCTGCTCCACCAGGGTCTCATCGAGCGCGTCTTCATCGAGGACATCGAGAAGAACGGCGGCACCGTGCAGAGACCATGGACCATCACCGGTTTCCAAAACGACGCCAAGGACCCCGACTACCCGGTTGAGGTCAGCATCGCAAACGTCAACGGCGAAGAGAAGGAGACGGTGCGCGCAAAGTATCTCTTCAGCGGCGAGGGTGCGAGAAGCTTTGTGCGCAACCAGCTGGGCGTGCAGATAAGACACAAGGACCCCATCGCCCACGTGTGGGGAGTCATGGATGGCGTTGTCCAGACCGACTTCCCCGATATCAAGGTGCTTTTTACGTCTCACTGTTTTCACTATGCTTGAGGCTGACGTTGAAATCCAGATGAAATGCACCATCCACTCCGACCACGGCTCCATCATGGTCATCCCCCGTGAAGACAACATGGTCCGCCTGTACATTCAGATCGCCTCTTCGACAGACCCTGACTGGAACCCCCGCAAGACCGCCACCGAACAGGAAGTCCAGGACCACGCTAGGAAGATCCTCGCCCCCTACTATATCACGTGGGATCGCGTTGAATGGTACTCGGTCTACCCCATTGGCCAGGGTCTGGCGGACAAGTACACGCTCGATGAGCGCGTCTTCATGGGCGGCGATTGTTGCCACACGCACAGCCCCAAGGCCGGCCAAGGTATGAACACTGCTTTCCTCGACGCAGCAAACCTGGCCTGGAAGATCCATCACGTCGAGTCCGGCCTGGCAAAGCGTGACATCCTCAAGACGTACGAGTCAGAGCGCCGCCTCATCGCCGACAACCTCCTCGACTTTGACGCCAGATACGCCAAACTCTTCTCGGAGCGGCTGCCCTCGGCTGGTGAGGTGGGCGCTGCCAACCAGCACTCCAAAGACCACCCGGTCGAGGATAACAACTTCATCAAGACGTTCAAGGAGAGCTGCGAGTTCACCTCGGGCTACGGCGTGGCTTACAACCCCAACATCGTCAACTGGTCCGCCGAGCATCCCACCTCGTCCTCATCGTCCCTCTTTCTCGACTACGCCGCCGGCACTACCAAGCTCCGCACAGGGCGCATCCTCACGCCCGCCACCGTGACCCGTGTCGCCGACGCCAACGTCGTGCACCTTGAGCAGGAGATCCCGCTCAACGGCGCCTACCGCATCTATGTCTTCGGCGGCGCGCCCCATCGTACACGCAAGGCCCTTTCCGACTTCAACGCCGCCCTACGCCGCAAGGGTAGCTTCCTCTCCACCTACGGTGTACCGGACGAGAAGGCCATCTCGTACCACGAGCGCTACAACCCGCATAGCCCTTTCTTCACCTTCGCCTCCGTGTTCGCCGCCAAGCGCACCGAAATTGAGATTCTTGAGGACTTGCCCGAGATCCTCGCTCGCTATCGCGACCTTGTCTACGCCGACGACATCTGGGACCAGCGCGTGCCGGACGCCGGCGCGGCCGCCCACGCGAAGATGGGACTGAGCGAGGAGACAGGTGGCGTGGTAGTCGTGAGGCCGGATGGCTACGTGAGCTGCGTCGTCAAGCTCGTCGAGGGCAGCGGCACCGTGGATGCGCTGAATGAGTATTTCTCGACCTTTTTGACAGAAAAGCTAGGCGGTGAGAAGGCGCAACTGTAGATGGAGATATGAGCTCCTCGTTGGCCTTGTGCACTTTGGCTTCTTGTGTAAATAGCGGCAGCGCCTTGTCTCCCTTGGTCTCTCTTGTTTTGGCTAGGACTTCAGCCACAGTTTTGTCGGTGCTCACAGAGGCCTTTTTTTAGCCTCTATTTTTTTCATGACTTGATTTCCGAATAGAGGTTTATGGATTAAGAATGGGAAAAGACCGGTCAGACGGCGCGGATAACAGGGGATTTGATAAGTAATAATTAAAACATCTCCAAAAGCTATTTTCAGACAGTATTGTGTCCTTGAATGATGATACCACACTGCATGGAATGTCTCCACTGTGCTGACGTTGGGGTACAGCGTTACTTGTCATCGTTTGTCAAATAGCACCTCGAGCGAAACGGTCCCCCTCCATCCAGTCAATATAAAACTTCTCAGAACGGGGGATGAGATGGGTCCTCTTAGTCCCTGTCGAGGTAGAGGGTCAGGGCTCTTTTCTACACGCTTCTGTTCAGATATCTTGCATTCACGTCGGGCTCAAATGCTCCAGTCACCCGTCTTTTGTCACATAAAACATCATTTTATTCACAGATACCGCTCCGCATACAATATAGCCTACACACTGCAACCCCTCCCCCTCCCCTCCCCCTTTCCACTAACCTCCCTCCCTCACCCACCCAACCAACCCACTCAATCCCCCCCCCCTCCCCCCTTCAATCAACAATCCACCAACTCCACAACCTCCAACCCCACCTCCTCGCACTGCTCCGCCCACCACCGATCATACAAGTTATAAAACCCGCCGCTCAAGCACCGATACCACGTCTTGCTCCCGCCCAGCGCCAACACATCGCCACCACTCTCGCCGCCACCTTCGCAGACGCTGAACCCCGCCGTGTACAGCGCGCCCGACTGCGGCGGCCCGTCGAACTGGAACTGGTAGTTGGACGCGATGTAGCCGGTGCGGTTGTGCGCGTCGAGGAGGACGCCGCCGGCGTCGCCGGAGAGGGTCAGGGTGAGGGTGCTGGAGGTGGCGCAGGCGGTCAGGGAGCGCTTGTTCTTGCTCTTTTGTGCGCTGGTGGGGGATTGGATCTGCCCGTCGGAGATTTGGGACACGGCGGCGACGCTGGTGGCGAGGGTGGTGGATGTGGAGGATGAGGAGGAGGAGGAGGAGGTGGTGGTGGTGGTGGTGGCCGGTGAGGTCGAGGTCGCGGCGGGGGCTTGGGGCTGGCCGTCGCTGATTTCGGAGATGGGGATGACGGTTGTTGCGGCCTCGGTGGAGGAGTAGGAGGGGGAGGAGGGGCTGGTGACGGCCGGCGTCGGCGTTGCTGGAGTGAGTGGGGTGGTGGTTGGCGTGCCGGCGGGCGCCTGGGGTTGGCCGTCGCTGATCTCGGAAATGGGGACGACCGAGGTGTAGTCTGGAGTTGGGACTGGCGTCGTATAGACGGGCGTCGCGGCAGCAGCGGTCGTCGGTGCCTGGATTTGGCCGTCGCCGATCTGGGAGACGACATAGACGCCAGCGGCGCTGCTGCTGCTGGACGATATGGATGGCGTCACGACGGCAGCTTCTTGGACACCGACGTCTGCTGTAGTGTTGGATGTTGCCCTGTAGCGTCTGGTCAGTGTGTCTGCTTGAGGAAGCATGAAGGCCCTCTGATGGGGGAAAAGGCCTTACGCTGATGACGGGGTTGCCACGCTGCTCGTGGAGGAGGAGAGGACCACGACGGCGATCCCGAAGGACCCGCTGTAGTTGGCACTGCAGCCGGATGGGATAGCGGCACTGGGGGAGATTGCAGCCGTCACCGCTTGCGGGAACGGGGAGGCATGGACGCCACGGGCCGCAAGGGCACCCACGGCTGCGGCTGCGGCGTAACTCCTCATTTCCCAAAGCTTCGAGGGGGATGGTTGGACGAGAGGACAGGGTGGAAAATAAGGTTGTCGGTGTATGGCACTTGATCAGCCCTGCTGAAATGGAAGTGGAGTCGACTGGTGAAGGAAATGAGCAGACAGACCGGGGCATCCTGAAACGAATATAAATGTTGAAGAGACGGCTACGCGTGGCTGAGAGCCAACCGTTCGGCCGTGGCGGCTGGCTCTCGAAGCAAGTTTGACCCAAGTGACGTCGGATTCTTCGCAGGTCTTTGCCATGGACCCATCACGCACAGGAGACGTCGACCCAGGCCCGCTCTAGCCATGTCTGACTACGACGACTACGAAAACGCGAGTGGGACTCCTACCTGTTCGAGCCCGCGGCATTGGCCACGCTGCAAGACATGATTCCATGCTGGGTGGCTGAGGCTTTGCCGAAATGGGTTGTAAAAGGAACACGCCGGGAGGCAAAGACGCGTTTCGGTGGGCTTCCCGGGCTGATGCACCAGTCGGAACAGCATTTTGTGCGGAGAGAGGACGCGGCACCGGTGGAGGCGTGCGTAAGAAGGTGGTGGGGACGGGACGCGTCGTCAGCCTTGGATGCTCCGTCGACGTCCGGTGGTTTGAGGCGCAGGCCGGCGCACGCGCCACAACACCAGCCCTGCCGTCGTCATGCGTCGTCTCCCACCACGCAACTGTACCATCTCAGTCGAGGCGTATACAAAGCTGGTGTACGCATGCGGGTTTGTGGCTGGAATCGACACATCGTTGCGGACTCGGCGTCAGATCATTGCGTGGCACACCCGACGCCACAGTTGCTCCTCAAGAACTCACAACTATGATATTTCTATCTTAGGCACCCTGGAAACCAAATGCTTGCTTACAGGCCTGTAAGAGTTCAAATAGTAGTCACTCGCAGCCAGATTCATAAACCTGGCTCGGCCGTGTATCTCCTTGACACAAATCTCCCCGTTCAAGCTGGAATTGAGCTGGGAACTTATTTCCGTCAATGTAGTGTGAGGGAGTGGAGATTGGTGAGCTGAAGGGAATAAAGCCTGATGCCCCAGCCCAAAGGCGAGAGTTCAAATAGTAGACTTCCCTGGTAGGTAAGTTAGGTCACTCGATCAATGGGCCAATACGCCGATACTTACTTTGTACGCAGTCCTTGAAAGCTCTGGTATACGTCCTAAATGGGCTCCGGTATCGCCGATTGCTCAGGGTCATCATTTGGTCATCATTCACGTATCGCAACTCGCAATGATATCCTCTAGTTCTTTCTGGACCTCGGCGCACGAGAGGCGGTTGTCGTCATCACCCCGCAGCATGCCCTGGAGAAGCTCGGCGATGCGTATGCCACAGCCCTCCAGCTTTGGAGCGAATAGTGGCGGAAGCCTGCCAAGCTTGAGCTCGCTGAGCGTGTGGATTCGTTCCGACTCTGCATCGCTAGTTAGTAGACAGGCTTTGAACATCTCCTGGTCACGACACTGGACGTTGCAAAAGGAGAACCTGGGAGCAGCGCCGAGTGTAGTCACTGAAGACCGCTACGTCCTCTCACCCCATGGAGAGTGTATTCCAGGAAAAAAAACTTACTGGTGTCGAACTTCCATAGCAGCTCAAACGCAATAACCCCGAGTGAGAAGACATCCAGCTTCTCACTGGGCCCACGGCTTGGACCCGGCGGGCGGTAGAACTCGGTCCCAACCGCCTTTTCCGGGCTGTGTGGCTGGTCGCCCCCAGGACGCGCAAGCTCAGTGACGAGCCCAAAGTCGCCAATGCGGACACCCATCTGGAGATCTCTGCAAGGGCCTGACTTTGCGCACTCCTTACACACGCCGAGATAGACGTCTCCCTTGTGGCGGTAGGCCTGCTCACATGGAGACAAGAATATGTTGGCCGGCTTAAGGTCACGATGAACCATGTTACGAGCATGCAGATACTGGACACCGTCCAAAATCGCCAGAAGAATTTGGAGCGACGGTTTCACATGGAAGCAGTGGCGATATTTCACGCCGTCAGTCTTCTTTTGGGCCTCATCATCCGACCCCACTGTGAGATAGTCCGTCTCAACTTTGAGGTAGTCAGCCAGCGTCATCGGATACAGTGCCATCTGGATGTGGAGTGCCAGATTGACCTGTGCTATGTCAGAGCATTTGGGCGTCTTTGGGTCCGAGCGACGCTGCCGATGCCCATGGTAGTCGCTCTCAAAAACCATGTCCATCTCAAACGACTTCTCACGCGGACCCGAGAGTGCGAGATTGGCAAAGTCTCTTTCAACTTCTTCATCAAACTCATCATCGGTGCTGTGCACGAAGCTCTTCTTCGAGACGGACGAAGATAGGGTATTGTGGCTTTCCCTGCGGCCCCGCGGCTGCTTGGGAGGGGAAAGGAAGTCTATTGGATCTCCAAGCTCGGAATCCAATCGCTCAGACTTGGCTGGTGACGACGAAGCCAGATGGCTTTGGCGTCTGTGGCGGGGTGCTTTCGTGTGGTATCCCGAATAAGCTGTTGGACCTGGCGCCGAATCCTCTCCAAAGACAATGCCATCGTCTGGGCCTGATAGATCCTGCCTCGACTCAAAAGTCTGCTCGAGGCTTGACATTGAGGCAGAGACATCGCTTGATTCCATGTCGGTCGAGAAGTTGGTAGAACCGAACTCTAGAAGCTTCTGACTGGCCTTGAAGTTGTGGAGATTGCCCGAGGGTCGCTCGAGCCAAGCACTATGATAGCGGACTATGTTGGGGTGGTCGAATCCCTGCATCGATCGTACCTCTTTCAGGATAGCATCGAGTTCGGCCTGGCCTTTGCTGCGAATGTTGCGCATACGAGAGGCGCTGAGCGGGATTTGCTTGATAGCATAGAAGCCTCCATCGAGTGGGTGATAGCCAGAAAACACAGTGCCGTATCCACCTTTACCGATGATTTGGAGGTTGTAAAAGCTTGCCATGGAAAAGCTGGGCGGCAAAAGTGGATGTGGGTTGCCAACAAGGCCATGCAGGATGTCCGGGGGATGACCTGGAGACGTTTGACCAAGCCTAACAGGTGAGCGCTGGGGTGAAGACGTCTCGTCATGAGCATGGTCAGTCAATTCCAGAATACTTGACGAGCGATAAAAGGCGCCATCTGGGGATTGCCTGCGAACGCGCTGAAGGGCGCCATCTCCCGGTTCCTTGGCGACATCAAGGGCTTGGTTGTAATTGTCGCGAATTGGCTTGAATTCGTCCCGATGAAGGCCGGACTGGCTAATTCCGTGGGCTGCAAGGCTCGAGGCAACCTTGAAAAAATTGGCCTTTGCGCGGGCTTTGACTTCAGGATCATCCTTGGTGTAGAGGCGGTCATGTTTCGGGTCGCGTGTTCTGTTCAGCTCCTCGACAGCCTCAAGCAGGCAATTCCTCTCCAGCAGAGCGTGGAGCACGCCTTCCCTGTGATCAAAAATCTGTCCACCAACATGGTTCTGAGGCAGGGAGCGGGAAAGCTCTTCGATGGATGTAGAGGTGGTGGACTTGGTGCGCGCAAGATGGTAGACATTGTCGGGTTCGTCGGGGCTCTCTTGGGCCTCTTCCTGGCCGTTTTCGCAGGCAGCAGAGGTGTCGCTCTGGTACGAGGTATCGGTATCGTCGAGCGGAGAGCGGAAGAACGGCGAAGGCATGCTGTCAAACTGGTCGCGAGCCAGCGCACAGGAAAGCAGCTTAGCAGAGGATGCGGATGCGGGTGCGGGTGGTGACGGCGGGCATGACTGCCAACGAGAGGCGCAGCCCGAGCGCTGAAGGGTCGGCGTGTGTCGAATTGGAGGGTGCAAGAGTGCAGGGAGGCAGAGATGCCAGGTGGAGGCTTGGAAAGCTCGGGTGTAGCAGGCTCCCAAATGTCCAGCTGCAGGGCGCGCGCCCTGCGCCTTATGACGCGAGGGGCACAAGACCCTGGCGCGTGTCACCACTCGGCACGTCACCCGTCACCCGCGCTTTCCACCTACTTCTGTTTCTCTGATCGTCTCGTCAACCATGCCTCGGAAGCTGCCATGGCTCACCGAGAAGCCCGACCCGCCGCTGGCCGAGGCGCGCGTCAAGAAGCGCCGCCTGCAATCTCCCGACCTTTCCGATGCGCTCGATGATATTGCACCTACTCCGCGACGCAAGGGACAGGCTCGCGCCAGTATGCTCCCCGTTCTTTATGCATCTGCCAACGCTGACCATGTGCAGCCCGAACGCCGTCTTCCTCACCTCCGCCGCAGCCTCCGAAGCAAGAGTACGCTCCGTCCCGAAAACAACATCTTGTCTCTCCTTCTGATTCGCGCTAGATTCATGCGAGATGGATTCGCGGCTGATGACATCTGGATGATGGTCGAGAATGAATTCCTCGATACGGCAAGGGCCTTCACTCGACATCTCCACCATGCTGAGTATCATCGTCTGAAGCGTGTCGCCCGCGAGAAGAACGCATCCGCTGCTCAGAACATCGTTCGACCTGTCGTACCCCGCAGCAAGATGAGTGTCGAGTCGCAGTTGAGGCACGAGGCAAAAGCGCGGGCCGAACGACAGGCCGAGGGCCTGCGCAGAATCGAGGGTGGCAACATAGGCGCAGACGAGCCCAGGGAAGAGCCCGAGGAAGAGGTTCCCTGGGCTCGAGATCCACATCTTGGCGGCCTGATGTCGGGCTCGCAGGACTCGACAAGTCGGCTGGCAACACTAGCCGGCATCAAGTCGAAGACTCGTGCTGCCGCTGGTTATTCTGGTGCCCAATCAAAGCCATCCCCCACCAGACACAAAGAAGCCCGGCCCCGTTCCTCATTTGAAGGACTAGCAAGGGAAACTAGGCGTGCTGCAGTCGGCAGTGACGAGGATGATTTAGACGCATTCAGTTCTGGCAGGAGAAGCATGAGCAAAGAGTCTGTGCGGCGGCCATCCGGCACTTCCACTAAGACCGCGGATGCTCGAGAACCTTCGATGCTGCCGCCGAGACATCCCAAGCAGTCGGAACATAACAACTCATCACTAACGAAGCAATCTCCAAACTCGAAGGGCCGAACAAACGTACCAGACCGGCTCCCACCAAGCTCAGGGTCTCCTGGAATCGCTACGAGCACCTCAACTTCGTCCAAACCAAGCAGGAGAAAAGTACTGACATCAAAGTTCACTTTCCTCGATTCGTTTGGAGGGCCCGATGGCCCGTCAGACAAGGCTAAGGATGACAGTCTTGATCCCAAACAGCCCGCAAGGCCGAGCGTAAAGAAAGAGAAGGAGAAAAAGTTCATTCCAGCCGACGAGATACCCACTTTCCTTTTCTGAGCAGCACAATAGGCATATGATGCAGTAATGACGAAAGCAACTAATGATTCAACTACCACTTCTCCACAAATGGCCTGATATCAATCTCCCAAGTAAGAGTTGATCTGGGCTGTGTATGAAGGTTCCAGTAGGCGTCGGCGATCTGAGAAGGCAGGTCAGCTTCACGGCTCATATGCGTATACAAGGCAGCAGCTGGGGAACCTACGCCATCGGCACTGATCTTCGCATCCGGGCCGGCCTCCTTCAACCACTCCTTCGTCCTGGGAATGTCAATGACGCCGTCGATGATGGCGTGGCTGACGTGCACGCCCTGGGGGCCAAACTCCTTGGCCAAGCTCTGCGAAAGCGCCCTGAGGGCCCACTTGCCCGTGGCGAACGAGGCCATTTGCGCGTTGGCCTTGACGGAGGCGGTGGCGCCGGTGAAGACGAGCGAGGGCGGGTGCTTGGAGTGCGGGGCGGCGCTGACCAGCCGCGGCAGCGTCGCTTGGGCGAACAGGAAGGCGCCCTTGCCCGACACGTCGAGCCCGGCGTTGAACTCGTCCTCGCTCAGCTCGAGGAACGGCTTGCGCACGAAGCGCCCGCTGGCGTTGAAGATGGCGGCCTACAAAATAAAAGGTCAACAACACCGCAACAACACAGGCGAAAGCCGGGTACTAGTGGAGGGATCATACAGCAAGCCCGTAATCGCCGCCAAACTCGCTCCCGATCTTGTCGAAGGCGGCCCTGACGCTGCCGGCGTCTGCGATGTCGGTCGAGATGCCGATGGCCTTGCCCCCCGCGCCGTTGATGTCCTTGACCAGGTCGTTGTAGTTGTCCGGGTTGCGGGCCAGCAGCACCACCGGGTACGCCGACGCGAATTTGCGGGCCACCGCTCCGCCCGTGCCCGGGCCCACGCCCGCGATGACGGCTACGAGCTTCGACATTATTGTTGAATGATTGATTGATGTTCTTGTGGTTAGCGAGGGGCTGCTGGAGGGGATGCCTTTTGCTAGTCGTTGGTAGCTGGGAAGAAGCGGGGTACTGTCGAGGAGAGCAATCAGTTGACTGCGGACGGCGGCCTCGGGGCCCTTATAGGCTGCTTTGAGTGTCAAATGCGGGATCAACTATGAGGTGATTGTAATCATTTATGAAGCACTCGCTCGTGGTCGCGTGTCCGACGCCCGAGGCCGAGCATGCTGATTTGTAAGGGTCCAATTGCATCATCCAACAGGCCGGGCTCCTTATCGATAATGTTCTCATAATGGTCCCAATGGTGTCCATCCCCCATTGCCAACAGCTATGGTCTAGTGAGCCCTCCGACAGTAACATTCCCCCGTGCGAGACCGATTACGCATGTCAACTTGCACAAAAGACGGCAGACAAATCGGAAAGTGCCGTATCACCGACGCCTGTGCCTCGTCCAGCAGTCCGTCAGCAACGGCAGTAGTGAGAGCGTTGGTTCTAACGTGGAGTGTGGGATTGGAGGCCGAACACGTGTATCCGGACGGGTACTTCAAGTACCTCTGATCACAACACAAGGCGGGTAATGTCATAGTTATGCCGAAGCTCCTGGGAGAATACATCCACAAATTTTGTTTGAATTGATAGCAGTACAAAGTTGCTTCACATTAGCATGACAGGAGTTCAAGGAATTCTGGAATTCTTCGTATCATAACTTATCTTGTAAATTTTCATCTAAATATCCAAATGCTTCTTTCGCATGATCCCTCTTGACTGCCTGGGGGTTGGTGCCTCCCAGCGCCTAATTCCCTAACCCTTTATTAAACGCCAATGATTTTGAATTCATCAAGCCTCGCATCTTGTCCTTTAATTTGAATTTCCCGGCCCAAGTGGCTTACACCTCGTTGCTGGGGTAGGGAACCTTCTCAAGAGGCAGGAACTCCTCTTTGATCGACCTCATGCTGACGAAGCGGCTGATCAAGTTGGCACTGCCGGCCTTGTCGTTGGTGCCTGAAGCGCGAGCGCCACCGAAAGGCTGCTGGCCGACGACGGCACCGGTGCTCTTGCAGTTGACGTAAAAGTTACCAGCAGAGTTTCTGAGGGCCTCCTCGGCGAAGCGGATGGCTTCCCTGTCCTGAGCGAAGATGGCACCGGTAAGGGCGTACGCAGTGGTGCGGTCGATGGTCTGGCAGATCTTGGAGAACGAATCGGGGGCAGCGTCATCGTAGATATGGGCGACGAGGATGGGGCCGAAGAGCTCGCGGCTGAGAAGCGGGTGGGCGGGGTTGCTAGTGGCGTAAACAGTCGGATGGATGAAGTAGCCCTTGCTGCCGTCGTGCTTGCCGCCGGCGATCAGCTCGAGATCCGAGTCATTCTTGGCCTCGTCGATGACGCCAGACAGCTTCTTGAAAGAGGCTTCGTGAATGACAGGGCCGCAGAAGTTGGAGAAGTCGGCGGGGTCGCCAATCTTCAGAGCAGAGACCTCGGCGGCGAGCTGTTCCTTGAAAGCGGGCCAGAGAGACTTGGGAACATAAAGACGGGAGGTAGCGCTGCACTTCTGGCCCTGGTACTCGAAGGCACCGCGGACAGTCTGCTTGACAGCGTTTTCGACATTGGCAGTAGGGTGAATCAAGTGGAAGTTCTTGCCACCAGTCTCGCCAACGATGCGCGGGTAGCCTTGGTAGGTGCCATCGGCAACCCCAGAGGCAATCTGGCCATACAAGCTGCGGAAGACCTGGGTGCTACCGGTGAAGTGGAGGGCGGCGAACTCTCTGTGGCCGAGGACAACCTTGGTGACTTCCTGGGCATCGCCGGGCACGAACTGGATGACATTAGGGGGGAGACCAGCCTCAAGCAGAATCTTGTAAAGAAGCCAGTTCGAGGCCATGGCGGCCGGAGAAGGCTTCCAGACAACAACATTGCCCATCAATGCCGGAGCACAGGGAAGATTGCCGGCAATGGCAGTGAAGTTGAAGGGAGTGATGGCGTAAACGAAACCTTCAAGCGGGCGGTACTCGACGCGGTTCCAGACACCAGGAGCGTGGTGGACGGGCTGGGTAGCCAGGGTCTCCTGAGCATACTGGACATTGAAGCGGAGGAAGTCACAAAGCTCGGCAGCAGAGTCGATCTCAGCCTGCCACGCGTTCTTGCCCTGGCCCAGCATGGTCGCCGCCATGATATCATATCTGTACTTGGTCGCAACCAGATCGGCAGCCTTCAAGAAAACAGCGGAGCGGTCGGCGAAGGAGAGAGCCTCCCAAGACGTCTTGGCCTTCAGGGCGGAGTCGATGGCAGTGGTGACATTGGCAGTGGTGGCGTTGGAAAAGCGAGCGACGGGCTCGGCGTGCGAGGCAGGGTTGTTCTGGGTGTGGACGGCGGAGGATTTGATCTGCCAACGGTCAGTCGATTGCGTGAACGGTCAGCCACCACAAGCAATTACCTCCTTGCCGCCGACATAGACGGGCACCTCGACGGGACCCTGCTTCCGCATCCTCTCAAACGCCTCCTCAAGCTTCTTCCTGTCGACGGAACCCTTGGCATAGTGTTGCTGCGGAGCAGAGTCAGCGGCGGTGATGATTGGCAAATGCGGAAACGAGAAGCTTACGTTGGGCTCGTTGTTGACTGTGGGCACCTTGAAGGTAGCCAGATGGCCCATCTTCCTGGAGGTGACGCGCGAGGGCCATTGCGGCGCGTTGATGCGGGGTCGCGGGCACGCCCTGAGCTGGGCAAAACGCTGCATGCTTCCTTTGGGCGCGGCCATTGCTACAGCAGGTAGTGACGAGGACGAGGTTCGAGTGACAGGACAGACCTGGGCCAATTCAATCGCGAAGTAGCGACGCGGATTGTTAAGTAAGTGCCCCGAAAGGTGAAGAAGCTCTGACCTTGTGGGCGGCTACCGTCGGCTTCGCCACTTTTGCGCCCACTGCCGCCCCCGATCACGGCGTTCCCCACGCCCACGTTCGGCCTGTGTCCCGGACTCACTCAGTCCTGTTGTCGACGCATTCATTGGTCTCTGTCGAATTTCGTCAGCCACGGGATCAGGCTGGAGGACGAGTCTGGAGGAATCTCACGCGCAAATCTCTTGGAAAGTGATACTGGGACTGCAGTTGCGGGAGATCAAACAAAGTAAAAAAAATAAAAATAAAATTATGTTCTGCCGTCGATCTTCAACATGAAAGAAAAGTGATTGTGTGACCAACTCACGTCTACTTCACCATCATAGCATTGTTTACGAACATCATAAACCTCTAGTATTTGAATTGCAGAGCGCTGGAGGCTATCTAGGCACTGCATGCGAAATGTCTGAAGCGTCTTGGTCTTTGGTATTTCGAAGACATTATCCCAATCAAGACCACGCGATACCACCCCGAAGTACGCCAAACACCTTTTGTAACCTCTTTTTGACCTATGATCCGACTGAAAGGTTTCACCCTTTCAAGATTCCATAACCTCGGTGCTTTCCCCATCACCCCAAAGACCGTCCAGCTTGAATTCTGCAGCCCATTCCTTGACAATCTCCTTCTGGTCACCGACCGGCTCAACGCCAGCCACCGGAGCAGGCGCATTGGGTGTCGAGACGTTGGCAACTTGCAAGACGGGGGCATCCATCCAGCCCTGGATCCTGCCGTCTCTCCAGTCGGTGATGACGGACAGCGCGGCACTGTGGAGATTAGGCACACCTCCGCGGCTGAGTCTGCCACGTTTGCGAGCGACGTGAATGAGGAAGTCATTCGTGATGTCTCCCGTCGACATGAGCGCGGGAAGCTCGTACACGGCGAGCAGCTTGTTGAGCATGTCTTCGTTGACCGATAGTCTCTTGACCAAAAGACTGACGGCTGGAATCGGGTCGTCGATCTCTTTGGGTGGGACGGCATTGAGCAGAATGAGACGAGCCTGCTCCCCCGCCTTTTGCGCTTTCGAGTTTGCGCTCGAAGACGGGAAGACGATACCAGGCGAATCGAGGAGCTTAAGCTTGTTGTCGAGCTTGACCTCGCGCAGACTCGTCGTTACGCCAGCCTCAGCACCGGTCGGACAAGCTGCCTGCCGGTTGCCGATCCTGGAAGTCAAGGCGTTGATGACGGAGGATTTCCCGACGTTGGGGTAGCCAATGACGCCGACAGAGATGGAGCGCTTGAGCTGCTTTGACTGAGCATACGACTTGAGAGCCTTGAAAAGAGCTTCCGAAGTGGCCTTGACAGTAAGCTGCTTGTGGTCGAAAGTCTTCGCGTTCGGCGCCGGGTTGGATGCGCGCAGCGGAAGGGTAGGGAAGTAGCGGCGAAGGTGGGTCAGCCAACCCTTCAGGACTGGAGGTGGAACGAGATCGATCTTGTTCAAAATAAGGATCAGACGCTTGTCAGCCGCAGCGGACATGACCTGCCGTTCCACTTCCTTCGATCGTGTGCCCTCCGGATCCCTGGCATCCAAGACATAGAGGACAACATCTGCTGCATCAACCACCTGCTTGAAGATCTTGTCGAACGCCTTCCTCGATGAATCCTTGCGCGCGGTCGACTCTGAGCTCTTTTCTTCACCTGTCGCTGTCCATCCGTCGTCGTCCTCATCCATCTCCTCGTCTTCATGCTCCGCTTCGAACTCGGCGGCGCGGGCTTTGGCAGATGCGAGAAGAGCAGCCATGGGGTTGGAGGAGTTATCCTGCGGCATTGTCAGTGGTGATTTTGAAGCCGTGCTTTTGTCTCAGCATACCTCGTCCATAGCATCGTCATCAGAAGCCTCGTAGTCAATCATGTCCTCGCCGTCCTCCACGTCCTCCATGTCTTCCTCCTCGGCGACTTCAGCGGTCTTGCCCTTCTCTGCCTTGCGTGCTCTCGCGTCATCACGCCTACGCTGTTGGTCCTCCTCCTTCAAGCGTTTCTTTTCCTCAATCTCGGCCAGGATCTTGTCCTTGTAGGGGAAGAGGTTTGGGATGCCAGGGTCCTTCTTGAGCTTCGAACGCCATTCGGGGTTCTGAGTTATTGTGAGTATGCGATGATGAACATGATAGGCACTCGGGCCTTCCGTACCTTCTTTGCGTCTTTCTTGGCCTTCCGTTGCTTCGCTGCCGACTTCTTCTCAATTTTGTGCCGGAGGCGCACCGGGACGCGCTTCGACTTGGGCTCTGCATATGGTCAGCGCCGCAAAGTAAAGGCGATTTCAGGATACGTACTGCCGAC
Source organism: Diplodia corticola (assembly GCF_001883845.1). Classification (NCBI taxonomy): domain Eukaryota; kingdom Fungi; phylum Ascomycota; class Dothideomycetes; order Botryosphaeriales; family Botryosphaeriaceae; genus Diplodia; species Diplodia corticola. The sequence goes on from NW_017971485.1 coordinate 210,147, forward strand.
TTTCATGGTGAGTTGCGGTGAGGTGGAAAATGTTGTACTATCTCCGCCCGCAAGTCCGTCAGGAAATTTTGGGAAGCAGGCGGCGCGCCAAGATTTCGGGGCAAAACATCGGCTAATCTGTTGCAGAGTCGGAGTCGAGAAATGTCCCGCCGGCTTCAGTTATTAGCTTTCTGCACTGCACGCTGGGTGATTCTGTGGAGCGTACGGATTAAAGACAGGAGGATTGGACGAGTTGGAGCTCTTGTCCGGACGAGATTGACCAAACGGTTATTTTACATCTGCGTCCGTACCACCACTCCAACTACACTTCCACACCCTTTGATCATACGAGCATAGCTTGCTGAATATTGCAACAGGGCCGAGGCGGTCGGAGCGCTTGTCTGGACGACTCTGCCCACATGCGTTGCGCATTCATGTCTGGATCGACGCTTCGACTACCCATCTTTCCTTGCAACATTGAACAAACCAACCTCGTACAACTCCATGCACTCTTCGAATTCTTCACCGCCGCGGCTCGGGTTTCCCCCTGGCCTACTACCGTTCGGCATGGTGGCTTGAGTCTGTCACGTGCATATGGCGGATATCCAACCCCAATAGGGAAGCCACCCGACCGTCTTCGGCGCCGACTCACGACCTCGAGGATACATATCTCCACCACCCCTCGCCCTTTTCGCATTTTCCGCTCCTTTTACATCGCATTAATTTTGTCAGCTCGGAATCATGCCGCACATCCAGGAGGAACCCAGGTTTTCGGCACCGGCTGAGGTCCACCCTTTCGTCGGAGTGTAAGGCTTAATCTCGCTCCCCATCAGGAGAGATTACCATGCCTATAACACGACTGATTATGTCGCAGTCTCTCTGACATGGACGGGAGCCTCATTGACTCCACAGAGGCTATAGTCAAACACTGGCACAAGTAAGTCTGCGAAAATTTCTCCGGAGCCAGACCTGGCGAAAATCTCCAAGCCCGACGCCACGCCCGCAACATTCGCAGAAGCTTATCGAGTAACATAGGATCGGAAAGCAGCTCGGTGTGGACCCGAACACTATCTTGGCAACGTCTCACGGACGTCGCTCGATAGACGTGCTCAAGCTCTACGATCCGAGCTTGGCAACCTGGGAGTGTGAGTTGCCCCTGACCGAACGTTTTCATGAACCGCCGTACGATCTCGACGTGGTTGCACGTGGGGAGACGAAGATCGCATCTCCACAGGATTGCCCCGCCGGCCTTCTGCGCTTTCGCGTTCGGATGAATGCTGCATAGTCTCATAGGAGCTGTGCGAGCTCGCAGATTGCGATTCTCTGCGTTGAAACGAACAATCACTATGCCTTAACGCTGACTCTTCTTCACTGACAGATGTGTGCCATGTTGAGGGGCTCATCCCGAAGGAATTTGGCCGAGACGCCGTGGAGATCCCGGGGGCTCGCGCGTTCCTCGACAGACTCGAAGAGGTAGGGGCTCGTTGGGCTATTGTGACTTCCGGTACCCGGCCCCTCGTGACTGGCTGGCTCGACGTCATGAAGCTCGCGCACCCCAAGAACCTGGTTTGCGCCGAAATGGTTGAGAACGGTAAACCCGATCCTGCGTGCTACCTGCTTGGCCACTCAATGCTGGGACTGCCCTCGGGCGAACCTGTGCTGGTGGTCGAGGACGCTCCGTCTGGCGTGCTGGCCGGAAAAGCTGCTGGTTTCAAGGTGGTGGCACTGGCAACAACGCACACTGTTGATCAGCTGAAGGAAGCCGGTGCGGACTGGATCGTGCGCGATATGCGAAGTGTCACGCTCAAGGCGTACGACAACGAGAGCGGCCGAATCAGCATTGAAATCTCCGACGCCTTGCAAGAATAGAGTCAAGAGCTTGACGAAGACGGAGCATCTCGCTGAGCACCGCAGCGGCCGGCATCTTTCCAGCGCCTTCCGCCGACGCCTCGTCACCCCGCGTGCAGCACAAGCGTGCGGCCACGCTCCTCTCACACGACGACAATCGCCGCTGGCGCTCGACGGTAGTGCTGATGTGCTTGGGGTTCCTTATTTTCCTTTCATCTGGGTTGCATTGCATTAGAATCCTTCAGCGGACTGCGGATTTTCTACAAGGGTTGCAGCGCATTGCGTTGACATCATGGGAAGGCGTCGTTCATGAGCTGGTCGTAGCGAGGGGCAATTGGACGACGCGAGAGAGCCTCCTTGCTTTAGAGAGAAATTTATAGATCATGTGTGCCCAGCAACCACAATGGCCATCCGCTGCGACATGGGGAAGACGATGCAGCATCCGGATAGCGCCATGCCCGCTCGCTTCGTCGCGGCCGCCGAGACGCCACCCGCGCGCGCGAGGACGAAGGCGTGCGGTGGAGGGTGACACAGACGAGGAAGAGTTCTGGAAGTACCTGGGAACGACTCTGTTGGGCAGGCGCGCCGGGGCCAGACATGGCGGGCGCGCGGCTTGGGCGTCCGACGCTAGACGCTAGACGCTAGACGCTGGAACATGGAGGCGCGAGGGACGAGGTGCGGCGCGGTGCGGTGCGGTGCGGTGCGGTGCGGTGCGGTGCGGTGCGGTGCGGTCTCGGTGCTGGCGTGGTGGTGCGTGACGTGGAGAGCTGGGACACGGCGGCGGGGCGGCCACGTACGGAGGCATGAGGGCCGAGAGGGCAAGGCGGTCCACCTCTCCGCAGATCGTCGTGTTCATATCATCATCTTCACAGCGGTTTGCCGTCGCACTTGGCGTCGAGCTGCAAGGTACGGCGTCCGCGCTCAGGCTGGCTCTCCCGAGATCCAGCGGCAAGGCCTCATTGCGCCCCTGAGGGCTGCAGGCGCGGGCTCAGAACGGCAGCGGTGGGTTACACGGGGGAGGCTATGTGCGCAGCGGCGCCTTATTCAGCGGTGTTTGATGTGGATCGCCCGGCTGCCCAGTGTTGGGCGCGTGTTGTGCCTGCGTAGGTGCAGCGGCGCGCGGCCGGGTCGGCTCAGGTACACGGCGTGCGCTGGAAGCAGGGTCCACAGCAAGGCATGGAAAGGCAGGCGGGCGTCACGCGTGAAGGGCTGCCGCGGCGCAGGGCGGTTGCGGAAGTGCCAGGGACGCTAGAGAGCAGTGTCAACTCTACGCCGGCGGAGGCCAATCACGCGGCGGGCTAGGCGGTGGAGAGGGCGAACCCCCGGCCTGTGCGGGCGCCTAGGTACGGAGCAGCATGCACCACGGCGCTCCTCGATCGATGGCTGCCGGCGCAGCGCAGCGTCATCTGGCAGCCCGCAGCCCGCAGCCCTCTGCCTCTGCGTGCGCCGCGAGCAGGCGGGCTCTCCAGCCTCCAGCCTCCCTGGTGATCAGCCGCGCCAGGGGCCGCTGCGGGTCAGGGCGGCGGGAGCGGTGATCCAGCAGCGTCGCCCACGCCGCGCAGGGTGCCAGGGTGCCAGGGGAGCTAGACACAGAGGCCGAGGGCCCGTAGCCGCGTGGGTCCAGAAGATGGGCGTACTCTCGTCGGAGGCGCGCTCCGGGCGAGCCAGCGCCAACGCCAGCGCATCGCCGCCCGCCGCCCGCCGCCCGCAGGTACTGCGCAGCAGCGCTGCTGCACCAGGGCATCAGCACGCCGCGGGCCTGGCCAGCTGCGCGATAACCGGCCGCGGTCGGATGACTGGCTGCGCTGGGCTGACGGCGCGCGCTTCTCATGCAGCGCGGATTATTCTTAGCAGACATGCGTCGCTGTCTCTGTCGGCCCCGAGCAACCAATCCGTGCGTCGCGCGCCCAGGGCCCTCCCTACTCAAGTCCTGTCCCCCGTGCTCTCCCCAGCGGCCCGCAGCTCTGTAACCAGCGAACCGAGTCCGCCAGCTCGACCTCGCCTCTGCAGTCGCCCTAATCCCTCCCTTCCCTCATCATCCGCTGCCCACCTGCCGGCCCACGCCTCCACGCTCGCTTGCCTCCGTCCATGCCTTGCCTTCAGCTTCTGTCTCTAACGTTCTAACCACCGTCGTTCCTTGCCATCCGTCCTCCACGCCCTCGCGCGCCCCCAGCAGTGTCCCTCAGCCCGCTGCCCAGCGCGCTGCGCTCGAGCGCCTGCTCCAAACCACCACCCACCACCACAACCACCGCCACCTCCTCCTCCTCCACGCGTCGCCATGGACCGCTACCCGCAAGCAATGCCGCCCTATGCGAATGCGCAGCAGCCGGGCGACGCGGCCGCCTCGCACCCGCCCAACCCGCATCCGCACACCCTGCTTAAAGTATCCTCCGAACCAAACGTCCGGCTTCACCAACCGCCTGTTCACCCTGTCTGCCAGGAAGTCAAGCCGCGCCTCACGAAAGAGCAACATGACATCCTCGAAGCCCACTTCCAGCAGCAGCACAAGCCGAGCACCACTACGAAAAAGGGTTTCGCCGAGTCGCTCGGCGTGCCTCTCGAGAAAATCAACGTACGCCCCCGGCCCCCGCGAGCGCATCGCCCACCATTGCTGACAGGAGCATGCAGAATTGGTTCCAGAACCGCCGGGCGAAGGTCAAGCAGGATATGAAGAAGCAAATGGCACAGTACAACATGCATGTGCAGATGCAGCCGCAGCAACACCCGCCGCAACAGCAGCAACAACAGCAACAGCCCCAGATGCCGCAGCAGCAAATACCCATGCATACTCCGATGCAGGCCCCTCCTCAAAGCGCACCGCAATCGCAACCGCAAAGGCCCGATTTTTCGTACGGACCGCCCGATATGAGTTCGTCATCGTTGCCGGGGAATGGTTTCGCAGTGCAGCAGGCCCCAGAAATGATGGCCCCACAAATGCCCCCTCAAGACTACAGCTCCAGCCATGGCCACCACGCTCTGTCCTCAATTTCCGAGTCCGCCCACCCTGGTTCTTTCGACGTCGTTATGCAGTCGCTGGTCAATGCGGGCTATCCGGTGCAGGCGAGCAGCGCGAACGGAATGCCTCCTGGCCTCCAGCCCACGGAACCATTCGCTTCGTTCGATGGTTCTAGTGTCCCTCATTCCATGGGCGGTGAGTCGCACTTCGCATTCGCCGACTTCTCAGGCTCGGATCCCTTTGGAGACGGGCTGGGCGACTATGGAGCCGATCATTTCGATTACAGCACCCTGGCATCCTCTGCTCCTGCGTCGTTTTCGGGCCACAATGCTCGTGCTTCTGCATCGATCGAAACCTCGCCTTATTCTGCGGGCCAATCGCTTCAGAACGGCGGCTCATCCGCCACATCTGTGCAGTCAGGCTGGATGGACGACGCAGCCAGGGTCAACCAGCGTGAGGATTCTCAAGAAGGCTCAATCTGCGGCAGCGTGCCTGGTCCAGGGGGACAGTGGATGGCAAATCATTTCCAGCCGCAAGGGGTTTACCAGCAGAGCAACACGTCGAATCAGACTCTGATCTCGACCGCAGCCGACCCGAGCGAGGCGTCCATGTACCAGTTCGGCCACCCGGATTTCAACCCGCCTTTCCCCTTTTCCGATGAGGCGCTGCATCGCCGCGATTCTCCTGCCACAGCGCTCGCCCAGTCAATGGGCAACGTCGAGATCCAGGGCCAATCAAATGGCGATTTCAAACAACCCGACCAGCCATCGAGCACATCGTCGAGCATTGCTACACGGAGGCAGCGGCCCCGTCCGGCGGCTCTGGGCCAAGCAGCCCTTCGCAGTGCGTCGTACAGTGCGGGCATGCCCTCCTCGCCCGGAGCGAACAGCCACAACCTGAAAGCCGACCACACGCTCCGCAGGATCCGTTCGACTGGCCTGGTGAACAGCGGTCGCATCCAGAAGGCCAATGCTGGCTCCGCTCAGCGCTCACCAATGCATTTCACCTTCGCCGAAGCCGCTGTTTCGCCGAAGTTCACAACTTCTACTTATGGCGGCCCAAGCATCAGCGGTCCGCCCGTCTCAACTGGTTCGCTGGCGCCGCCAACTCCTCTCACGCCAAGCGAAGCCGGGCGCTTCCCGTCTTGGCAAAGCCCCGGTAATGTGCAGAGCAGCGTAACAAGCAACCAAGATACGACCAGCCGCGCAGACGGCACAGGTGTCTTGTACAGTATGGCCCCGACCTCCGCCGCTTTCTCCACCGCTTCGCCGCCCGAGACCCCACTCTCCCTTGCGTCGCTCTACGGGCATCGCGCAAGGGTCAGCAATGGGTCCCTCGTCAGAGACACGCCGCCGCAATCTGCACCGGCGCAGCAGCAGAGTTTTCCCCGGTCGGCCTTCGCTCCGCAGCAGACGTCCATGGCCGAAGAGGCGCATCAGCAACCACAGCCGCACCAGCAGCCGCATCCGCATCCGCAGCCGCAACAGCAACAGCAGCCGCATCTGCAAGTGCAGCCGCAGCAGCACCACCTGCACCACCACCAGTCGATGGAAAACACTCACAGCCAGTTGATGATGCAGCAGCACGCCCAGCGGCGGCCATCCCTCCCGGAAGGAGTAGTCCCGTACGACATGGCGGCAATGCAATATGCTGTGCCCATGGTCAATGCAGATGGTGACTTGCAGATGGCACACCCGATGCAGTTCGCTCAGGACCCTTCGATGAACTATGGAAAGCAATCACAGCCAACGATAGCATTCTCACCGGACATGGGCAACAGCCAGATGCAGCACCACATGGGCATGCACCAACCAAGCCTTTATGTCCACCATTACTCTCCTCCCGATGGCTCTTCTGGCCACGGCGGCCAGGCCAACTCGAGACGCCCGAGCGAGATGCAGCCGAAGAGCTACATCTTCGCCAACCAAACGCCCGGTGATTTCAAAGCATAATTTGTGGTAGAGACGTTGTTACGTTTGTGCTTTTTCATATCTTACTCATGGCCGCATCCGTCGCGCACATTGAAACGTGATCCATGCAGGAAACGAATTCCTGCTTTGGTTGCCTGTTTATGGTACATCCGACCTGGCGTAAAAGATATTTCCTTTCGGGTTTCTGTTGATCTCGCTACATACCTGTTCAAACACTAAAAAGTGCCTCTTGGATATACCCCCGGCTTTTTCGAATTGGAGGCGAGCCGATCCGCGAGTTTTTCTATTTGTTTCCGTCGTTGCCCTCCACTCGTCGGCTCAGATCCATCCATCTCTCTACTTCCCGCCAATTTTTTTTTTTTTTGCTTTGTCCGTTTCCTTGAGTATTTGGAGTCGCTTTTTGGTCTGGAACCCAGCGTTGGCGTTGGAGAGAAATCGACCACGGCTCACTATCCGAGACAATTACCGGCAGAGACGCCCGCACACATACAAACCGCAGCTTTACAGCAAAGTTTTAATCTTAATACGCTCCTTTAATGCTCCAGATGTTGGAGGAACACAACCGTACTATTTTTGGGCGATCCATGGCGGCTGTTTCCATGTAAAAAGGCGGCATGATCCGTTCGTCAGGGATCAGGAGATTTCCTTCATTTCTCTCTTTCTCTGTTCGGACTCACATGCTGACGGCCGTAGCACAGAGTCAGTGGCTTGCAGCTACGGGGTCAGGTGTGAGAAACGAGGCTGAGAAAGGGATGACATAGCCACAACCACGACCTAGTTTTCGCGAACTTAGTCTTTCAGTTTTGTTGCGCCCCCTAGATGGCCGTGTTTCATGCACATGTTTATCTCCACTTTCGTTGATTGCTTTTCGATGGTTGATTCTTTTGGATCGGCTTGCTTTGGTCGTGCCGTTATTTGTTTTGGTACAAGCGCTAACAATGCTTTCTCTTAACACTCACATACTCCCAGCGGCTTCCCAGCGTGCCATTCGTTACTTCAGTATCACCGCGTTTTGTCCTTCTCTATTTGCTATAATGTCTCGAAATCATAATGTCTTGGATGCTGGGGGGGTCCGTCTCCTCCACAAGGCTACCTGTGGCAGCTACCGCCAGAAGCAGTAATAACACGAAATGATATGTTAGCAAGAGCAGAGAAGCGTACAGATGTAAGAATACGCTTTCGCAGATCCACTCCTTTTATGGGCTTCAGTGTCGAGCACTGCTCGATCATTGCCAGGTTGGCGGTGGAGCTTCCGTGGGGTTTAATCAATCAATCTTTTACATCCCCAACGCTGGCTGGACAGGAAGCCAGCAATATTGGACAAGCGCATGTTTTTTCCAGGGATACACGAGGAACTGAAGTGGACAGACAACGTAAGCAGCATAGAACGTCCGCATAGGAGAATCAAAGGAACTCCCACCTGGATCTCATATGCCTCTCTCGCCTTGTTTGTGTGATCCCTGCAAGCTTCTGCAACTACGTCCTCACCTTTACTGTCCATACGCTGGCAAAAAAAAAAAAAAAAAAAACCTAAAAACCTAGAAACCAATACCGACGGTCTCCACAGCCGCAGCAGGCGTCTTACTTGGCCCTTGCTGGAGGCCTTACTTTCGGCCCGCCGAGAGTGAGTGAGAGAGAGGGACGCGGCTGAGTGCATACATGGTTACCCCGCTAATAAACCATCCAGCCGGCTCCCTCTCCAACCATGATCCGTGTGCCACTGCCGAGATATGGGGCGGAAACCCGAGTGATGGATTTCTCTCGACCTTTTTGCTGCTCACGCTCACGTCCGTCCCGGATGAGAGGCTCACCACCTTAAGTCCGAGAGTCTAGTTTGTGCATCTTTCTGCAAGTATGACACGAGCATGGGCGGGCTTGTGGAGAGAAACCACTGTGGCGGAGACAGCTCCCTCCTCCCCTCCCCTCCGGGCCCGCCCGCCAACCAACCAACCAACCTCTCCATCCATCCGTGCCGGCGTGCCATTCTTGTTTCTCCTCCGCCCACTGCACGAACAATCTAAATCGGCGGACCGCACTTCCGACGGTTTCCGACGACGAACGGACAGCTCCCACGAGCAGCTAGCGCTCAAAGCATCACGTTGTTTCGAACGGCGGTGTATGAGAGGACGATGCGGGTGCGGGCCGGCAAGAGCAGCAGCAGCAGCAGCAGCAGCAGGCAGGCAGGGACAAGGGCATTCCGGGGATAGTAAGCAGGCGTCAGCGCGAAACAGGGCATCTCTCCCCCATCCATCCGGGCCCTGGGCCCTGGGCCCTGTAACAATTTCTCTGCACGCCGCACGCCGCACGCCGCCCCGCCGCATGATGAGTACGCACGCCACGCCCTGACGCCCCAACCGCCGGCCGCCGACAAGCCACCACCCAGGTGGTTAGAGCGGGCGGGCGGGTGGGCGGCAGGGAAATTCTCCGCGCGTGACAATCGCTTCCATCTGCGTCGGCGGCTAGGGGCTGGACGAGACGGAAAGGGCGAAAGCAACGAGCATCAGCACTTTCCCGAAGCCGCCTTGTCGCAAGGCTGAGATGAGGGCTTCTGCTCCCCCTACCCTCTTGTCCATTCCTACTTTGGCACTTGGTGGGGGCTGGAAATTCTGTTGGTTAGGTGGGTTATTTGGAAGGTTGTCGTGTGAGAGTGTTGTAGCGCAGTATGACATGCATGGGTGTGTACACTAACTACGTGCAGTTTGCACACCGGCCGGGACGGGCAAACTGATTCATTCGGCTTGATTTTTTTTCCCCCCTCTCTTGGGCTCTCCGTCTTTGCCCTCTGGATGCCGGCGGTGGCCCAGACTCTCCATCGTGGTTCTTGGCTCCTCTCAGCCCCCACGGAGACCGGTCTCTGTCATTGCGCGTCCCGAGGATGCATTCTCCCAGTACCGCACGATTATGGCCGCTTTTGGCATGTCGTCGAAAGAAAGGCGTTCCAGACTACTTTTCCCTTACGGGGTGGTACCGGTGGTAGGAGGGTCGCGCCACGTCGGATTAGGCCCGGCAGGTGCCTTTCAGGCACGCTTGCCATGCCAGCATCTAGTAGCGCGCCAGACTTGCTCCACCCATCTGCCCTTTCGCCCCAACTCCAACACCGGCTGATCACATAAGGGACAAGAGACAAAAGCATAGCCACAAGTGGCGTCACTGACTAGCGATCTTCGAACCGAACCCAACTCTCAACAATCACATTCCACATGAGCCTCTGCCCCTCCCTCATCATCATCAGCTCCTCCCTTTTTCGCCCGTCTCATCATCACGCCAGCTTGCCGGGCACGAACGGATGGCCGGCGCTCAGGCCGCCGCAGACGGCCCAGGCCTGACCGTTGACGTAGCTGGCCTCGTCGCTGGCGAGGAAGAGGGCGACGCGGGCGACCTCGTCGGCCACGGCGCCGCGGCGCAGGGGGTTGAGCTGGCCGATCTTGCGCTCGGTGCCGCGGGCGCGGGCGGCGTCGTACATGCCTTTGGTCATGCCCGTCTCGATGACGCCCGGGCAGATGGCGTTGCAGCGGACGCCCGTCCCGGCGAGCTGGTAGGCGGCCGTTTGCATGATGGACACGACGGCGGCCTTGCTCGCGCTGTAGTCGGTCCCGCCCGCGTTGGAGCGCAGGCCCGCAACTGAGGCGGTCCCCAGGATGGAGCCAGCCGGGTAGGGCTTCTGGGCGGAGGTGACCAGCATGGCTTTGGCGGCGTACTTGGTAGCGAGGAAGACGCTGGGTTGGGGGGGAAGAGTGAGCCGGAGTTGAGCGGGCTGCATGTGGGGCTCGTGGTGGCGTGGACAGGTGGCTTTGGCTTACCCCAGGGCATTTGTGCGCATGGCTTTCATGAAGTCGTCGCCGGTGCAGTCGTAGAAGGGCTTGGTGCTGCCGACGATGCCGGCGTTGGCAAACATGATGTCGAGGCGGCCGTGGCGCTGCAGGGCGTCCTCGACCACGGACTTGACGGCGGCCTCGTCGGCGGCGTCGAAGCAGCGGACTTGGACGTCGACATCCGGATAGAGTTGGTTGATCTCCCGCTTGTGCACGCTTAGGAACTCATCCTTGTAGTCGCACAGGTAGACTGCCTGTGCACCATTGCGGGCGAACTGGTGGGCCGCGGCCCGGCCAATGCCCGTCGGGGAATTGACGCCTGGGTGCAAGTCAGCGGATGCGGAAACGAAGGGCAGCTGGCGGTGCGTACCTGTGATGATGACGACCTTGTCTTTTGCTCTCCTGCAGCACCGTGTCAGTCCCGGGGCGCGGCTGATGAGGCAGATCGGCAGGCTCGACGTACGGGCCGACCGAGTCGGCTGCTACTGTGGGGATCTTGGTAATGCCTTCAAACGTCCCAGGGTCCTCCCGCGGGCGGGCGAGCTGCTCGCTGAGCGCTTGCTGCTTCATCTTCGGGGCGCTCGTCATGGCGGCGGGGGAGACGCGAGGAGGCAGGCCAATTGCGCGCAAGCAGAGGAGAAGCGGGTGTTGTCAGGCGGAGTGTTGAAGGATGCAGGCAGTGCTGGCACAGAAGCTGAAGCCTGTACCGATGCCCCACGGGGATCGAGCAGCTCGGGGCGGGGAGAGCAGCAGTGGACCTCGGCCCGCGAGTCAGGCGGTCTCCAGCGGTCTCCAGCTATCTTGCAACCCTCAGCCAGCCGTTCCTGCATCATCTCTCGACAACACCAGACCGCCTCGCCCTCACCTGCTGCACGGCATGCATCCCTTGAGATGCTGCGCGCCCGGCGTGCGGTAGCGCGCACGAGCGCCGCCGCCGATCTGCCCGGTCAGATAGTGGCAGCCTGCCACACTGCCAACGCTCGTCACTCGGGTGCATCCCACGCAGCAGCTGACCCACGCGGATGATGGCTCTCATGGTTCTCATGGCCCCCGCGTGCCCCCGTGCCTGCGTATGTGCTGTTCTCTGACCGCAGCACCGCGACCGCTGGTCCCTTGCTGCGCCGTATTTGACTTGCCGGCAGTCCGCACTTGCGCCTTCCCTTTGCATCTTGGAAGCTCGGCGTGCTGCGTTGCGTCCCCTTCTGACATCATCTCTGCCCCAAGCTAGGCCAGCTCCGCCCGCTCCGCCCGCTCCGCCAGCGCCGCCAGCTCCTGCCCCAGCCGTGCTCCAAGCCACATTACAAAAAGCGCAATGCCGAAGCAAACCTCTTTGCTCGCCCGCCTCCTGCACTTCCGAGCACCCAGGCGGCGACACCGGAACGACCAGTTTGTCACGCAGGACCAACAGGCTCTCGAGTACCAAGATTCGCAAGCCGCTGCGCACATTGCCCAACCAGGCAGCCCACGTGGAGCCATGGGAGACGTGCTCACCCCAACCCTGGACGATGCCCAGCCTCTTGCGCAACCTGCGGGAGCTCAAGACGCTGGCCCTGGTCTCAAGCTCCCAATCCTCCCCAACACTCTCCCTTCTCCCGCCACCGCTCTCCGTCGCGACAGTCTCCAGCCGCCCTCTGACTCCCACAATTCTGTCCAAACCATGGCTGCCCCCACCATTACCGTAGAGCATACCGCCAATGCCTCCCCGCTTGACAACCTCAGCGAGGTCCTGGCTACCAAGACCTGCTTCGCCTTCGTTCTAGACACCACTCTCTACGATCACCGCGCCGCTACCTCCCTGGCTACCCGCGCACTCCTGCAAGCCGTCGCCGACTCCCACAATGCTCCCTACGACACCCTTCAAGCGACCTACGCCGACCTTTGCTCCTCGCATCCGCCTAGCGCCCAAGAAAACTGGGCCGTCCACCAGAAGCAGCTCCTCCAGGACCTGCTCGCCTCCATTCCCCACGCCCTGACACCCGAGCAGGCTTCGGCCCAGATCGATGACCTCTTCCGCCTCTGGAAGAAGACAATGTACGCGCAGCTGCACCCGGCCCCGGGCGTGCTGCCGCTGCTGCGCTCGCTGCTCAAGCGCTCCGCCCGCATCGTCATCGCCATCGACAGCGCCAACTCGGGGTGCACCAATGACATGGCCGCCTGGCTCATCGAGCACCTCTACCTCGACAACTTCGTCGACCGCATTGCCGTGCTCGAAGAGAGCAACACCGACGACGGGAGCAATGGCAGCAGCAACAGCGACAATGGCTTTGGCGACGTGCTCAAGCGCATCGACGTCCGTCCCGACGAGACGGTCCTGTTCGCCGGCGCGAGACGCGACGGCCGCAGCATCGCCGCCAGGGAGGGCGTAAGCCTCGTGGTTGTGGACGCCGAAGTGGTGGCGCAGCATCCCGAAGACGTGCGCGGCAGGATGAGCGGCAAGAACAACTACGTCAGGCAGGCGGACGACGGCGTGTGGGAAATTGGCGCACTGATGGTGGCGAGGAACGCGGTAAGGATGACGCTGCACGAGAGGGATAGGAGCGTCGATTCGGCCAGGATGTGAGACGTCGCATCATACGTACGCTCGAAAACAGGACGAAAGCAGGACGGGCCACAAAGGAGACGGGAGCAGTTGCTCAACAAAAAAAATTGAGTCAAGGGAGAGGGGCGATTGCTGACGGGTGGATGAGAGCGTGGGAGGGGGGTGTGGATGTGCGGATGACCAATTTGCATCTCGTACCTTGTCGTCAAGAGCAGGGGCTGGAAAGGCATGCCACCTCTCCTCTTTTTCCTCCACTTTTTAAACGCATATCTAACCAAAAGGCTGAGTTGATGAGGAGGCGTTACCTAATCATTGGCTGGCGTTTTGCTAAATGGGTTACCTCCCTTCTTTCATCTTCGTCCCGCAGCAGCCTGACAAGACGGAAATCGTGGATGGAGGGACGGATGCACATGCGAACAAGTAGTGGAAGAAGGAATTGTACGATACCACATTTGTCTTCAATGAGGAGGGGGGGCTGCGACTAAGAATGGAATGTATACACGTTTTCGTTTTCTTCTTGGGTCTTACCATCTGATTCCTCTCAGTTTGTTTTTTTTTCCATCCATCTCAGTATACAATTGAAAGGTAGTGACACCTTGGCGTTTTTCCATCCTGCAATGGCATTACCAACTGGTGATCTGCACGCAACAAGTGTACGCATCATTGCGCGGCCATCTCCGGTGACGGGCAGGACGGGGAAGACGGGTTGCCTCTTGCGTCGCCGCGGAATCATTCCATTGTTGAAAACTTCGTCCGGTCCTGCAGGCATTAATGGTAAAGCGGGGGCGGTGGCGGCGGCGGCGGCGGAGGCGGAGGCGGTGGTGGGAAGGTTGTTAGGGCTCGGGTCGACGCATATTCCCCCCGCCACACACACACAGATACTTACGTACGTACGTATGTATCGATATGGCCAAACAAGAGGTTGTTTCATGGGGAAGAGAGAAGAGTTGAGCGGTGCGGAGTTGGACAGCTTCTGAAATTCACTGAGAGAGTAGATCAATTGGAACATGTGACATTCGTACTCGTAAGCATAGTATGGTGGGATATAGTATGTACAGTTGAAAAAGCCCGGGTTTGGGTATTTCAATCATGGGGATATGTGTGGTGTAGATGTGCAGCTCCAAAATCGCAAACAAGCAATACAGACGCGCAACCTGTGGTGAACTAGCAACAGCTTGACGCACCAAAGCTCAATTTCGCTCGTCTCCAAAACTTTCAACCTCTCCAGCAGGGACAATTAATTTTCCCACGGCAGAGCCTTGGCTGTAACAGCTATACCACAATTTTCTTTTTTTTTCTTTTTGTATTTGCTTTTGTCGCTTAACCGAACAGAGCGTCGCCCAGGCGGATGGACACGGTCTTGGTCTGGACATAGTTGTCCAGGGCGGCCTCGCCGAGCTCGCGGCCGATACCCGACTCCTTGTAGCCACCGAAGGGAAGCTGGTGGTGCAACATGTTGTAGCAGTTGACCCAGACGGTGCCGGCGCGGAGCTGGTTCGAGACCTCGATGGCGGTGTTCAGGTTGGTGGTGTGGACCTATGACGCAAGAGATCGGCGGTCAGTCGGACATTCAAGTATCGGGGGGATGAAAGCATTCGTCATCGGTGGGCAGCGGAGGGGCCAAGGGGTTGGGCAATTTGGAGAAGGGGGAGGATGGTAGGAATGGGTGGGGTATGGGGATGAATATGGGGTGGGTGGTGTGAGGTGGTGTGATACGGGGAAGGCTAAAGGAACGTCGGTGAGAACTTACAGCTGCGGCCAAACCGTAAGTGGTGCTGTTGCCAATGCGGATGGCATCCTCCCTGGTCTTGAACTTGGCAATGGCGCAGACGGGGCCGAAGATCTCCTCCTGCATGATCTTGTTGTCCTCGGTGACGTTGGAGAAAATGGTGGGCTCAATGAAGTAACCCTTGTCACCCTTGCGCTTGCCACCAGTCTCGCAAGTGGCGCCAGAGGTCTTGCCGTGCTCGATGTAGCTCATGATGCGGTCGAACTGGAGCTGAGAGACCTGGGGACCCTGGAAAGTGCCCTGGTCGAAGGGGTCGCCAACGACGTTCTTGGTGGCGCGCTCCTTGAAGCGCTGCAGGAACTTGTCGTAAATGCCCTCCTGCACGTAGATGCGGGAACCGGCGCAGCAGCACTGGCCGTGGTTGAAGAAGATACCAAAGTTGACCCAAGAGATGGCGTTGTCGATATCAGCGTCATCGAAGACGATGTTGGGCGACTTGCCACCGAGCTCGAGAGTGACCTTCTTCAGGTTGGAGCCAGCAGCAGACTTCAGGATCTGACGACCAATGACAGTCGAGCCAGTGAAGGCGATCTTGTCAATGTCCATGTGCGAGGCCATTGCCTGGCCGGCGATCTTGCCGAAACCAGAGATGACGTTGATGACACCGGGAGGGAAACCAGCCTCCTTGATCAGCTTGGCGGCGACCAGCGCAGAGAGGGGCGTCTGCTCGGCAGTCTTGATGACAACGGTGTTACCGGTGGCGATGGCGGGGCCGATCTTCCATGCCCACATGAGCAGGGGGAAGTTCCAGGGAATGATCTGACCGCAGACACCAATCTGTACAGCTTCGTTAGCAACGGTTTGCATAGACTGAATGGGCGAAGAGGAAGACTCACAGGCTCCTTCTTGATGTACGAAAGGGTCTCGAGATTGGTCTCGCAGACCTTGCCGTGGATCTTGTCGGCCCAGCCGCCGTAGTACCTCAGGGTGGCAGCGCAGTTGTTGACGTCGCCCTTGGCCATGGTGATGGACTTGCCGTTGTCGAGCGACTCGACAGCAGCAAGGAGGTCGACGTTCTCCTCGAACTTGACGGCGAGGTTTGTGAGCAGCTTGCCGCGGTCCTGAGGGGTGACCTTCCTCCACTCGCCCTCAAAGGCCTTGCGCGCCGCAGCGACGGCAATGTCGACATCCTTCTCGGTGGCCTCGTGGACGGAGCAGATGACCTCCTCGGTGGAGGGGTTGATGACCTCGAAGGTCTTGTTGTCGACACCGGGGACGAATTCGTTGTTGATGAAGCTGCGAGAAGTGGGGTGTCAGCTCAGCGCCAGACGCTGCCGAGTCGGCGGGACTTACAGGCCAGTCGGCTGCTCGAACTTGCCGGTGTGCGGCGTGTGGAGAGTGGTGGACGTCATGGTGAGGGATTTGAGGAAGAGCGAAGCGGAAATGGGTATCAATGGAAAGAAGAGTGCGAGGGATAGTGGATAACGCTCAGCGGCTGCGGGGACGGCCAGGCTTAAGTACTGCCGCAGCGCCTGGCGCACGCCAATAGCCCGACAAGACCCCGCACCCCGGTCAACCGTCGTCGAGGGCTGCAGTGGAGCTAGCCGCAAGGAGCAATGTGCTGGCTCGGTCGTGAGGAATCGTGGAGCGCGGCGGAGGGGCCCCTCGCGCGCGGCCCTGTCTTACCCCGCCTACCGCCGCCGTCCAACCACCGTCGCGCGCCAGGCACTGGCGATTCGCCTTCAGCATTTCGCCTTCAGCAGTCGCATTCGCAATCGCCACTCAGCCGCCTCTGCACTCCCCACTCTGGTGGGCTGCCGCAAATGCCCCGGGGACGCCAGCTCCCGAAGCGAGCAGCGCGCGCACAAAGCTTGCAGGCGGGCGCCCAGTGACGACACAGCTGATAAGAGCGGAACCGTACCGCCCACGACTCGCGGGGCCGTGGGGCTCCGCACGCCGGCCCACCACCCCAATCGGCTTCCCTTCGAGCGAGGCGCCCGCGCTGGGGCTGCCCGCGGTCGGCGGCGGCGTGCGCAGCTACAGGGGCAAGGCATCCCATGCGGCGCTCAAGTGCGGCTTTGCGGAGTCGCGTGGTAGCACGCCCAACAGCCCACCACCGCCCTAAGGCCTGGGGAACCGCGCGTGCGGATGCGGCACCGCACTGGTGGAGGCTCGGCTGGTCATGGCTCAGCGCCGGCCCACGCCCGACCGAGGCTTTGCCAGCGCTAAGGGGCCTCGTTCCCGTTTCTCCGCACAAATCCGCTGCCAGACGTCAACCTCCCCACAGCCCCCGGACCCCTTGCCCCACGCCCCAGCGGGTGCGCCTCAACAAGTGCGTGGTGCGATGCCAAAACCACCATTTCTGGATCAGCGGACGCGCTCATCCGAGCGTGCGAGCCGAGCCAGCCTCATCACTGTCCACTGCTTTGGGTTTTGATCTCGTGCTAGTCGCCGTGATCATCACTGTTCTGCTATTATAAGCTTCTATCAATTGCTTGGGCTTGGCCCTGCCGGATCTCGCCCGGCCCGATCCAGCCACACCAGCCCGCAACTGCTTGAAAGAAGAACGCCGCGAGCCCTGAAGAGAAAGCAGTCTGTCCGTCGAGAGCCCGTCCACCATTGTGTTTTAGTACAGCCCGAAGAAATAGTGCAGCCACATGGCACGCACGTGGGTACCCCTGGTACCAAAGCTCCAGACCCTTCCTGACTCGTATCGCAATTTAGGATCGCCCGGCATGCACGTGGTGCTTGTGATTCCCGTTTACTGAACAATTGTCAGCCACCCTGCCAAGCCCTTTCGCCAAGCCAAGGATCAGCACTCACCATAACCTCATCCTCCATCTGGTCTCCGCCGTTGCCAGCTGCCTGCACAGCCGCGCCGTTGGTCGCCATTGCAGTGTCACCGTCCGCACCCGCATTGTTGCCACTGTCGAAGTAGTCCTGCATCTCAGCATCAAGCTCTTCAGCCGTCTTCGGCTTCGGGCGGCCCGCGACCGTCTTGCCACGCTTCTTCTTGCCCGCCTTACCAGCGGCCGCAGCAGCCTTGGTCTGAGTAGCCGGCTTCGGCTGAGCCTTCGCGGCGTTCTTGGGTTGCCTAATCTACTGTCAGTACCGCCGTTGGACTCATCCAAATTCAACTTACTGGACACGGTCGCCAAGCGCCTTCGCTGGGGCAGGAGGAGGAACATCAGAGGCACCGAGAATGACCTCAACCTAATCTGTGTCAGCGCTGCCCAACCTTCAAACCGACAGAGTCCTTACCCTCATGGGCCTGTTGTCGACCTTCAGGCCGTTGTGGGCCGCAGCTGCTTCGGCGGCAGCATTCGGCTTGGTGAAGATGACGGTAGCAACACCGCGGCTCTGGCCATTGGGGCCGTAGGTGAGCAGAACCTTCTTGACCGGTCCGACGCTCTTCGCAAAGTACTCCTATAAGAGAGCAGGGGATTAGTCGAGTTATTTATTACGCGCGTTTCCGAATTCCATAACGATCCTAGGCGCGGTAAACGGAAAGTGACTGGTCGATGAAAAGTCCAGAAAACCAAGCGACGACTGTAGCAAGACGAGCAGCATCAGTTCAGCGAGCCAGCAGTGAACGTTAGTAATGGACCTTTCGGCCATTTCCACTCCGGGCTGAATGGTCCAGTGCCGGGGTAGGTATCGCCAAACGGTATCCAGAATCGGTGCCCGCACTCATCTCAACAATCCAGGTCGGGCATTTACAGCTCCACGCTGTTTCCAATCCATGCCGAGAAGGCAAGAACTCATCCTCTCCTTCCTTTACAAGCCCAACTCGCTGGATGTGTCCACGCATACATCTTTCGACAGTCACGGACATGGTGCCATTGTTTGAAGGGAGCGCCAAGGACCCACAATAAAAGCGGAGGAACCGGATGAATCCAGGAACGACGGTCTGTCCCAGGTCTTCGTATACTTGAATGACCTTTTCCTCGCCGACTGAGGTATGAGACGATCTCCAGGCTCATCGTGGTGTTGTACTTAGGCCAGTCGATAGCTTTTTCAGGTTGCTCAAGATGCTGTGCTGTACTGCTTCACTGCTGTGCTCGCTGACACCAATGCTGCCACGACAGGGTGTCTTAATCTCCGCATAGTACGATCAAGAGATACCAGTGCAGGTAAATCTCAGAGCCATCACTCTAAAGTCGGCGCCGCGTTGAGCCAAGCTGCTTGCCAGGCAGTCTTGTAGCATCCAAACGCTCTTTGGCGAGACGTGCAACGTGCGATCAATCCCAGGCTCTGCGTCAAGCTCATAGAAAGACGAGCAAGAGCACGCGGGAGATCCGCTTTGTTGGAGTGAGGCCGACCAGCGTGTCCTTGCATGTGTTTGGAGAATGCCAACGCGCCCCGGGAAGGTTCAAGAGGAAGTTTGCGAGAATCGTGCGTCTCAAAAGGAACGGCGAGAGAAGTCCAAGGCTAAGCGGCCTTCGCGCTCAACATACCTTAATCTGAGGCTCAGTCACATCGTGAGGCTGTGGCGTGTCAGCTGAGGCTCAGCCGGTCAAAGGAGTCGGGTGTGCATACCAAGTTGCTGACCAAAATCTTGCTGTCTCCATGCGCCTTCGAGGCAGGTCCGGTGGGGATGTTTGCCTTCGCGGCAGCCTTGGGAGCCTTGGTGTTCTTTTTGACGCCACCGATGGGAGCGGTGGCGGCAGCACCCTTGCCGCTAGCAGCACGGCGCGTAGCAGGGCGAGCGCGGGTAGCGCGCTTGTTGGCCTTGAGGATCTCGTCAAGGGACTGGTTGAGCTTGTCTGACATATTGGCTGATGTTTTGCTGGTGTTGCTCGGGGTGTTCGTTTGAGGTGGGTGACGTAGGCAGTCAACCGTTTGCAAAGCGTCTCGGAGATGTCGAGACTTTGGAGAGAGGCGCAGCTGAATCAAGAGCGGGTATAGACGCGTCGGCGGCGGCTACCTCGCTTCAGTGAGGGTGTGCGATGGAAAGCGCGTGGGTGTGTAGAGCTCGGGAGCCAGGCAGGGCTGTCGCACGGAGTGAGGACGCGCGCAAGTCGGGGAGTGGCAGAAGAAAGAAGTCGGCGGCGGCGGCGAACTGGAGGAAAAAGCGCGGTTGCAGGAGCGAGCAATTAGCTGGAGATGAAGCGACGTGGCTTTGGAAGTCGCGGCGATGGGTGGTGTGCAGAGGGCGAAGTAGGAGGGAGCAGGTGCCGAAGGAATCCAACCCGCCCTCGCGACGCGCTGGCAACGCTCGGGCCCCCCGGCTTGGCAGCGATCTGATATCACCGCTGCGCGACCACGCTGCACCGCGCCGACGACCCCGGAAAATGGACTGATGCCATGGCTTTCGCGGGGGTACGCATCGCCGCTACTTCCGCCTCCCGCTCGCGCTGACCTTGCTGCAGTGGAAACCGTTCAAGTTCTTCGACGGCTCCCAAGTCAAGCTCCCGGACGCGTCGCTGTTCGATGTACCGACCCACTCTCCGTCCTCATCGTGGCCTCTCTGACTCTGTTGTAGCAAGGAAACATCACTAGCGTTGCGTCCGGGTCCGACAATGTCTTTCTGGGTAGCCAAGATGGCGTCGTCCGCATCGTCTCGAGCGCCTTCAAGGTCGTCCGCGAGTTCCAAGCCCACGATACCGGCTCCATCCGATACATGAAGCAAGTTCCCGGCACCTCGCTGCTTGTGACGATAGCCGAGGATCTTTCGAGCGAGCCAACGTTGAAGGTCTGGGCCCTCGATAAGCTGGAGAAGAAGACCAATGCTCCGCGCTGCCAGTCTTCCCTCACCATTCACAATGGCAGGAAGCAGTTCCCCGTAAGCCACCGCGCGCTCCCATGGCCCGCATGTCACTCACGCATTGCAGGTCACTGCTTTCGCAGCCATGGATGACCTGTCGCAGCTTGCTGTTGGCTTCGGCAACGGTTCGGTGACTGTAGTGCGAGGAGACCTTATTCACGACCGTGGCGCGCGCCAACGAACCGTCTTTGAGACCGAGGAGCCCGTAACCGGCATCACCTTCAGAGAGGGCAGCATCACGACGCTGTACATTGCCACAACAGGTCGTATATCAACCCTGGTCATATCTGGAAGGGGCCAAGGACAGCCGGCTCGCACGCTGGACGAGACGGGCTGTGGTGTAGACTGCATGACTGTCGACAAATCGACCGGAGACGTCATTGTTGCCCGAGACGATGGCCTTTACTGTTACGGACTCGGTGGCAGGCGTTCTTTCGGTGCCTACGAGGGGCCGAAAAAGATGATCAGCACCTACAAGGACTATACCGCCACCATATCTCCTCCAAGGACGAACACCATCACGCGTGCAGTGAGAGCTTTTGGCGGCAGCGTCGCCGATGATTTGTTCTCTACATCTAATTTCACCATTCTGGATACTGATTTGAAGATCATCGCCCATCAAGAGGCCCTGCCATCCGGAGTTCAAGCTATGTTTGTCGAATGGGGTGATCTCTTCGTGCTTACTCAAGACGGCAAAGTACATTCATGTTCTCTTCGTCGTTGTCCAACCTCGCTGACCACGTGCAGCTCTTCCGATACCATGAGAAGTCATTCCAGCAAAAGCTCGAACTCGTCTACCAGAGGAACCTCTACGTTCTTGCAATCAACATGGCCCAAAAGGCGGGTGTGGACAAAGCAACGCAAAACGTAATCCTCAGGAGATATGGCGATCACCTCTATCAGAAGGGCGACTATGATACCGCAATGCAGCAGTACCTCAAGGCAATCGACAACACCGAGCCGTCCCAGGTCATTCGCAAGGTATGGTTTCTGGTAATTTTGTTAGATCTCAGCTGACATGGACCAGTTCCTCGACACGCAACGGATTCATAATCTAATCGAATATCTCGAAGAACTACACGAGCACCAAAAAGCAACTCCAGACCACACAACTCTGCTTCTGAACTGCTATGCCAAGCTCAAGGATGTCGACAAGCTTGAGGCATTCATCAGGTCTCCCGGTGATCCGAAGTTCGACCTGGACACTGCCATCGCCATGTGCCGTCAGGGTGGTTATTTTGACCAAGCCGCCTTTTTGGCCAGGAAACACAACGAGCACGAGCTGGTCATCGATATTCTGATCGAGGACTCGAAGTTATACGCGGAAGCACTTGCGTACATCTGGCGCCTCGAACCCGAAGCTGTACGAAGAAAGCCATTCACATGATGGGAGAGCGGCCTAGCTGACAGTCATCAGGCCTACCATAACTTCATGAAATACGCCACCGTCCTGCTCGAGCATTGCCCTAAGGACATGACTCAAGTCTTCATTGAGTACTACACTGGTCACTTCCAACCGAAAAAGGATGCCGTGGTTATACCCGACGCCCCCGCAACTCAGGGAATGGGACTCGTCAGTAATGCCACAACTGCCGTCCAGAATCTGGCCGCGCTTCTCCCCTTACCTTACATGAACGTCAATGCCATTTCTTCACCCGGATCTGGCGACCAGAGGACGACAGCGAGCCAAGCACAGATTGTAGAAACCACCGTTGATGAGCCTGCGTCCGAGTACAAAGTCCCCAAACCTCGCACGGCTTTCTCCTCATTTGTCGATCACCCCAACGAGTTCATTATCTTCCTCGAGGCTTGCATCGACTCGCACAACATAGGCGAGGAAGACAAAGTTGATCTCTATACTACATTGTTTGAGATGTATTTGCACACGGCGGCCAGCGCAAGAGAGGGGGATAAGGAAGAGTGGGAGAGCAAGGCCAAAAAGCTTGTGGAGGGCAAGGACGTAGGTGCCCTGATGATTCTACCACCACAATTCTCTAACGACATGCTAGATCCCGATCGACAATTCGAACGTCCTACTCCTGTCGGAGCTGACGAACTTCAAGGACGGAACGATCCTTGTCAGAGAGCAACAAGGCCTTCGTGCTGACATCTTCCGGGCCTATACGTCCGCCAAGGATACGCCAGGCGCAATCAAGGCACTTCGTAAATATGGACCGGAGGACCCTTCCCTCTACCCCACCGCGCTTGCCTACTTCACCTCGTCTCCAGCTATTCTAGAAGAAGCGGGTGACGAGCTCGACGCTGTTCTACGCAAAATCGATGAAGATGGCCTCATGGCCCCGCTTCAAGTCATCCAAACGCTTAGCTCCAACGGAGTCGCCACCATGGGCATGATCAAGAAATACCTCGCCACGACCATCGATCGCGAGCGCCGCGAGATTGCAAACAACCGCAAGATGATACAAACCTTTACGTCGGATACGGTGGCCAAGAAACAAGAGCTAGAGACACTCAACTCCAAACCCATGGCCTTTACAGCAACCCGCTGCCCATCGTGTCCCCACCCGCTCGATCAGCCCACCGTTCATTTCATGTGTGGGCACAGCTTCCACCAGCGTTGTTTGAATGTCGACTTCGAGCGTGATATTGAGGATCCCACGAGTGGGGTTGAGTGCCCGATTTGTGCACCGCAGAACGCGACCATCAAGGCAATCAAGAAGGCCCAGGAGGAGAGTGCTGAGAGGCATGACATCTTCTTGGATGCATTGGGGAAGAGCAGGGATAAATTCGGAACCGTCAGTGAATGGTTCGGGAGGGGTGTCATGAGTGCTGCAGGCACGGAATAGATAGATGTGAGCTGTGACTGTTTTTTGAATGTACATGAATTGTTTCATAACGTGTTTTTCCATTAACCTCATAGTAAGCGAAACCACTCAAGCTTGCCTGGAGGTCCAGCGCCTCAAAGCCTATTTTTCCGTCTCTATGGCAGGCACATCGTAGAGTGTGAGGCCCCCCGCCATCTGTTCGGTCTTAGTCTCCGCTTTCGCTTCCGTCTTGGGCATTGTTCGTTTCATCCGCACGATCGGCACATCGGAGTCGTCGTTGTCCCCTTCGGACTCCTTCTCATGAGGCTCGTGCTTGATAGCCTCCTTCTTCTTCTTCGGCCTACCTTCTTCTCCATCATCGTCCTCTCCGCCACCCTCGTCCTCGCCCTCCTTCTTCGACGCCGGGACCTCATCATCATCATCGCCATCATCATCATCATCATCATCACCACCAGCGGCATCAACGCCCTTCCTCGCCGCCGGCCTCTTCCTCTTTTTCCTGCGGTGGTCGGAATCACCGTCTTCGGCAGAGGAGCCGCGGTTGTTTTTGTTTTTGGTGTTGTTGTCCTTCTTGCTGCCGCGGGGAGTGGGCTTGGCGCCCTCGCGGGCGTCGCGGTAGCGGCACCAGCGCATGCGGGCGGCGTGGCCGGTCTTGATGCCGTGGGCCTCAGCGATGACTTTCCAGTCGATCTGCTTCACCTCGAGCTGCTTGAGCATGGAGTAGAGGAACTCGGCGTTTTGCTTGTCGGTGGGCATGGTTGTTTTTTTGGTCGACTTTTGGTTGGCTTTTGGTTGGCTTTGGTTGGTTTTCGGTTGGAGTCTAGGGCTCGAGGGAAGGAGGCCCACGGGAGGGAGGGGCCGTTTGGTACCAGTGTGCGTCTTGAGAGTGGTGTGGTCTGTTGCGGTTGTTAGTTGTAATTGAAAGCACTAGAGCTGCTATGAGTATAGCAAATTAACCGTGGGTCATTGAGTATACCTTGCAATGAACTTTCGCGCACCGCTTTATATGCCTAAGACGGATGACGGAGATGAAATAGAATGAGCGAGTGTGGTAGTGAAGACCTGTATAAGTATCAGAGGCAGCCAGAAAACAGCGGTGTCGGGGATGCAAACGCCCACCTGAATCACAAGTCCGACACATCGCGCAAGTTCTTTGTAGGGCCAAGCACCTCCAGAGAAGCATCCACCCGGATCTACGGGCAGCTGTTTTGCTTTTCGGGAACATGCAGCTGGCAATTTACGCGACAGTCAACCCTCGTGTGATGGTACCTTGCAAACAGTCTTACAAATTTGCGCCTCACATATTAGTTTTGCTCGGAACAAGCACGTGCTGTGCAAAAGGGTATAGAGACCCCAGTCACCAAGACTCTGGGTTTTCCTTTTCGGGTGACGGGGCACTCTTAAATCAACGACAGTCAGCCCAAGCATGGACATGTATTTGGAAACAACGAGTACCGATACTTTGCTGGTTCTACGATCGATGTGACCAATGCTGTAATGATTGCTATTTAGGGAGCCTGGTGGCAATGCTTTATGATAATGATGATGCTTCCTGGATCACTCGATGGAGAAGATGATGTAAAGGTATTCATTTCAGCATCTAAAACTTTTCCTTTGCATGTCCAGCGTACTGACGGCACCTATATACCCTTCTCGGTGCATGCACAATCCTTTTTTTTTCTCTGTACACAATCTAGAAGTCTCGTCACCCACCATTTTACTCTCCACCTAAGCACGGTACTGCTCCCACATGCTGAAGATGCGGGTCTCCTGGTTGGGAGTGAACTCGGTGTAGCAGGCACTGGAGTCAAAACATTAGTCTCACACTCAAACCAAAAGCGTTACGAACAGGATTTCACTTACTCGTCGGAGTAGCCCATGTAGTTGTGGACGGGGTCCAGGCCGGCGTTGTTGGGGCAAGAGTCCCTGGTGGTGGGGCAGCCGGCCTCCCAGCCGGTCTGAGCGGGCGTGTCGGCGATGGAGTCGCCGGTGCCGGTGCAGCCGCCCTGGAAGGTGTGGTACAGGCCGAGCCAGTGGCCGACCTCGTGGGTGGCGGTGCCGCCGAGGTTGTAGGGGGCGGCGCTGCCGCCGGGCACGGACTGGGCCATGAGGGAGGCGCCGTCGAGGTAGTAGTCGCTCGAGCCCTCGGCGACGGTGGTGGGGAAGTAGGCGTAGCCGAGGGCGTCCTGGGTGAGGGTGCGCTGGAAGTAGATGTTGAGCGTCTTGTAGTCGCCGCGGCGCAGGCTGCGCTTCATGGCCAGCTCGTTGCCGTCGTCGGCCCAGCTGCGGTTGACGGTGCGGGTGGTGCCGGCGTGGGTGAAGGAGACGCTGTGCGGGGCGTAGTGGCCGTTGAGGACCTCGAGCTGGTCCGCAATCATGGCATCCTGGATGCATTGTTAGGCCATGGTCATGTCCATCTTTTCCTCGTCGGAAGGATCAGAGGCTTACCGTGATGTAGCCGTCGTCAACGCTCTCGCTGGCGGCAACAACGTGGAACCAAACGGGGACGGAGATGCTGCTCGACTGACGAGCCGAAATGCCAGAGTCCCTCGCAGCAGCCTCCCTCAAGCCCATCTCGCGGGAGACCTCGAGAAGCTCCTCGGACGGCTCAGGAGCAACGCACCTGGTGCGGGCAGCCACGGCGGTGGCAGCCATGAAGGCGACGAGAGAAAGCTTGAACTGCATGGCTGCGAATTGTAAAGGCTTCGGCGTGAGAGAAGTCTGAGGAGATTGCGGGGTGGAGTGTTTGGTTTGCCGCCAGCCATCTTCTTATAGTCTTCTTCTCACGATGGTGCGCATTGCCCATGGGTCGGTTGCCGTAGGCGCTGGATAGACCGGAGCTTGCTTCCTTCCCGTTTCGTGCTGGTCGTTCGTATGACGGTCCGAAGAAACAGACGTCTGCAATTGAGAGAGGCTTGATTCCATTGGACCTTCAATGTCTTGGAGGATGCTTTACGAGCGTGGGTGGTATCGTCTCCACCGGCGGAGCTTGGCGGAACCGAGACTTGTAGCGAGAATTGATTTAAGGTCCCCCGGCCAAGCATCTTGGACGTTCTTATGCTTGCTTCAGGCCGGTTCCTGTCCAGCGATTAGGCAAGGCGGGACGGCAGCCGCCAAGTTTCATGTTCCGCTTATCAGTAAACGTCCGATTGCCAAGTGCGGCGGCCTTGCTTGAATAGGCGGGTAATAAGCCTGCCAAGGGAATGCTCGCCTATTTCCTCAAGGGGACCGCCGAACCGCGGAGACACAATCGCTGAAGGCCCCATTGACCCTGGAGATAATCGCCTGCGCTCACCTCACTGCAACTGCGGCCCTTTCCTGCGGACATGGTCAGGGAGAACGTCGGGCTCGGCCGATCAGGAACAAGCCTGATCGTGCGTTTCTTGTACCTACCCTATTCATCCACCATCTCGTATTCCGCTCGCCACATATCGAGTCAAGCTCCAAAACATCGCGCGCGTCCGTATGCCAACCGCATCGCCGTCGCCCACCAAATCGCCTCCGGCCGTATCTTAACCAAAAACCCTCTCCAGCAGCTCTTTCGCAAACCTCTCCTCACCCGGGCTCCCGACGCACCTCCTGATCCTGTTGCCCGCTTTCCTCCCCAGCCAGTTCCCCGTATCTCCCGCCACCTCTCCCCCTTCGCCATCATCGTTCCTTAGCCTCCGCTCCCTCCGGTCCACCATGCACATGCCCCTCGTCCACTGCCCACTCGTCTCAACCCTGATGTCCTCGTATCCCTCCTCCTCGCCCGGCACGCCTGCTCGGTCTGCGCGGCCCGGCGCCCATTTCCAACGCGCGTCGTCCGGGCTCATGGCGTACCACACGCAGAGCGGGTCGTGCAAGGCCAGCGAGACCGTCTCCGCCACCGAATCCCTGTCGGAGCTGGACAGGCTTTCGATCTTGCGGAAGGTGCTACTGAGGAATGCCGACGCCCACATGGCGAGTGGGGATCCGGCCGTGTAGCTGGACGCGATGGCCGTGTCGAATTGGCCGCGGGTGAGTTCGTGCTTGTGCGTGATGTCTGCAATGGGGAGGGTGGAGAAAGAGCATAAGTATGTTCAACGATGCTCAAAAGACCGCGTCACACATGTACTCACCAAGAGGAAACATGGCCACCTTGAGCCTCTTGCTCAGATTCTTCGGATACGGCTTCAAGTGGTCATGCTCTTTCCCCGGCGGGGCAGGCGGTATCGGCGGCATGGTGCTCTCCGGGAGACGGCTCGTGAGTGCATAGACACGCGCGGCAGCAATGCTGTCGGCATACGTGTTGAACTCGGCTACGGGAGTGACCTGATTGCGTCTGTTTAGCGATGCTCTCAATGCTGTATCTGGCGCCTTGATCAAGTTGAAGGGCGGTGGTCGCTCAGGCCTGGCCGACGAGGCTCTTGAGGATGGAGGGAGTAGTACATTTCCGGTCTCAGCGATGGTGCCGCCCATGACAACGACCTCTTTGGCGCGCAGGAACGTCTCCGGATCCGTGGCAGCAGCCAGAGCGCAGTTTGTCAGCGGCCCGATGGCAATGATGGAGATGGTGTTGGGCTCGTTCTCGCGCAGCAGCCGCAGCATCTCCAAGTGTGAGCGTTGCGCCGAAGGGGCAAATAGCGCGTTCGGCTGTTGGGCTTCACGCGCAGCAGCTACAGTGTCCGCATCAGATGAAGAAAGAGCAGATGCAAACAGGCTCTTCCACGTTTCCTCCGGAGTGAGGTGGGGGTGCTGATGGTTCACATTGTCAGCGGCTGCACCTATGGAGCCAGTGTAGACTCACGCTCGAGTGGATTCCACCCAGTCCGTCGATCCCATCTACCTCAAGTCAGCGCAAACGGCATTGCGACGTAGGTAGTAGGTCAAGCTTGACACACGGAAGTAGTCAGCCAGCATCATCTGGTCCGCGAGCGGCTCTTCGGCGCCAACCGAGACTGTTTGCTCAATTAGCTTTGATTCTCGGCACACCATCTTGGCCATCTTACCGAGTGGTTTGTGGGCTCTCAAGGCCTCAAAACCCTCCGATATCCCATTCGCCTTCCTCCACTCGATCTCTTTCTCAATCCAGTGGAACAACGACACAACGTTCCGGAGGCAGCTGCTCAGGGGTTAGACGTGGTTGCCGGGAGAAAAATAGAGTAAAAGCAAAGGAAATGCTCGTTGCTGGTCAAACCAGAGCCTGTGCAGGCTCCATACCCGGCATAATTCGAGGCCGAGAGGAAGGTCAATATAGATCGGTGCACTCACCTCTGCACATCGATGTTTCCGAATGTCAGGGAGACGAGGAGGACTTCGAGCTCTTCTTTCCTCGCGGCAAACGCCAACAGTAGAGCGAGAACATCATCAACACCCTTTCAGCAAACGTCGCGTCAGCGTTGTTCTTCGTTGTGCCTGGACGCCCCGGCCCCTGGGACGAAGTGCCGCTGTGCAGGAGGGACCTTGTTCTCGCGAGGTCAAGCGCAGTCCGGAACGGCATGCGCGCTAAGGATCAAATGCATTCCCGGGATTTGGTACGTGTGAGGTTGCACCCAAACGAACGGTGGGGCAAATGCAGTGACGTACCGGGTCGGTATCGATGATGATGCGGCTCTTCGGTGCCATGGTGAGATGGGAATTGGTGGCACAAGAAGCGTGTCACGTATGTGTTGCCAGACGCTCGGCGCTTGCGGTGGCGGTTATTGTGAGGGTGGAGACGGGGTGACGAGGGGCGGAGGCTTGCTTAGATCCACCATCTCCGCCTTCCGCCCAAGATGGGCAGCGGCGGCGGGGCTCGGCAAAAGGCACCACGGCCGCAGCTGACCGCCGCCCGGCCAAGTATTAATAAGGGGAAATCGGCCGCCTGTGATTAGGCCGTGGGCGGCTCCAGCTGTATTCTCGCGCCTTGCATGTGTTCCGCCGAGACAAGGACGCTTTTCATGGTACTATGACGAGATGGTCCTGCATGTAGAGTCCGACGAGTGTGATGAAAATGCCATTGCCATCACCGCCAGACGGGCACGGTTCCGGGAGGGTTGCCCTAACATCTTGATTTCCATTATTGCCTGTGCAGAGAAATTGCTTCCTGTTTTGAGCTAGAAAAACACTGCAAAACGCCCACCGACTTGACGGTGTTGGTGCTGCCCCCCATGACGATGATGATGTACATGCTCCTCTCTTGATTTCCCCTCTTCTTCCTGCACCACTTTTCTGGTGACGGTGGCGGGAGCACAATCCGTGTCCCGCTCCTCCTCATGCCCGACCACCAATGCCCCCGAAACCCTTTTCCAAGAAGATAGCACTGCGAAATAGTGGCTTGCATTTATTCCGTCGCCGCTTAGTAAACCTTCTTCTTCTCGTCGACGCTGAATTGACCAGGTCCCATGTTGACCAGCAGGAGAAGACCGCCGCTGCACTTTGTTAGCACCTCTGCACCCCTCAGAACCTCGGGCCGAAAATGAGAAAACTTACACGATGGACAGAATCTGGAAGAAGTCGTACTTGGCGAAGTCCTTGTGGGGGTGGTGCGGGTGCAGCGTCCAGAAGTTGTTGACGAGGATGTTGAAGATGCTCAGGATAAGCACCAGCAGAACGGCGCTCAGCTTAGCCTTGAAGCCAACGACGACCATGACGCAGGCAATGAGGCCGAGGATGCTGACCGTGATGCGCCAGAAGCTCCACTCGCCCGACGAGACGAAGCCGACGAAGAGGAAAATCAGCAGCACGCGGCCCGCAAGCTGGAAGTACATCTTGCGGTCCTTCTCGTCGAGCTGCGGCAGACCGGCCGGCACAAACCTCTTGCGAACCCACGAATCCGACAGCACCATGAGGAGACCGCCAATGACCGACAGGTTGCGCAGGAAGAAGTTGAGGTCGAAAATCAGCCCGTACCCAAGTGCCTGCGTCACAACCACGCCCAACAGCCCGCCCACTGCGTATTCCGAATGCTTGCGTCCGATAATCATGATCGAGCACACCGTCATGGCGATGACGTTGAAAATCAGGAACAGGTGCGTCACTCCGCTGGGAACTGCAGGGCGAGAAAGCTTAGGTTAGCGCCGCTGGAGCTCTGTTGTCCAGGGACCGGAAGCAGCTCACTGTGTCTGTAGTCCTTCAGGTAGGTGAGCTGATCGCTCCACTGGGTTATGATGCGGAGCGCATCCTCCAAGAAGGTCACGACGATCAGGAAACGGCCGATCGCAGGGAGGTGACTGTGTGCCCGTGTTGTCAGTCTCGGTCCCCTGCCCCACGTGCTGTGCCGCGGCATCGGGGCCTCCTGGAGCACTCACGGCTTGATGGGCTCGGAGAGAGTGTCCAGCCAGTCCTCAATCTTGCTCGTCTGCTCCCGAATGGCGTCCAGCGGGCTCGGGTCGCTCGTGGCATCGGATCGCTGGGGGCCGCCGAATGGCGACTGGTTGCCCAGGTGGTATCCCGCGGTTCCTGAATCGCAGACGGTCAGCGCAACGTAGGCAAGAAGCGAAGGGATTGTGGCGTCGCGGGAGACGAGGACGGTGGAGCTACGAGGCGGAGATGGCGGATGCGGAATGGTCGAGTGCATGCGGGGCGGGAGTCGAACCTCTTATTTGGGCCATTTTGTCGCGCAGTGGAAGGAGGAGTGGCCGTGTGGAGAGGGGACGGGTGCGCGGGCGGCGGTACTTGTACGGAGGCGGAGTCGGTGGTGGTGGTGGGGAGGGCAAAGTTCCTGGGAGAGGACACGGTTGCTGCGTTTTGAGCCACGAGATGCTCGAGCCGACTCGGGAGAGGCAAAGCCAGGGCAGGGTCTTGTGTGAATACGGCAGGCAAGAGTGCAATGCTTTGTTGATTCTCGTGCCGGTCGCAGACAATAAAGCCCTGCGCGCCTTTCAGCCTCGCTGCGACGCTGCTGCAGAGCTGCCCTCGCGTGCTGCCCTCTTCCGCGAGCTGATGGCAGCGGTATAATTAGAAGCTGTTGCTGGCACCGGCGATGCGCGCGCGCCAAGCCGACCACCCTGTGGCTGGTGCTCCTGCTCCGCCGCGGCCTGGCGCCGCACCGCTGTGCCACGGCCAGTAGCAGCGAGCTTAGTGCCAAAAACACCCCGGAAGCCACGGTAGCAGAGTTGCTAATGAAGGTTCAATTGCTTCGCATACTAATTTACATCTGCAGTCCCTGCATCCGCATCCGCATCCGCAGCGCGTTTGCCAGCGCCCAGGAGCCACGAAGAGAAAGCCAGGACAAGTGCACACTGCCGACGGCCCGCCCGAGGCGGCGAGCAGTCGGCCCCCGCAGCATCATCGCCGCGGGGCTGCCACTAAAACAAACAGAAACTGCTTTTCGTACTGCTGCCACCCCGTCACCCCTCACAGGCACATCCCTCGCACATTCTGTCCAACCGTACCGCACTCCGTGTAGTGCTGCGTGAAAATTGAAATCCAGAATACACCAAAAGAAGAGAGAGAGGCGGCTGCGTGGGCCTCCAAGCAACGGGATATACGCCGATTACACGCTTAAGCAGGAAATCAAACGGGCGACTCGTGGATCATAATCAGCTTTGTGCCAAGCTGAATGTATGCATTCCCAGTTGGATGCCTTCACACGACCGCCCAATCCGAGTCCTGCGGGTGGCTGCCAACCTGGCCCTGGATGTAATCGCTGATGTCAGCCGATCCCTGGAGCCCGTTGGTCGGCTCCACATCGCTGGACATGGTGTTGGAGCGCGACGTGTTGGTTGTTTCCGTAAGCGGCAGCGACTGAACCTCGGGCGTCTTGACCGCATACTGCTCGGATTCCGGCTCGGCCTGGGCCGTCTTCTTTTTGCCCTTCTTGCCCTTCGTCTCAACAGTGCTCCAAGTAGAGTCTGCCATGGCAAGGCGCAGCTGCTCCTCCTCCGAGGGAAGGTCCCGCTCCCAGGTGGTCGACGTACCGCTGGCCGCGAGGTTGGACGGCTCATTCTCGAACGTGTCGAGGAGATCGCCACTGCCATTGGCCTTGGACTTCTCCTTCTGAGTCCACGCACTGGGCGTGGACGTGGGGGCGCCGAGGCCATTCTTGGCGGGCTCGCCACGAGCCTCGCGTGCGCCGCGGCGCTGCTGCTCCATCAGGACCTTGCGAGCTGCCTCCTCCTCCTCGCGCAGCGCCTTCGCCTGCTCAATCTTCTTGCGGTTCTGGCGCTGCTTCTTGGACTCCTTGGTCTCGGGCTCGACCTTCTTCTGTTGCTTCTTTGCAGGCGCTGGGTTGGCTGATTCGGTGAGGCGGATGACGGACGGGCCGGCAGCAGGCGCTTCCAGCATGTCCGAAACATCCCGGCTGCTCGCAGAGGCGTTCAGAGCCGGGGAGATGGCAGGAGAGAACTCAGCGTCGGCATCGGCTCCGTTGGTAGAAGAGCCAGAGGTGAAGGCACGGTCGGCATTGGCAGCGCGCTGCTTGACAGTCCTGCCCGCGCCGCCAGACTTGCGCTCCGGTGGAGCAAGGTTGGTGCCCTTCTTGAGCTCGGCCAGCTGGCGAGCCCACTCCTTGTCTTCCTTGTCGTCGTCATCGGCTTCGACCTGAGCAACGAAGGCAGAAGCCTTGGTCGCGACCTTCTGCTCCTTTTTGTTCTTGTTGCGGTTCTTCTCGTTGGCCTTAGCGGCGTCGCTTCCAGAAGTGACGGCCTCGGTCTTGCGCTTCGGCTTGGCTTCTTTGCGAGCGGGACGCACGGCAGCTTCCTCGGCTACGGATTGGCTGCGAGCCGGGCGGACCGCGGTTTTCTTCTGGTTGCTGTAGTAGAAGTAGGCGGCGATGCTGAGGGTCAGGAACAGACTCCAGGATTGCCAGGGCTCCATGACGGCGGGGTTTCGGATGTGCTGCGGGATTTTGGAGTCAGTCAAAGCGTGCATGAGCAATGGCAGCAGAGAGCACAATACCGAGGACGCACGATGCGGGAAGAGTGGTGTGCTGTTGGCGGGCGACGATCTCTCTGCTTGAGCCTCCTTTGGCGAGCGGCGGATGGTGGAGCTCAGGAGCGGCGGTCAGAGAGAAGCGGGCGGACGGTGCCGCGGGCTGAGGGCACAGGGACTGGCGAGTCAACTGGCTGGGGGCGATGCCAATTGCACGGGGCCGGGGATGAGGAAGGCGAGAGAGAACGAGGCGCGGTGGAGGGAGGGCGCTGGAAAGAAGCCACAGCAGGTTGCTCAGGGCGGCCGGGAAAGGCGAGAGGTGGTGTGTGCAGGGGCTTGACGCCGAGCGCGTGCACCTGCTTGGTCGGGTGAGCAGCTGCGAGGGCGGGCGACGAAAATTGGCCAGCCAGCAGGAGCTTTTGAGAGCGCCGCAGGTTCACGCGTCTGTCCGATGCCTGCTGGTGAACACGGTGTCAACATCGTTCCCTCCGGGAGGTCGAGGCCTCAACCGGGGAAGCGGGTCCAAGCTTTTGCTGCGTACAATGACCGCCCGCCCACCGCTTCGGCCAAGCGCCCAGCGCCGCGACCAGCGCTGCGACCAGCGCCGCGACCAGCCCCAGTGCGGCACTGCGGCACTGCGGCACTGCGGCAGCGCGCACCAGATGAACAGATGAAACACGACTACTGCCCGACACGCTGCTTGCGCGTGCCTGGCCGTGTCTGCGACTGGGCCCGTACCTGGCAGCGCTGGCATGCGCGCCGGCGCAGTCAAGGCACGCAGCAGTCGTACAGTGCATCATCGGAGCGCACTCTCTCACCAATGAGCCGCCCCGGCCACGGCCAATGGCGATGCGGAGACCCGCCAGACGGGTAGCGTCAGACGTCGACTCAATCGAGATTGTGCCGGTCAGCGGTGGCTCCGGATTGCAGCACCTTCCTTCCTGGATCCCGCCGTGGTGGCAACGTAGACGAGGGGTTTCGGCCGGCCGCCGCGACAGCGTGGAGACGAACACCCCGTTGGAGATGCGTCGCAACGCTTCGGCCAGTCGGCCAGTCGGCCAGTCACGCTTTTGTTATTGCAATATCAATATCCGCGCCGAATGGAGCAGCATCTCGGCTCCTTCTGCTGGCCGTGGCTCCCTGACCTACGCCCGCGCCAGCCCACGAGATGAACATTCCTCGCCAATTGTCAATGCAAAGCATCTGGAACAAGTTGATTGACTCTGACGCGCCGCCAGAGGATGCTACGGCGCCCGTCTCAAGACTCGCACCTCTCACATCAGCTCCATGTACTCTTTGCCTTCGATCTCGCCGCTGCCTTTGACTTGACGTCTGCTTTCCCGCGCCGTCCCTCCTCGAGACCAGTAGAGATGGCGTTGACGGAGATCCGGTCCGACCTGATGCTCTTCCCGCGGTCCGTTTTGATCTTGACGTCTTGGAGAACGAAGAGCCACCGGTCGTCGTAGAAGCGGTATGTGTGACAGCGAGCCCTGAAGTTCATCCGTTTGCGCATCACCCGCGCGCTTCTCAAAGCGAGGAGCAGCTCGCGGTCGAAATGTAGCCTGATCTTCTCTGCCAGCTGGGGCGGGATGGCGGGAAGCTCATCTAGCGTCGCTATCAGGGTCCGGCCGACGCTGGTCCCGCGGTAGTGCTTCTCGGGGTCCTGGCTATCCATGGACCAAGTACGAAATTTGCGCGACGACGGATCCCTACGTGATGATTTCTTCGACACAACGAATGGTGCGGAGCCTGGTGATGGATAGGGTTCAAGCTTCGGAAGCGCTAGAAACCCTGCCATTCATCGCCGGCTCCGCTTTGGTCCAGCGGTGAGACGGCAGCAACGGGCAGACAAAGAAAATCGCTGTGCAAACGGTGGCGCAACAATGGCATCAATAGACCACAATACCATCTCTCAATAAGCGACCCGCACACGACCCGCAAAAATCTGCATGGGTAAGCTGACGTATTGACCGTGGTTGGTTGCCTGCTGCTGCTATTGTGCTATGCATGCCTATTGTCCACCCCTGCAACACCATCAATATATCTTTTGCCTCGCTGCACTCGTGTTAGCCTCTCACTCATTTCCTCTCACGCCTCTGCATAATCCTGCTTGACCATCATAACCCTCCGCTCTGACGTCTCTTCCTTCCACACCACCATGGACTTCAGTTCGATGATCCACGCCTACCACAAGTTCATGGCTGATCGCGCTACCTCCAGCACCACCGTGCGCAGCAGCAGCAACAACAACCAGCACGACCCCCCTCCCCCAGCCTACTCAGCCCTCACCTCAAACCTCACCACGGCCGCCTCGCCAGCAGACCTCGACATGGCCTCCGACACCTCCAGCGAAGTCGACGACGACGATGCCAACACCGCCGCCGCGACGTCGACCGGCCAAACCCTCACCATCGACACCTCCACCGCCATCCACGGCTTCAACAACATCATCGCCGTGCCCCCCATCGACGGCCCGCGCCTGACCACCATCCTGCTCTCCCTCCTGCACGGCACCCTCCCAACCCAGGTCCAAGCCCAACAGCAGCAGCAACAAGCAGCTCACGGCCCTCCCCACCAGAACTACTACCTCCCCATCATCCCCAGCGCCCTTGACGCCAAGAACAACAGAAAACACCCGCCCCTCACCATCCGCATCGACTGCGGCACGCGCATCATCGGCGACAAGAACGTCATCGGCAGCGGCGGCCTGCCGCGTCCCGCCGCCGCAGCAGCTCCGCAGACGCCGCAGCAGCAGCAGCAGAGCGGTGGCAGCGCGATGCCGACGCCGCCGCAGACTCCGCCGCCCGCGGTCTCGGCTGACGGTGGCGAGGGGGGAGTTGGCGCGACGAAGAAGAGGAAGGCGGAGGTCGATGAGGTTGAGTTTGAGTTTGAGGCGGGGAGTGGTGGTGGTGGTGTTGGTGGTCGGGAGGTGAAGAGGGAGAGGGTCGGCGGTGATGCAGAGGGGAGGAGGGTGTGAGAAGGAGATGGGGTGTTCGTGGCCTGTACGGAGGAAGGATAAGGCGGTGGATTCCCGAGCGAGCTGCGGTCATCCGCGGGGTTTGCTGGTGGAGAGATGCAAAATCAGTGATGGGAAGATGTGAACATTTCCGAGGATTTTTTTGGGGGGGAAATACTCAGAGGCATATACATACATACCACTATTGACAATTTGCACATCCTCATCTACTGCATCTTTTTTTCCCTTTGTGCTGATGGCGTTCTTTGGGGAAACTCAGTGGGTAAGTCTTCATTAATATGACAATGTCAATATCCACAGCGAGAAGAACAATAGCAATTCCGTGGCATGACAACAAGGAACTAGTCGGCAATCCAATCGCCGTCCTGGATTCCTTCCATGTGAATAATCGTACAACATGTCAGCAGTAGCTTTCTTCTTCAAATCCCGTCCAGCTTCTGTGCCGACTCCGCTCCCATTTGACACCCAAATGCTTTCTGGTACGGCTCCGGCCGTCCTTGCCATACCTAATGACTCTCTCACTCTCACGAAAAAAAAAAAGATGATGATGATGCTTTTCCTTGAACCCCACCTGCGAAGGATGCGGAAGGAGATTCAAGATATGGCGCTAGCCGAAGAGCGTTGCAGCAGCGATAGCAGTGTCTTTCTTGAAGCAGGGAAAACACAAACGCCCCGACGCCTGATGAATCCGCGGGTGGAAACCACAAATGCCCGCGATCATCGAGCGTGTGAAAGGTGATACTTCATAAGCCTGGTCTAAAGTTAAGAAGACGAAAATGTCGGACGCCTGCGATGGTCATCACCGTCGCGCGTGAGCATCGTAGATAAATAGGTTGTGCGACCACGGGGGGAGCTTCTTGTCGCGCTCATATAAGTAGCCGCAGTTGTGGCATAGTGACTGCGGGGTACGCTAGTTAGTCTCCGGGATACGCCGATACATTTTGAAGCTTGGGTCACTCACTCTGGAACCGTTGGGGCCATCCCTCACAGCCCAAACCGCCGAACCATGTACCAGACAGTGCGAGCACCGCCAGTTCTGCCTTTCCCTGTGGACACGAAGATCATCAGCAAAACAGGCCTATACGTGGCACATAGTGTTGCTTACCATTCCTGCAGGCCTCCCCCTTGGCCACCGTATCCGCCTGTTGTATCTGGGCTGTCCCTATTCGGCGGACTCAAGCTCCGGAATCGTCTCTTCTTCTTGCTGCGCTCGCCCCTGCCCATGCGCTCATCAGGGTCCGGGTTCGCGAAGTAGTCGCTCTGCGGCATGCCACCTGACATGTTCGCCGTGCTCGAGAAGCGTGCAGTCTCGCGACGAAGGCGGCGGATCTGACGTTCACGGTCGCCCTCACGTTTCTCGATCTCCTCCTTGGAAAGAATTTCGACCTTTGGCTCCCACTCGTCCGCCAGATGCTCTGGATCATACCGCCACCCGGACTCAGCACCTTCGGCAGCCTCATTCTCAACCTCGCCGTAACCCACTAGGCCACCGTTTTCGCAGGCCTCCTTCTTAAGCCTCAAGACAGCTTCATAGATAGCGTGCGTCATGGCTGGCACCCATTCACCTCCCAGGCCAAGGTCGGCGCAGGTTTGTTTGGCGAATATCTCAGCGAAGCCGGGAGGGTGCAGTAATGACCACTCAAATTTGTCGCTGTAAAGACGATTGAGCATGTTGATGGTAAGGCTTATGATGCATCGATAGGTGTCGTCCGGGTTGTGAACGTCGTCTGAAGGAAGAGGTGTGGCGGTGGCGGTGATGCTGTTGCCGTTGGGGCCCACGGAAACCGGAGGAGTGCCATTCGTGGCAGCAGGGGTGGGCGCGAGTGTGCTGGCTGGTGCTGGTGTCGAGGATTGCTCGCGAGGTGTTGCCGGGGGCTG
This sequence comes from Diplodia corticola, assembly GCF_001883845.1. Classification (NCBI taxonomy): domain Eukaryota; kingdom Fungi; phylum Ascomycota; class Dothideomycetes; order Botryosphaeriales; family Botryosphaeriaceae; genus Diplodia; species Diplodia corticola. Next base: position 248,162 of record NW_017971485.1, read on the forward strand.
AGCGGATCGAGGCGCGGTTGTCGTCCCGTTGGTAGTGTTTGTAGAATGGAACAGTGGGTGCATTGCGACTCCAGCGTACTCCTCCAGCTGCTGGCGGATTTGGTTGGCAACCTGCGTGATGATTATTGGCTTCCTGTCGTTGGGGAAGTCCAACTCCTCCACGAACACCTTGGCGAACTGATCAGGCGTCGTCAGCGCCTCGTGCAGATTCCACAAGAAGGCATCTTTCAGTCTGAAGGCGGGCGTGACGTCGGGCTGCTTGTATGCAGGCAGGCTCTCGTCAATTCCAAAGTCGCGCGCGTTGTTCGGAGTGGGCAAGGGTGCTTCTGGGCGGAAGGGCTGAATGTCCAGGTCGATGCGGATGGGGATCAGGGTGAGCGGTAAGTGCGTCTGTATTTGAAGTTGCTTTTCCGTCCTGCAATCGAACGGTCAGTAGATCAGGAGCATGGAGAGGACATGACACATACAATGCGCGCTTGGGCTTGCCCATCCACTCTCTCCAAATGCCTTGTACCTCGACCGGCGCGGTGAGCTCCTTGCCCAGCTGCGAAGAGTCTTGGCCCAGCTTCGCCTGGGGATCATCTTGTTGTCTCAAGCTTCGCAGGCCGGTTGGCCTCCGTCGCGGCCCCTCGCTGTCCTCGAAATCGTCGTCGTCATAGCCATCTTCGGCGTAGTTGATGGCGGTGGTGCCTCGCTTGGTGGTCCGCGACGGGGGTAATTGGGTGAGCTGGGGGATGACGGGCTGCAGCATCGAGTTGCCATAGGTGCGGATGCGCGGAGCATAGCTGGATATGAAGGCCTGGGGCGGGTTGGCCTTCGCGGTGACGGACATGGCGCACAGGTGCTGAAGCGCGCGCTCTCGCAAAGATCAGTCGGGAACGCGAGGACGGCGGGATCAGGAAGCGTGCACCGCGCGACCGGCGAGAGGATGCGATGGGCGGCGAGGAATTAGTCGATCATGCGCCACAGGAAAGATCAAAGGCGGGCGGGGGGTGGGAAGGTCGAAGCAGCGATGCAGATGTTCGCGAACGCGCGCACCCGGCAGGACAAGGAACCCGCAATCGCGCCAAGGCCCCGGCCGCGTTTTTCGCTCAACACCACGCCAAGCATCCCCAGCCCCCAGCACTGCGGTCCAGCAAGCACCCGCCGCTTCGCCATGTGCCCGACCCGGCCGCCAGCTGTGCAGCGCCTGCGTTCTGCTGGCTTCGTCGAGCTTTCCTGCCCGTCCAGCTGCGCGTGAAAACGCGACCTGCTCCGATGTCGGCCCTTATTGAGACACAAATAAGTCGTCGATACCTCACCTAGCCCAGATGTCGACGCAACATGACAGCTCATATCGCTTCTTCGACACGATCCATCGGACGAGTACTCGAAATAGTGGTGGTTCGCAGTTGAAGCACCTCCCAAACCCAGATACCCAAGAACCCGGTACAGTAACCTTCAGGCAAGCACTTCAACTCTACTCTAACCATAGAATCTCTCAGAACTTTCTTGAGTAGAGATGTTTGACCTGTCAGCTCCAATCATAGGAGCCGCAGCCTTGAGACCACAGTGGATTACGAAAGAAATTGGCCTGCGGCAACTTTTTTGGTGGGCAGTTGAATCAAGTATTCCGGCGTAGACGTGGGATTAAATTTCCTTTTCAAGGGAAGATGCGAGTATCAAAACGTACAAATGCGCCCAGACATAGACAAATTTAGGTGGGTCTTTTGCCATTGTGGGTGAAGACACTTTGTGTTCACTCTCACTCGCATTGTGAGTGAACTTCCACTTTGGTCTAGAACAATAGGTGTGGCTTAAACACAGTACCCGCCCGGTCCATTGTCTTATTCAAAGCTTCGCTCACTCAATTGTCCTACAAAAAATGGTCTGTGCAGGCCTGCCATAAAACACAAACTTCTACTCGTTCGTCCTCCTCTTCTTCCTCCTCATACTTTTCAGACTCACCCACTGGCAGGACCAGATATTATTCTCTACTCATCGTTCAGTCAGTCACCTTCACCCATCGAACCGCTTCTACAACTGTAACAACGCCACTCAACATGAGGTCCCGTACGCTCGGCTTCGTCACCCTGGCCGGCACCATGATGGTGCCGATCGTCGACGCACACATGATCATGGCAAATCCAGTTCCCTACGGAGTCAGCACTCTGAACAACAGCCCTCTTTCTGGCGACTACCCTTGCAAGCAACGCTCAGGCGTCTACGATGTTAGTACGATGAACTTTATGGAAGTCGGCAAGCCTCAGACGCTCTCCTTCACCGGCACCGCTGTCCACGGCGGCGGCTCTTGCCAAATCAGCGTCTCGCTTGACAAGGAGCCGACCGTTTCGTCCGTCTTCAAGGTCGTCCATTCCATCGAGGGAGATTGCCCTGGCATCAACGGCGGGCCCGACACTTTCAACTTCCAGCTTCCCCCGGACTTCCCGAACGGCGAGTTCGCGCTGGCCTGGACGTGGTTCAACAAGATCGGAAACCGCGAGATGTACATGAACTGCGCGCCCATCACCGTGACTGGCGGCGCCGACAACAAGGACGCATACGACAAGCTTCCGGACATGCAGCTCGCCAACATCCCCCAGACCACCTGCAAGACCGCCGATAGCATGGTCCCCCTCTTTCCCAACCCGGGCGACTCCGTCGACAAGCGCGGTGGCGGACCTTTCGTGGACTTCCAAGGCGATTGCGGTGCTCCCTCCAAGCTGCAGCCGGTCATGGGCGGCAACTCGGATGGCAACTCGGGCGGCAGCGGTAGCTCGTCCTCGCAGCAGCCTCCTGCAATCACTTCCTCGGTCCCTTCACCGTCCCCCAGCTCCACGAACATGCCTGACGCAAGCGGAGCGGCGCCTGTGACCTCTCCAGCTGCCCATCCTTCTACGCCAGCCAACGGTGCTCCCGGTCCCGACACTCCAGCTCCTGCCGGATGCGGCGAGGATGGCACCATGGTCTGCAATGGCGTCAACCAGTTCGGCATCTGCAACTTCGGCAAGGTGATCTGGCAGGATGTTGCCGCCGGCACCAAGTGCGAAGATGGCAAGATCACCTTCGCGGACAAGAAGGACCGTCGCCTCATCGGCCGTAGTGTTGCCGGACGCATCAGCTACCGCGTCGCCATGGGTTGAGCGGAGCTGCTTACATGGATTGCCCAGGAGGCAGGGAGGTGCTAGGTCCCGTCAGATGCATTTTTCAGCCTCGGTTAGCATAGCGTAGACTTCCTTTGCTTTGCTGTCTTGGTTTTTCTCCTCAGTTTACGTTACCGATATAGAGGATTGGTTTCATTTTTCTTTGGCTTGCAAGCACTCTCATCGGAAGCCTAGTGTAATCTGAAACTCTGAAGTGTAGAAAGAAGTGACTTCAATCCGTACATCTCCAACACTGACTTCCTCAGGAATACGTCTTGTGCCGCATCGTAAACAGTGTGCTGTAAGAGTGAACTGTCATGTCTGGCTTGGATTAGTCAACCGGGTTGTTACGAATTATCTCCGGATTGCGCTAGATAGTGTCTGCTTTGTTGACATTCCAGCCGGGTCGCCTTTTGACAAAGCCGCATGACCACGATGGAGAGCCAAAATTGTCAAGCATAGTGGAGACGCATTCGGCACTTCCTCTTTGTTCGTTTTGCTTCTGTGATCTGAAGGATGCCCAAGTCCTCCGCACATAAAGTGTTGTAAGAGTGGTTTGGACGAAACGATGACTCGCCCCGAACAGCAATCCTTCCTCTTTCGCATCCATGACCGACGATTTTTCTCTATCTTGCTAGCCAATACCATCCTCCCGTATTGTGTTTTATGGCCGTTCTGTTGAACCGTCAGCTAACAATCGTCCAACGCCTGGCATTTCCCTCCAGAATCAGTTGCATCAGCAGCCGGATAAGTGATCCTGATCGCCGTTCCCCATGCAACACCTACAAATATCAGCTTACGACAACGGGAAACTTATGAACAGGGCATGAGTATTCATCCACCCGCGACACCGAACAGGATCATCCTGGCCAACAACTAGAGAAAAGAAAGCGGAGATGGGTAGCATTGCTACAAAGTCAGACGGTGAACTCAATGACATCAACGCTACGGAAGTGGTGGCAGCTTCCGAAAGCTCAGATGATCAATATGGAGCCCCCGAAATTGATGACGAGAACGTTGACGCAGGATCATCTTCCTCCTACGACGCTACGGAGTTGATGGCAGCTTCCGAAATCCCAAGGGATCGATATGAAGCCTCTGAGATTGACGACCAGGAGGTGGACGCAGAGTCTTCTTCATCCTATGGAAGAGGTCGTGAAAATCTCGATGGCCAAGCTTATCAAGCCGTGGAAAGCCGGGACATTGATTCGCTGGAGGATGATAGCGGCTCGGCACCATCTTCTGCGATTTCGGGAAAGGAATTGCTACTCTATCGGCTCAGGACGAGGGAGAAAAAGGGCAAAAATTACGGGCAGACTCGTAGACGTCTTCCATCGTCTAGACTGAATAGAAGCATCAGTGCCGACGACATGGAGGAGACCTCGCAGGAGCACGACGAAAGACCTCTTACTCCGTGTCCGGAGCCACCACGCCCTAATTCGGCGCCAACGGTCCATCAATCTGAAAGTGTATTTGACTGGAGTGACGACTCGAGTCAATCTGAAGACGAGGAGGATCTGTCCGAGATCGAGCAAGATCAGTCCGAAGACAATCAGCAGGAGAGCGTGGTACCTGGCCCAAATCCCGGGTTTCAAGCTAGAAACGACAAACATAAACCGGAGACCGGTTCTTTAAAGTTCCAAGACAAAGAGTTCAAAACCATCAAGAGTCCTAAGGAAGCCGATTTTTATCTGAACGAAGAGCGCGTTCACTTCCGAAACAGGGAGAGATACAATTGCGGCCATGATATCGACCACTACTCATGGGAGGGCTTCGACAAGCGTAAAGAGAACGTGGAAGACCTTGAATGGGAAGTGTCGGAACAAATATACGACAACCAGATGGAAGAATCACTTGATGCGGTAAAGAGATGGGGATCTTACCAACGGGAGATGCTAACAACTTGGTGGAAAGAAAAGATGTCATGGTGCATCACAAGAGACAGATGGGTCGACGAGAGGACAAAGTTGAAAGACGAGATCAAGCTACACAAGGCCAAGTTACACATGGCCGAGCATAGCAATCGGCGGCCAGAGACCGAGCTGGATCTCACCTTTGGGGAAGCAATCGCCGTCTCTCCCACTGCCCAGGACCCGCTAGAAACCTACAGGATGGATGGAGAGTCTTGGTGGATTTCTCCTGATTCTACCGAGCAAGTATCTAGCGAAGAATCATCACTAGGGGGCACGGCATTCAACGACAGCATGATACCAACTGGACTGGAGCAAGCCTCGGATTCCGGGCGGCCGTGTCGCTGCTGCGGAGCCGAGTATGGAAGTTGCAAATGTGCCAGCAATTACAGTCCAGAGGAAGTTGAAGATTTGAGGATGGAGAACCAAAAGCTGAAGTGGAGACTGGAGCAACAAAATCAGATGGAGCGGCTCAGGAAAGCGGCCAGAAATCAGCCGAGCAGCCGGAAATGGGAGCGGATTATTGGAGATGTGGCTGGCAAGATTGAAAGAATTCAGGTGGAGCTTCTCGCAAAGCGGATTCAGCTTCTTTCCATGGATGGAGCGCTTGCGCTTGAAGGAGGCGACGTGACGGTGTCTCTGTCCAACATCAGCACATCGATACTGCACAAGCCTTTCACGCGGACAGAAGAGCTTGGCGAAAGGGGAAGGGTCCGACGGGAGGTGGTGGAGCAGCTATCCAATAGCGTAGGAATCGAGTGTAGGGATGGATCGAGAGGAGAGTCGGGGGATAGGTGGACGTTGTATGACATGGAAAGGACGAGGCTGTTCTACGAGGACGCTACAGAGGAGCTAGTCGCTCGGGTTGAGCGTCGGGATTGATAGCAGCAATACGGATAATGTGGCATCGTTTCGGGCACAAGGAATGCGCGGCCTGCAGCGTGAGCGAGTGGATGGGGGCGGAGGGAGTGGCGAGGCTGTGCGCGTGCGCGTCTGTGGGCCGCGAAGCTGATGCGGTACCGATTGGTGTAGCTGAAGGGCTGTGGCGGTGGCTGGGTGCTGGGAATGGTGGCAGGATGAGGGTACAGGCGCAGGCGCAGGCGCGTAGACAGGCTCCAGGCGGCAGGCGGCAGGCGCTCCTTCTTCTGACATCATTCGCGGTCGGGATTCGGCACCTGCCCGAATGTCGCTTGACTCGCGCGCCCACCCCCAGCGCTCTACCTACCTACCCTATCCTACCTCCGTCTGCTGACACTTTTCACTGCCAACCTCCGCTGCCGTCAGCATATATCTTCCGTTATCGCCCGCTCCTGCTGGGCGAGCCCACCACCCGCCACCATGCCGTCCTTCAAGCTCGTCTTCCTGATCGCCGTCGCCCTGCTGCTGCTTTGCCCCGCGCCTGCCGCTGCCTTTGGCGCCGGCAACATCGCGAGCATCTCCACCATTGAGGGCAAGAACTGGCGCCATGGCGACATCGAGGACATGCTCAAGACCGTTGCCTGTCTCAAGGGCCACAAGTGGTCTTCCATGATGATCAAGCGCGTCTATTTTGGCAACTGGCTGCGCGACTATTCCCAGGCCGTCGACGTCGGCACTCTCAAGGGCGTCCAGGCCGACACCATTCGCATTCTCGTGTGGATCCTCGCCTTCATGTCCTTTGGCTACGCCACCAAGGAATTCGAGGTTACCCACGAGCGTCTCGGAGGTGAGCCGTCTGTTTTGCCCACTCTGCATCCTTACGCTGACCTTGCAGTCTATCGCCCCGAGGAGCATATTGATAATCCCAAGGTAAGGCCAGCGAAACTCTGATGCCAGTCCGGGGCCGTGTCTAATCCGCTGCCCAATAGGACTACGCAGACAACCAAGACGCTAGGCAATACGATTCGCGCCTGCGTGGACCTGTATCTCAGGACGAGCTAGCCATAGACCCCCAGACTGGTGAGCCTGTTTCTGTGGCATCCATTCTCTTCTCTAATCGTGGTAGGAATGAAAAACTACATCGCCAATGAGCGCGGCCCATGGGCAACGAGTGCTGGCTACATCAGGCATAGCTTTACTCGTGCCATCCACTATGGCCGCATGTACACCCACGGCACTGGCGGCGCTAAGGGCCGCGAGGAAGATCTCTGTGAAGCTCTCCGCTGCCTTGGTCAAGGCCTCCACTGTGTCGAGGATTTCGGTGCTCACACTAACTACACCGAGCTCGCTCTCCGCGAGTTGGGCTTCCACAATGTCTTCCCCCACACTGGTACCTCCACTCAACTCAATCTTCATGGGAAGCATGTCTTCCCACTCGTCACTGGTACCTTCGGCGGCGTCGATTTCCTGCACTCCGTCTTGGGCGAGGCCACGGATCACTTCACCCAATCCAACGTCGATACCTCGGAGATCGATGAGTTGAACGTCCAACTCGGAAATGCCTCCGGAACTTCGGGGAAGCGCTCTGGCAGCGGGGGTTCTGCTGGTGGAGATGTCGAAGCTTTGACTAGCCTCCTAAGCAAGATCCCTGGCACTGGCTCTCTCTGCAAAGAGGCTGCCCAGCTCAAGGCCTCATCAGACGCCCAGGCCGCTGAAAATGCCCGCATCAGCGGCGGTGGTCATAGCAGCTCTCGTGCTGACCCCACATTCTCGGCTCCTCCTGGATCGGTTGGAGGCCCTCCTGGCCCTGGCATCCCGGGTATGAGCCCTGATTTCGATCCCCAGTCTGTGGTTCCCAAGATCTATCCCATCCTGGAGTTCCGTGACAAGGTAGTCCGTGCTATCAGCAGCGTCATTTCCAAGATCCCAGGCCTCGAGGCTGTTGTTGAAAAAATCTCAGAGCGTGTGACTATGTTCGTTTTCGCTCTGCTGGCTCCATTCGTTCAACCTATCATTGCTGCTGCTTCAAAGCAGCTCAAGACCGGTTCGTCTGCGGTCATCGACGCCAGCGGCAAGCATCAGTACGAACCTTGGACCGACCCTTACTGCACCGATCCGACGCACTCCCTTTTATCCAAGGACCACTTTTCCAACGTCCTTAACGAGCCGGCTGGTCAGATCGCTTCTACCATCTTGCAGTACATTGCTCCACGTGTCATTTATGCCATGGACCATCCCAATGTGCCTGTGGACGAGGTGCTCAACGACGTTGTGCGTGTCTTCCATCACCCTGCAGCACGCGATCGTCATTGCGAGCTGCATCGCGACATGTACTCCGTTGTTGAGAAGTGGGTGCACTCCCGTTCTGATAGAGGCCATGGCCTCAACAACATTCTTAGCTCCGAATCTGTCCGTGCCGGCAAGAATCACACCGGCGAGCAGGGAGGACACGGGCACGGAGGCCATGGCCACGGTGGCCATGGAGGTCCCGCTGCTCACACTAGTTCGAGTAGTGGCAGTGGTGGCTTTGGCAACTTCGGTGGCCTGGCGAACCTTGGAGGTTCCGGAGGAGGGAGTTCAAGCAGCGGTGTTGGAGGTCTGCTCGGCAACATCGGAAAGTTGACTGGTGGGAGCAACCCGCTTAGCAGCTTCCTGGGTGGCAGTGGCGGAAAACGTGAAGTTGATTCGCCGCCACAGTCATACAGTCCTGGCCCTTCTCAAAACCAAGCCAACTTCCACCCCTACGGAGAACATTATTCTCAATCCCCTGGTCCGCATGGCTACCAGTATCAGCAGGAGGCGCCGTTGCCGCCCGGTCCACCGCAGGCCAACCCGGCAGATCCGTACGCCTTCCCAAGCCAGTATCAACAGGGCTGGCAAGATGGTGGACCACAAGGCGCGCCTTACGGTCAACAACCTCCCCCGCCTCACGGTGGCTATGGCGGTCCACCTCCGGGTCCGTACGGCCAGCAGGGGCAGTGGGGCCAGCAGCCGCCTCCCCCATCAGGAGGTTACTGGGGTGGCCAGTACTAGATTGCCTCTAGTCGGCATCCGCGGAAAGGAGTGAGTGACGGATACTTTGCTGGTTTGATATACCTGAGCTTTGGATAGGGAAAAGAAAAAAGTGGACTTGCAGACACGGTAGATACCCGGTAAGGCAACACAGCGACAAGTTGGGTTGCAGGTAAGGGTTTGGCGATTTGAGGCCGGATGGGTTTGTGGTTGGTTTTGGCGGCGACTTTGGCTTTTATCATTATGCATGCACTAGATAACGATTTACGCCTAATAGGTAGTCACAATCCTTTACCGCTATGTGGATGTTGCATGTGATATAAAAGCGTACAAAGCCTTTACGATACTCCAAACGTAATTTAGTAGGTAGACTAACTATGATTTAACACAATATTGGCCCCCAAGGTCGTACCATAGCTTTACGGACCGACATCACGGTTATGGATTCGAGTGGCGCAGGGCAAGCAATAACAACAATGTTTTTACATGTTCTCAATTCATGAAGTTGTTCTAACCCTCAATGCAGAACAGGCATAAAAATACTAGCTGTCAGCCATTTCGCGCCTTTTCCCGAAATTCATGGCGTTGGATTCGTCTGCCATATCGAAAGCCCTTCCTTGTTCAGACTTGTCCTAGAACTTATTTCTTCTGTTGGGCCAGCTTCTCTGTCTCCTTCTGCAGATTGCTGATAGTCTCTTCCGAAGCCTCGACCTCGCCGCGGTCTGCCTTGACCTGCAGGGAATTGGCGTTAGCGAATGGAGCTTTAGGGCTAGGATGAGCAGCATGGTGTGACCGTACAATTGACTCGCTGTCAGAGGCGAGCTCGTCCTTCCAGTGACCCTTGCCTTCCTTCGACTTCTTCAACGAGTCCTGCTTGTGCTCCTCGACCTCCTGGGGACGGCCCTCTTCGTCTGCATTTGTATATTCAAGTCAGCGCAGCTCTGTGCCTAGCCATCGCCCAGCTCTCCACTCGTGCTCAGCGAAACGCGAGTGCCGGCACCAGCAGCGACATTACTCAACAACCAAGGCGACAGGGCACTTCCAGGAACAACACTGCGGCCATGCGTATTCCATCCGCTGTTGAGCCCTCCGCGATTTGGTGAACTGCTGGAGAGCATGCCGCCGCTGCTTGTCGACCCCTTCTTCGCCTTACAGATGTAACGGGAACAAGGCTCCTTTGCCTCTAGAGGGTGTCTTACGAAGCTTTGTTTCCTTGCCGGAGAATCTCAGCGCCGACGTTTGGAAGCCCATGCGCTGGGCAGCGAAGATGGGGGTGCGCGGGACGCGGGCCAGACTCCGGAAGGCAGACATGGTGGTGTATGTTATCAGTCTTGGGGATGCGAATTAGATTTGGGGATGAGTGCGGCTGGTTTTTGAGATGGAAATTAGCGTAAAAGTTCCATTTAGATGTTCAATGACGATGAGGGCACGCATTGAGGATATAAGAGTGAGAAAGGGCCGGGTAGGGGGGGTGCAGAGGCGGGGAAGAGGGGAAGCTTCAGCTCAGCGTTGAGCCGAGCGCGCTGCGAGTCGACTGAAGCTCTTGCGCACGACGAAAGACGTACCTGGATGGCAGCTGTGGGAATTGGGGGGGTGGGGTGAGGGTGAAGGATTGATGTGGAGATTCGATGCAGGAGGCAGGTGGTACAGCTCTTGTAGGAAACGGGTGCCGTGTGTCTTCGGGCGCTGGGGAGCTTTCCCACATCGCATACATGTCGTCATCTCCATGGCCCGTGCACAGTGCTATTACGTTGCTCATCTCTCAAGCCTGCGAGTCGTCAATTCGTCACTCACATGGCCATCTCCACTCTCATGTCTCCCTTTCGGTTCTGGCAGCGGTCTTGTTGGTGTCGCTGGGGTGTTCACGCGGCAGCAGCACATGCAAGGGCATGGCCTGCAGGAGCTGCATCAAAACACCCGCTGGGCTCGTGGAATGTTTTGTTCCCACACGCAAGCCCCAGCTAGAAGGTGGTAGCAGATGACTGACTGTCGGTGCGTCTCCCCAGAAGCCGATCACGTAAGAAAGGGTCCTGCCAACGACAGGTCAGTGTCACTCGGAGCCAGGGATCGACTAGCTTGATCCGATAGATGCATTCGGTCTCTGAAAGTAATAGCGAGGGCTGTTGCACTGGTTGCCCTGTAATACAAACGAACGGCAGAGACCGCAAGAACGTATGGGAAGATGAGCCCATCCGACGCCAGCAGGCGAGAAGAAACGAGAAGAAGCTGATGCAGAAGAAAAGAAGCCATGATTTCGTCCCAGCGTACATGCGTCTTTGAATTGTGTATTCGTGAAAGAAGACGAATCAACAACAGAAGACCGGGAGCGGGCCGGTTGGACGAAAGACAATACGCTTTGTTCCTCTGCGTCGCAAAGGTAGATGATAGTAAAAGTGAGAAAAGAGCTAAAACGACATTCCCAACCGACACCGCCGCTAGATTTCTTGTGCATCAAAAACAAGGACTTTCGCCGTGGTATACCAGCAAGACCCAACCCGTTGCAAGACAACACCGTGACTACCGCCAAATCCAACCACCATGAGGTCCCGCTAACATAGGAAATGTGTCCCACTCTGCGCGGCAGATAGTTCAGACATCAGACCGCCCAGTCCGAAAAACACCTCTGTATGATTTTTCTTGATGAAAAAAGCCGAAAAACACCGTTGTACGCAACCCAAGCCGTAACGATGAAATGCCGTCAGAACGCTCAAGCCAACATGACAATGCTAGACGCGCGATCTATCGAAATGAAACGTTTTTGTCGTTGTTTTTCACCACATTGCAACGCCGTCGTCCAGGGTGTAAGGGGGTATTGGTATCCCCAGAGAAGTTGTCGTCGACCTTTGTACAAAGAGAACGTAGTAGCAAAATTATAAACGGATCCTCCGGGAGCGGCGGGTATTATAGCAATAGAGATCCGGAAGAGAAGGGAGAACACCCACCAGCCTCGACAACGCAGCACGCTGCAATGCGATCCGATAGAGCCGTGTCCAGCACTATACTGGCAAGCCCGTTCACCAGCGGCGCGGCATGAACTGCTGCTGCATCTGCCTTGCGGGCGACACGGACGGCGGAGGGCTGGCGACGTTGCGGGTGCTGGGGTCAACGATGGGGATCGCATTGCGAGTGCGCTGCGCCAACGGCTGGTGAAGCTTCGTCTGAGAGGGCTGGAAGCTGGCGGGGGTGAAGGAGCTGGATGCAGACGACAGGACGAAGCTGGGGGTGGGCTGAAGCTGGTGCTGCAGCGGCGACGAATCAGGGGACCCGCTCGACAGCGACGATCGGTCCGATCCGGAAGAGTGGATGGATTGCAGCTGTGCGGCAGCACATTAGCCATCAAAATTCATCGAAATCCCATCGCGCCGCGACAGCGCTGCGGCGCACAGCCTTGGGCTAGTACGCATGAGCACTTACATCGTCGTCAGTGAGCAGGTGGAAGGGGCAGAAGATCTCGTCGTCCTCGAGGTCGAAAGAGCGAGCAGCCTCAAAGTCGCGGCGGAAGGCCAGGATGGCGGGGGCCTCGACGACCTCCTTGGGGGTCCTCACGTTGCGGAACTGCTTGTGGTTGTGGGCAGCCTGCGAGCGAGGTTGTCTCCGGGGGCGGCCGCCGGGGTGGTGCTGCTGCGAGTGGTTCATGTGGATGTTGTGGTGGGGGGCACCGTAGTAGAAGTTGGAGGTAGACATGTTTGCGGGTCGTTGGCGATGCTAGGCGGCGAGCGCGGGGTGCTGATAAAATGCGTGGCTGTGGTGGAGAGAGCGGCGTGGTTCGAGAGCTGGCCTTGGTCACGGTTTGGGTCACCCGACGGTCGGGATGGGCAGCGGCACAACAAAGGCGAGACGAGACAAAGGGATGCGGTGGAACTCGCGTGCGCGTCGGAAAGCAATGCAAGCGCGGAGAATCGAAAGCGGAGGAGGGATGTTGTGGGTGTGGGAGCGGGAGCGGGCGAAGAAGCGTTAGATGAGAGGCTGGTATACAACAAGAAGGCGGCGGTCGGTGGGCGAGGGAGGGGCGTGGATGGCCGCTGCTGAAATGGGCTGCGCTGCGGCTGGCTTAGCGTGAGTGCGTGAGTCCGTGCGCGCCCAGGTGGCGAGCGTCGCTCTCGAGGCACCCTACGCCCCGCCCACGTCCGCTGCGCGTGCCCCGAGCCGCCGCCGCCGTGCTGCGCTGCGCCGCCGTCGTTCAGAAACCAGCGCCCACGGATCGAGCAATCTTCCAGAGCAGACCCCGGTGCCCAGGAACGCGAAGTGGACTGGCCATGCCCGTCTGGTGCGCCTAATGCAGGGCTGCCACCGCGGCCAATCATTATCGCGCCGGCACTGCCCCTCGGATCGAGTTGGCGTCAACGGACCTCGACGTAGCGCAGACCGCTCCTTTGCACCTCGTTCGCCAGACCCAGCCCCGTCCGTCCTGCACCCTGGTGTGCTGGGGTGCCATCTGATCAGTCCGCCGTTCCAGAAGCCCGCGCATGCGAGCAGCCCGAGTCCGTCTTGGGCAGCCGAAGCTCCACCGTCAGTGGCAGATGCTTTGCTGGCGCGCCCTGGCCTGGCATGGGCTCCCGCACATCCGCCCAGCGGCCCTGTCTGCGCCGCTTAGCTCAACCCTTTCGCCTGGCTGGCAGACACACTACAGCAGCCTTTGACCGCTGCGGCGTGGCTGCGTGCCAATAGCCACCGTCCGCGCGCAACACCAGGCTGCTTTGGCGCAGTCTTTTTTTGTCCGACAGCGCCCGAAGCGCCAGGTCGTTGCGCGGAAGGGGTTGACGTAAGCGCCCGCCCGCCGTGTTGCATGGGCGGGCCTGCGCCTATTTCCCCACGCTCCCAGCTGCCGTGCCAATCCTGCGCTGGCCCGAGGCGGCCGTCAAGGGGGCCAGCCACCAGCGCCTGCCTCGAGCAATGGTTGGTGGTGTGCACCCTTCTTCTCGGGGTGATCCGCCTGCTGTCGTGAATCAGGACTCCCCAACAGCCCTCGCCTGGGCGCCGGTTTGCCGCTTGGGGTGACCTACCAGCCTACCAGCTTGGCGATTGCGACAGCGGCCTGGGGTCCCTCGGTCCCTCCCTCCCACACTCCCGCCGGACCTCGATTCGTTGTGTCGCACTGCTCGACGTGGGTGGCCACCAGCTTGGATCACCCGTTGATGGCCCGATGGCTTGTGGCACTCGTCCCTACGCCCGGCTCGAGGTCTGGAGAATGCTGAATCCCCAGCCATGGCATATCGCCCGGCCTCTTGAAACCCCAACATGTGCCGGCTTTGTTTCAGCCCCAACGTTGTGAACGAGTGCATGAGAATGCGCACTCCGACCGACGAAGCCGGCTGCGGCAAAGAGACAAGGGACCCGGCCGGTGGAAACAGGCTGGGCTTGTACTTGTAGGGCAGCACGCGGCTCTGGCTCCTGTCTTCGCGCAGAGTTGCTCTCAGCGCCGCGACCGGTATCAACCGAGTTAAGAACGGCCATCAACCTCACTCCAAACGAGTTTCATGAGCGCATAGACTGTTTGGGGCGGCTCGCGATGGTGACGGCGGGCAGATTCGCGGCTCCTGGCCGTCTAGGTGCCCCCTGAAGGCTCACGAGACGGCCGTCGTCATCGAGCGTGAGGTGTTGTCGGCGGCGGCGATCTGCGAGGCCCATGACATCTTGGGCGCAGGTGAAAGCGCTGAGATCCAGCACGGTCGAGCTGCGCCTTCGCCGCGCCTCGTCATCGGGAGACGGCGATCAGCACGGCCTCTCCAAATGCTGGCGAAATTTCGGGAAGGCCAGTCGCTTCACCGGGCTTGCCGGCATATCATCACCGGGTCTCAGCCTTACCTCGGGGCGTCCAGGTTCGCACAAGGCGCTCGACTTCAATGGCGAGCCGCGCCGAGGGGACACCAGGCTCGCGGCTCTGCTGCAGCGGCGAGGCTGCGATGGTGGGGTTGCAGGACGAGTCCGAATGGCTCCCGCGATGTTCGCACAGGCATTGGGTTATGCATCGGCTAGAGCGGTTGATGAAATGGCCATGCAATATTATTGCCCCGTGGCGGGGAACGCTCATCTCCATCTCGCATCCGCGGGAGGCTCCGGTGTCGCTGGGGACACGGGAGCGAGATGAGGCGGGCTAGGCCGAATGCAGCGGCACCGGGTGTGTTCTAAAATTGGGAATGCAGAGCAGCGGGATGTGGGATCACCATGCGGTTCACTGCCTGCCGGCGCTCGAAACATCAACACCAAAAACTTCCCCGCCGCGAGAGCATCGCCATCTCTCGTACGCTCATGCGGGTGTGCGTCGCGCCAAGGCGCCGGTCAGATGCACGCTCTCGTCAGCCCACCCGCGGTTCGCAAAACTGCCGCAGGCGGCTAAGCCCCGCCCTGTCTGCAAGTTTGGTCACACCAATCCGTCTACGCGCCCGCCCAGCCGCTGTCGTTGGCCTCTGGACTTTGCGGAACACAGCCTGCCGCTGTGTCTCGATGCCGTGCGGCGGAGCTTCCACAGCCCGGAGCGTGCAGCGACTCAGAAAGTGTGTCTCGCGGTCGCCGATTTTACAGCAGCTAGGCTCGCTCCGCCTCGCCGGCAAGTGTGCTGCGTGCATTTCCCAGCTTCATCAGATTATGTATGGGGAACGGCCGGGCTGTGCGTGGGTGACCTATGATATGACGAGCAGCCTTAGCGCCTAGCGCGATGCAACTGCAGGGGAGCCATCCCGCTGCGCCGCTCCAGCCTCTTCATTCAGCTCGTCTGTAGGCAGACGCCCTCGCTCTCAATAATGTAGCCTCGCTGGGCCGAATAGCGCTCAAAAGCGCCTCGTGGTGCCCGAGTCCCGCGTCCCCCGCACTGCTTTCCGCAGACTACAAGTCCCGCCGTCAGCATGGCTGACCCGCTTACTGCGCTCGGCCTCGCTTCCCATGCCGTCCAGTTCATCGACTCCACCAACGCCCTAATTGGCAAGCCTGCTGAATCCTACCGCACAGTCGAAGACGATACGCTGATCCGACACCCCGTGCTGGAATCCATCACGAGAAGCCTTGTCCGCCTCAACGATGGAATCAAGTTCACCGTCACTCGCTATCGCGAACCGGAGGAGGTGGAGAGTAGACACCAGCGCGTGAAGCAGCGATTGAAGCATTCAAAGCCCACGGAGAAGCCGGTCGAGACGGACGAGGATCGAAGAGAACGGCTCCACGAAGAGAAACTCATCGAGATCGAGGAGCAACTCTCCAACTTGTGCAGCGACTGCAACAATGTCGCCCAGGAGCTTCTGGGAGCACTGTCCGATCTGAAGTCGAGGTCAAAGGGCACCGACACAGCATGGACCACGTTCCGGCAAGCTCTACTCACCATCTGGTCCGAGGAGGACATATGTTCCCATGCCAAGATTCTCCAGCAGTGCCAGGACAGACTAGGCCAGACCGTACTCGAGTCACTGCACGAGTTTGTGCATTTCAACGCCATCACCTATGAAGACTTTGTCGACGACTGGGTGGCTCGCACGGAGAAGGACGAAAAACGTTTCGAGGAACGGATCGACGAGCTTAGCAGGGACCAGACTGGCCAGCCGCAGGACCCGAAGAAGCTGGACGCCTTGAAGAAGCAGCGCGACGAGGTTTTAGAAAGGCATCACTTCCAAAGGGAAATTCTCAAGACCTTCGTACGGAGTGGGGCCAAGGAAGATGCCACCTTCTTCTCGGCCTTGCTTGTGGAAACAGCAAGAAAGCAGAAAGACGAGACTGTGGAGAGACAGGTTTTGGAGAAGCTCAAATTCCATGACATGAGGAGCCGTTATCAAGAAATCTCGGAAGCGCACAAGAAGACTTTCGAGTGGGTATTCGTGGGGACTGATCATGTCCAAGACTCGAACGGTGCTGATCATGGTCGATCGAAATTCTCGGCACCACTCAGAGCCCCACCTCTTGAGGCACGCAGCTCGAATCCAACTCCTGTGGACAAATACCTGACCACTACAAATGGCGGGACTCCGCAGAGAGGCTGGTGGAACACGCTCCTCCAGAGGAGGTTCTCGGACAAGAACGAGCGGCCCCCGGATTGGGACAACTACCGAACATGGCTCGAAAAAAATAGCCCCCTTTACTGGATCAAGGGGAAGCCTGGCGCGGGGAAATCCACGCTCATGAAGCTTCTTCATGACGACGAGCGTCTCAAACGTTATCTTCAGACATGGCGTGGTGACTCCGAGCTGGCTATCATGGGATTCTTCTTCTGGAATTCTGGGGAGGTCATGCAAATGTCCAAGGAAGGGTTGCTGCGTGCGCTCTTATACCAGGCTGTTGAGCAGCGCCCATCTCTCATACCTAAACTCTTCCCTGTCCGATGGGCATACAACACCCAGTTTGGCCCTGATGACCGCCAGTGGATCTTACCGGAGCTGGAGCGCGCTTTCAAATCCCTGGTGTCGGACGAGTCGAGAAAGTACTTCATCATGATTGATGGCCTGGATGAATACAAGGGAGACCCCAAGATGCTGGCTGAATTCCTCCTGGAGTGCAGCACGAACGAGTCACACGTCAAGATGTGTGTTTCCAGTCAGCCTTTGGGTGTGTTCGAGACGGCGTTCCAAGGAAAACCCTCTCTCTCACTGGAACGACTGACAGAGGCCGACATTGAACTATACGCCAAAGAGCAACTTTCAGAGAATAGATTATTCCATAAGCTGCAAATCGAGGAGCCGGCCAGAATTGACAAGCTCATCCACGCCATCGCGCAAAAGGCGAACGGGAGTTTTCTTTGGGTCCAAATCGTCACGGGGTCCTTGTTCGAGGGTTTCCAGGAGATCGATGGCACACAGGAGTTGCAGGCTCGTCTCCAACAATACCCCCCAGGACTAGAGGAGCTTTTTGATATGACTTGGTCCCGGATAAAGGAGGATGACTTTGAGCAATCCTCCCGGATATTTCGATTGATCCAAACAGCCGATGCTCCATTGTCTCTGCTCACCATCCACTATGCCAATGAGGGCCCCGACAAAGCTCTAGATGATAACTTCAGACCCTTGACACCCGAGAAGCTGGCTGAAATTGCTGAAGAGACGCGACAGCAACTGCACAGCCTTTCCGGAAACATGCTCGATGCGCCATCCTTTGATGAGCATGGTGCCTGGTCCACGGTTCAGTACATACACAAGTCTGTGAAGGAATTCCTCGAGAAGGAAGACACACGAGATTCCATTCGAAGCGGCTCAGTCGAATCGGATGAAGAAATCAAACTGGCCCTTTGCACTGGATATCTCCGCAGCCTAAAGAAGACTGCCCCCTCCCCAGCCCCTCCTTTCGAGCGCTTTCAACAACTCGCCACGCAGTGTCTTAGGTTTTCGAGCATCATCGAAACGGAAAAACCGGGGAAGAACCTTGCCATCCTCACCCAGCTCGACCGAGCTGCCACCAGCCTTCTGGGTGAAAGGAATCCGGAACGGGAGCAGTGGCGCAGGCGCATCCAGTCTTGCGTTCCGCTCGTCAGCAACCCGCACTGGACTAACGCCTGCCCCCAGCGCACCGGCTCGTCGACCTTTTTTGATTTCGCCTTCCTGGCCGGCTTCTACTCGTACGTTGAGAATGCACTGCGTGAGGGGGAACAGCACCAGTTGAGCAGCCTGCTCGCTACGGCTGTAAAGGACGAACGCATTGATACCAAGTTCGTCCGCTTGCTGCTCGATTACGGCGCCGACCCAAACCTGCACAGCGGCGGCGCCACCTACAAAACGCCTTGGTACATCCTGCTGTCCAGCATGTCAACCGGAATCGATGTACAGTCAAATCTCGGCCATGACGAACGTGTCCGGCTCGGCGGGCTGGCGCAGCTCTTCCTGGGGCATGACGCCGACCCGTTTGTCACAGTGAGAGGCAGTACTGCGGATGAGGTTGTGGCAAAGGCGGTCGGCAGTGCCGATCAAGAACTTGCGGGGAAGGTTGTGGCCTTGTTGGACCAGTCGCGGAAGAAGAATGGACATATGAAGCGGAAGCTGAGTATGATCAAGAAGTTGAAGCGGTTTTTGAGGTCTTAACTCGTGCAATTTTGGAGCAGGGGGTCTTGGTTGTTTTGTCCTTTCCTATTTGATTTTCTTTGGCGGATTCCCCTTAACCGACAGGTGCTTTGTATTCAGCTTTGTTTTCGTTCATGATTCCCAATGCCGTTGGAGTCTAAAGCATCGGCGCTGATGGTGTCTCCTAGTAAGCTCCAACCGAACAGAAGGTTGGGTAATTATTGGAATCTGATCTATCCCATCCTCACACTTGTTTCGACCGCCAGTGCAACCTTCAGTACCACACACTCCGTCTAATGCAAGTAGCTTCGATTGCAGCAGACACCGTCCGGAATACCTTCATTGAGCCTGATCTAGTAAGCAAGTAAGCTGCATACTGCACCCGCAAACCCCGACGCTGACCGCCTATCGCAGATTATTTCCACGTCATTGTGGGTACTGCGGGGAAATTCTGCATACATCATGCGAAGAGTACTTCTAAGCGAGCTTACGGCTCAGACATAGCCAAGCTTGAGGCTCCACATCTTTCAATACCGTACGGACAACAGCAGAAGAAGGTTGGCCCAAAGCATACTTCTTCCTTCTCCTGGTTTCCAAGACTATCGACGCTCGAGAACTGGTGGTTCTTCGAGCTTCTGGGAGTCCTCGGTGCAGCTGCCGCGCTCATTGGGATTATCGTGGTTTTGTGCAAGTACGATGACGAACCTCAGCCCAAGTGGGACGGCATCTCACTTAACTCTCTGGTGTCGTGGCTCAGCACCGTCGCGAAGGTCTGCATACTGATGCCTGTCACCAAAGGCTTGAGCCAGTTGAAGTGGGTGTGGTTTGCCGAGAAAGATCGTCCGTTGTCCGACATTGCAGTCTTCGACGCGGCCAGCCGTGGCCTTGTTGGAAGCGGCGGGTTGTTATGGCATCTTAAAGGACGGTAAGTCGGCATGGAATGCAGCGACATGGCATTGATTTTTGACTGTATTTTCAGACACTTTGCTGTTTTCGGAAGCGCCGCTATCATCCTTAGCCTAGGCTTCGATTCGTTTATCCAAAACCTCATCCACTATTACGCAAAAGCTGTGCCCGACAGCCATCAGGTGGCTCGTCTTGCCAACGCTTCCATCTACGGGTCGCTCGGACCGGGCATAGGTGGAAACTGTGTGTTCTCCGACACCACTATGCAAGGATTGTATTAACGGAAACAGTCTACTACGTCGACCCAGTCCTGAAGTCTAACGTGTACAGCGCTCTGTTCAACACCGATCCCAAAGCAGCGTGGGCAACCCCGCAGTATTTTTGCGGCACTGGGAACTGTGACTGGGGGCCGGTGTCCACGTTCGCCTACTGTTCGACATGCTCGGACGTCAGTGAAAGCTTGCAGTATAGCTGTCCCGTTGGGTCAGACTCCCTTGGCAAGAACTGCACCGTGTCTCTGCCGAATTCGGGCTACTCTCTGTGGTACAGGCAAATGTCGCCGAGCTTCTCAAATGGAGTCGTCATGACGATGGGGCCCAACACGGCAAAGAGCAACGCCACGTCCCTGACGTACAACTCGATACTCTGGGCTGGTCGACGCGTCCGGAGACAACGTCATCTCCAGCAGCATCGATTCCAACACCACCTTCATTGGCACCGAGTGCGCCATCGTCCCCTGCGTGCGCAGCTTCAACGCATCCGTCGTCAACGACACCTACCGCGAACAAGACTTGGGCACGTGGTACGGGTCCAACGACAGCATCAGCACGTGGATGGCCTCGCACGTCGACCCGCCGTGGGGCCTCGAGCATGGCGTACGGCCGGGGCGGACATGGCGCTGGGCCGCACCATGGTGACGGTGACGTACGTAAGGGTGCACTGGGGCTGGCTGTGGCTGCCCGCCCTGGTGTGGGTGCTCGGCGTCGTGACGTGGATCGGCACGGCGTGGAAGACGCGCAGCGCGGGCATTCAGACATGGCGGAGCAGCCCGTTGCCGCTGCTGTTTTTGTATCGCGAAAATGAGGAAGTTCGGCGGGAGAAGGATGATGGAGCGGCGTATGGTGTGTCTGACGAAGGGTATGAAAGACGAGCGGAGGAGATCAGGGCGAGGCTGTCCGTCAAGAGAGCCAGTGCGAGGCTCGTGAGTGTTTGAGCTCACCTTGGACTGTTAGCTCGAATCTTTCCCGTTGAAGAGGTTGGAGATGTTTGAAGGTAGTCATATGCAATTCTGCCGAGGCGATTCTGTACATGCTCCAGCTACTTGCCGACGAAGGAAGAAATGCCAGCTGAGCGTACGCCAGAGGGCGTGGACATGAGGTCAAACTTATAAGTGGTGGCCGGTTGCCGCTACTGGTATAGCAAGGGAGGCCCGAATAGTCAGCCCTACGCGTGCCAAGCCCCCGCTAGGTAGCGCCGGCCTTGCAAACCAACTTTCCTCGAAGCTTGAGACGCCATGATGCGCGACATCCAACCGCCGCCGCCGCCTTCAACACCACCCCAGCCGATGATTGCCTAATAGACCCGGCGCCCTCCTCCGCATTCATCACCGTTTACGCGCCCAACATGGCCGACGTCGCTCCCTCCACGCCCCCGGTCTCCGCCGCCACAGTTGTAGGTTGCCATCACCATCAGCACGCGCGTTCGTGCCGTCTAACAATTGCATTGGGACAGAACCTTGTCCGCACCTCAGCCAAGAGGACACGAGAGGTCTTCGCTGCCGATTTTGCCTCACCCTCCGCCCTCGAAAATGCCTCAACCGCCGCCTTCTCCATCGCCCCCTCCACAACCTCGCCGGCCGAGCTTGCTGACCACGAGTCCGTCGCCACCCGCATACGGAATGAGTATCACGACCTGAAGGAGCTTCCGTCTGCATTGGCTGCCAAGCAGGCCAGCGCAGCTGCCTCGGCCGCCGCCCGTCGGAAAAAGGCCAAGCAGGCGTCGGCCGAGGACCAGCCCTCCGACCCGAAGATGGTGAAGATGATCGAGGGCATTTCGGCCAAGGACGAGGAGCGCAAGAACGCCGCTGCCGCCTCGACGGCCTTGACGGTGCGGGGCAAGGGCAACCCGCTGCCGCCCAACGCCAACGGCCCCACGCCCCAGCGCGACCTGCCGGGGAACAGCTTGGTGCGGCGGGAGGTGCTACGCCAGCCCAAGCCCGACTGGCATGCTCCTTGGAAGCTGATGCGCGTCATCTCCGGTCATTTGGGCTGGGTGCGCGCGCTGGCCGTCGAGCCCAACAACCAGTGGTTCGCAAGTGGTGCCGGAGACCGCACCATCAAGATCTGGGACATAGCTTCAGGCAACCTGAAGCTCACTTTGACCGGCCACATCTCGACCGTTCGCGGCTTGGCCGTGTCGCCCAGGCACCCCTACCTCTTCTCGTGTGGTGAAGACAAGAAGGTAAAATGCTGGGATCTAGAGACGAACAAGGTCATCCGCGATTATCACGGCCATCTCAGCGGTGTCTACACTCTGAGCCTTCATCCCACATTAGATGTCTTGGTTACCGGTGGCCGCGACGGTGTGGCCCGCGTCTGGGATATGCGCACGCGCAGCAACATCCACGTGCTGGCCGGCCACAAGGGGACAGTCTGCGACGTCAAGTGCCAGGAAGCGGATCCCCAGGTCATCTCCGCGTCGCTCGACTCCACAGTCCGCATGTGGGACCTGGCCGCCGGCAAGACCATGGGCGTGCTGACGCACCACAAGAAGGGGGTGCGCGCCCTGACGACGCACCCGAAGGAGTTCACGTTCGCGTCGGGCAGCTCGGGCTCCATCAAGCAGTGGAAGTGCCCGGAGGGCGCCTTCATGCAGAACTTCGACGGCCACAACTCCATCATCAACACGCTCGCCGTCAACGAGGACAACGTGCTCTTCTCCGGCGGCGACAACGGCTCCGTCTCCTTCTGGGACTGGAAGACGGGCCACCGCTTCCAGAGCCTCGACTCGGTCGCCCAGCCGGGTTCGCTCGACGCCGAGGCCGGCATCATGAGCAGCACCTTCGACCTCACCGGCCTGCGCCTCATCACGGGCGAGGCCGACAAGACCATCAAGGTGTGGAAGCCCGACGAGAACGCCACGCCCGACACGCATCCTCTGGATTGGAAGCCCACACTTGGAAGACAGAAGTTCTAAAAAGTAGTGGTTGCTTGCTTGCTGAATCGGAGTGATTGGTGTTATTTTTGATGCGTGGTAAAAGTACTTCTCATCTACTTGATATTTGCATATGCGTGAGGGGCGAAGCCGGGCGGCAGAATTGGCACACGGAGTTCTACCTCAGGATGGTGGGATGAAAAAAATAAATGAAGACGCAGGCACGATCTCAAGTGAGTGCGTACCGTGCTGCTACGGATGAATTAAATGTTGATGTATTAGGGGGGAGGGGGAGCTCTAGAGAAGATTAATATACCCAAGCTCCTTCAGTGGCACAGATGTTACCTCGTTCAATACTCTCCTCCGCTTTTGCTCTCAAGTTATAGGCGGGACTTCTTCTCCCTCATCTACGTACAGTAGCTATGCAACATCGCGAACAAAACAGCAGGTGAAGGGACAGTCAAACCCTCACAATAGATAGGTATATATATCTTCCACCTAGCTAGTATCATCGTCCACGGGTAGCAAATAGTGCTTCCGGCGTAGTGGTGCGCTTCTAATTTTGAGCCTGCTTAAATCGTAGGGTAGAAAAACTCTAGGTGTTCTATAGCAAAAGCCACTTTGTCTAAGACACTGGACGGGCACTTAAGGGCGTCTACAGTTTTTGCCATTTGCTTTTCTGGTTTGCGCTTCCTGGCTGGTTCAAAGGATGACGAGTGGCGGTTGAGATGTGATGCTCCAAAATAGGTGCTGCTACCGAACGAGAGGAGCAAGCTTGGGTGTAGGAAGCTACTCCCGTGTAAGCATGGAGAGCTAGCATTTCCGGGGTGTTCGTATGATGCCGCATCCTTCTGGAGAAGGCAGTAGAGGCGTATGTAGCTCTGCCGTCCTGTTCCTCGTATACATTGTCACCTTGGACTATTTACTGTCTTCCTCCCTCGGCAATCCGACTTGACTAAAACATCCCCAGAACGCTACGCCCCCTCCCCTTTTCAGCCGAAACCCAAGCCCTTGACCTCCTCGTCATCCCTTAGCGCCAGTTTCACCTCCTCGTCGCTCACTCCCAGCCTCACCCTCCCCACCCTCTCTCCTCTACGCGCCTCCAACCCCACTATTCCCGCCTCCATGAGTTCTGCCGCCGCGTTGCCCATTCCCACGACTCGCGCCGCCTTATCGCGCTGCTGGTGCGCCGCCTTCCTCGCAGCGCCGCCCGGCGGTCGGCCCCTGCGTGGCGTGACGGGCTGCTGGTGCGATGTCGCTAAACCGCTGAGCAGGCCGTCCGCGGCAACGGCGTCGTCGTCATCATCATCATCATCATCCCTGGTCGCCCCACCGGACGTGCCATTGGCCAGCAGCAGCGATGATGACGGCTGTGGTGGGGGCGGCAGCGACTGGCCGAGCAGGATGGTTTGGATGGCCTCGGACTGGCTCATGAGGGCCAGGTTGCGCGCCTCGTCCAACACGTCGCCCAGCGCGGCCTCCTGGACGCCGGTGCGGCGCACGCGCGCGAGCAGCGCGGCGAGGAAGAGCTTCGAGGCGAGCGGCAGCGCGCGCAGCGCCTGCTGCAAGGGGCTGCTGGTCGCCTCGGCGATGGCTTGCTTGATGGTCGCGATGCTCACCACGACCGGCCCGCTTGGCTTCTTCGCACGATCGTTTGCCTGCGCGGCCCGGCCCGGCGTCTTGCTTGGCGTGTTGGGAGCCGAGTCCCCGCCGTCGACAGCAGTGCCGCTGGTCAAGTCGAGCGACGCGGCTTCGGCAATCTCGACTGCTCGTCGGCATATGTCGAGCGCACGGCGCGCATCTCCAGATACGGCAGCGACCTTGCGGGAAGCAAACTGGATGGCGTCGGGATGCACAACGTTGCCGGGAACGTTTGCGAGGCGCGATTGGATGATGGACATTAGCTGGTCGTGCGTGTAGCCCGGAAAGGTTATGCGTGTCAGACCTATTGCGGAACAAGCCGCCTGATTAGCAGCCGTTAAGGGCATCGAAGTGCATTGATGAACGAGTGATTGCGACTCCTAAAGAGGGCTCTACCGGAGAAACAGAGCGGGCTGTAGCAGGCGGCGTGATGTGTGGTACTAACAGTTACCCTTTTGGGTAAACGCGTGGGGGAGTAAACGTTCCAACTTACCTAATCGGCTGCTTATCTTATTGCTTAGAGTTCTCTCCGGTAGATCCATGGTGTTTGCAACAGCAAGCACAATCAACCGGCTGTGGCGTAGGCCTGGCCAATTGAAAAAATTGTACATGACGCTTTGGTTCTTGGTGACAAGTTGATCCAATTCGTCCATCAATACCACGCAGGGCACTCGGCGTGGACTGGGACTTGAGAATTCCCGTTCGAGAAGTTCGAGCGCATGTGCAGGGCTGACCCTATCGCCGCGAAGGGCTTCCCAGAGAAGGGAATACGACTGGTGGGGGTCGGTCACTTTCATGCCGTTGATCTCGACGAAGATGAAATCATCGAGCTCTTCGTCCTGCACAGCAGCATTGAGTTGTGCAACGACCTCACGAACAGTTGCCGTCTTCCCGGTACCGGGCGTACCGGAAATGTAAATGCAAGATCCTGAGCCGTCTGTAATAGCGGCCTCCAAATGAGAATAGACGGTCGAGAATTCGTCCTCACGACACGGGAGCGTAGCAGGGACGGACGAGACGTGCAGTTGGTTCCGGGCGACCTGGTACGGGGACGATAGGACGTTAGGAGACAGAATGCGGGTTCCGAGGGGAGTAAACTCCAGCGGCTTCTTGACGACGATGCGTTTATGTGTAGGTGTGATGAACTTTCGAGGCGTGAGATCCTTCCTTCGTGATGTGGGAGTGGTGGCATTGTTGAGTTTGCGTCGCTTCTTTGGGGTTTGGGGCACGCCTTCGTCGTCGTCTTCTAGCGCCACAAAATCGTCCATCTCGTGCTTCGTCTTCTTCGGGTCTCTTCGTTTGCGCGTCTCCTTTGTCTGGGCCTTGACGAGATCTACAAGACTGGGGATGTCATCCTCACCAGCGTATACGTCTTCCCAGCGGAAGACATCTGTATATGTAGCAGTGCGCGTGTTGACCCCGCGTTGGCAAACAAACAGCTTTCCGTAGTCTCTTGACGTCCGCGGAACTTTGCCAGTGGGGAACTGTTTGAGTAAGGTGTCCTTGGAGACAACTGTAGCACGGCCATTGATGGTGGTTAGGGGGTTGTCATCAAAGTACGATGTGATGTATACTTCGTTCTGGCAGATATCAGCACTTGCTAGCTGTGGTTTGCAGCAACAGGTACTCACGTCCATATAGTCCGTCCGTCGGCGCGCCTTGTTGCGAATCTCCTTGGGGGTGGAGAACCACATGAAATTCGCCATCTTCTCCTCTTCTCCATCCTCGTCCCTCCCGTCGAATAAGTCGCAAATGATGCCGACCCATGCCTCGTTGCCTTCTGCTTTCAACAGTACTGTGTCACCGAGCCGGCATGAGAAATTGCCCATACGGGCGCCAATTATGCTGCGCTCCAAGGCCTGTGTTTTTTTCTGGCGGCCGCCTCTCCTGCGGGGCGTCGCATTATCGTCGTCGGGGCTGTCTGCGTGGCCTTCGTCGCTGTAGACCCATTCCCATGGGTAATCTTCGATGCCGAGCTCATCATCCGAGTCCTCACGAAGGACGCCGCCGCCCTTGAGCCACTGCCGTGCGCGTTCTGATTTAGTCTGCTTGCGGGCGGGTGCCATGGTTGTGCGGGTCGAGCGATTTGGTGGTCGCGGCTTGAGATGGCCGGCGTCCGGGTCCGTGCTCGCGTCGACCGACGCGCCAGGGCTCTACGCGACGCACGTGATACAACGTTACGTCATCGCCTTCCGTATCCATTAAGGACGCCCCAACGTCACTTCGTGATCACTCGCGCGAAGGAATGGCACATGGCAGGCTGTTGGAATGGTGCTGGCAGCAGAGGAGGCCTCGCGCCAAGGATGCGTTCCGGGCCACATGGTGAATCGCGCTTTGCTTTCAACACTACTGTTGAACCAGACCGCCATCTGATCCAGCAGCGATAGAGCGGATCACGCAATGGCATTGCGCCTTCCAGAACCTCCTGATATCAGAATATTTGCTCTGCAGGATCTAGATTGATGCTTTCAATTTCAGCTCTCAGCAGTTCTCCACCGAATCCTCCGGTACCCTAAATGCGACCGACACATTGCCATGCCCAAACAAGGAACCAAAGCCGCGGTGCCCTCACCGTAACTGAGGAACCCGACAAACGCCTCCGCGCCGATGCAAGACCCTCGATAACCCGAACCCAGAAAAATAAGCGACAAAATCCGCCCATGTCCGTGCCGACCCCCGGCACAGCGACTGGAAACGACAGTCGTGTCTAACGCCCTCGCTGAACGAATGGTATCCGGATGCAAACACGCCAAAAAAGTAATTTACAGCAGAAGTAGAGAAAGGAAAGAGTCGTCGCATCGTGGCAATGCTCGTAACGCTCGTATGCAGGAAGTGACGGAAAAAAGAACAAAAACCCATGCGAAACGCTCAGTAGCAGTGCAGCTGCGGCGGCGTGCCCGGCATCGACGCCGGAGTCGCCGGGTTGTATAGCACCGACTCCGGCGGCGAGCCAGAGCAGGATTCAAACGAGTCCGAAAGCGGCGGCGTCTTCAGAGATCTCCATGTTAGTTCATGGCTCTCTACTGGCGTTTGAACTGATGGAGAGGGTGTATTACTTGAGCGTTTGAATCCTGGTACGGGTGCGTCGACACGGGGATGTTGATGCCCGTTAGCGATGCGTAGTTCATGCTGAACGGGCTGATCTCGTCCTCGCTGTAGAAGTCCTGCTTGGCCGGCACGATGCTTGGGAGCGTTCCGGGGTAGACGGTGGACGAGATGGGCGGAAGGTAGGGCGTGTAAGGCATCTGCATCTCCGCCGTCGTCGCGGGCATGGCGTGGTAGGGCGTTTGCGAGTAGGCGTACGAAACCGCGTCCGGGGCAGGGTAGGTCGAGTATGCAGTGAAGGGAGGCGGAGAAGTCGAGATCTGGCGAGTGTTCTGGTAGGAGAACATGTTGCGGTCGTCGTGCGGCTGGAGGAAGTGCTGCTGCTGCTGCATGTCGGGGCTGCGGCGGCTGTAGTCGGACTGGTCCGCCGAGCTCACCGGCGCGGAATGGTCGCGAGGCTGAGCATGTGAACGGTCGAGCTCGGCCGGGCGCTGCTCAGGCGAGGCGGAACTGGAGGCGGCGCGGCGCTCGAGGTCCTCGAGCCTCTTCTTGAGCTTCTTGCCTGCGGGACGGGTCAGTTGGCGAGCTGCGGCCGCGCGGGCGAGCTGGGGGGGTGGACATACGGTAGTTGCGCTGGGCAATGCGGTTCTGTATCCGCCTGCGCTCGGCAAGGTCGGAGATCTTGGTCCAGTCCTCGTTGGGGTTTGCGCTGGGGCTGAAGGCGGAGCTTGTGCTCGAGTATCTCTGCGTGGGCACGGCGGCCTGGGGGTAGGCGTAGGCGTGTCGGCTCATGGTGGGCACGGTGGGCACGGTGCTGGTGGTGGCAGCGGGCGAGACACAGACTAAGGGATGCTGAGTGAGGACGGGTTGGAGATGTGGAGAAGTGGTCTCGGGGAGGGTGAGTGCTGTATAAGGCTGGTCTGGTGCATTGGATCGCCGTCCGGGGAGGCGCGTCGAGATATTTATCAGGTCGAGGCTGTCAGTCTGTCCGCAGTCCGCACCCAGTCCGCACCAACTCCGCAGAGTGTCTTTCCGTGCCAGCCACAAGCCAGCATCCTGAATGCCGGGATAGGTGCATAGGGCACGCTATCCCTGCAACGGCGGCCGGACTGACCAGGGGGGGGGTCTTGCGGGAGCCTGGCTTGGCCGTTTAGGCGCAGGTGCTGCGCACGCACGCCCAGCGCGGGCGGGTTGATGCAACCCTGGGCGCAGGCGGTGGGTGCTGAGCAATCCTACGCTTTTCAGTTAGTGGAGCTGCCATAATTTTGGCAGCACCTGCGCGCTAGCCCGTTGCTACAAGGCTGCATGGCCTTCTCAGGGCCGTCCAGCGCAGCGGGCTCGCGCCTGCCCTACACGCCCATCACGCTGCGGCCGGTGGCGCGCTGGCAGGCCGCGGTTGGCGTGCGCGCAGCGGCCTGCTCGCTCGCTCGCTCGCCCGCTCGCCCGCCCGCCAGGCCCCGCGCAGCAGAGGCCCCGCGCAGCAGAGGCTCCGGGGCGCTGCGGCGCCGGGTCGGGCGTGGAGCAGCCGCGACGATACGCCATAGCGGCGTCCAAAACGGCATCATGCTGCGCGATCGGCCGAAGCGCGCTGCGGCTTGGTCGTCCCGCGCTGGTCGCGCGGGCGGCGACGCGTGCAGGCTCCAGCCTGCGCGGTGGGGGCTGCGCGAGGCGCGAGCTGCAAATGCTGCTTTGGGAATGCAGAGCTGCTCGCACAAAAATAATACCGTCGGCGGCGGTGATTGGCGGCGGGCAGGGGGCGGGCGCCGGTGCGGAGACAGGCGCGGCTGTGGTCGTGCAAACGGCCGCGCGAGAGGGCTGGAGGCAGACCGCCCGACGCACGCCTGGTTCCGGGGGGGACCACCGTTGGCTGCATCGGGCAAGCAGCTCGAGGGCAGAGGCCAAGGGCGGCGCGTTGGCGAGCGGGCGGAGGCAGCAGCCGCGGGGCCTGTGCTGGGTCGCGGGAAGCCGTGCGCGCGCGGCCCCATGTCGCGCTGCTGCTGATAAAGACAGTCTAATTTTGCGCGCGATTCTTAATGCCCTTCGCCGGCGTGCCGTCACGCCAGTCGCCCGCAGGCATGGCGCGCACACCTAAAGCCAACTAAGCGTCTCACCTCGTTGAACGATCCGCCAGCCCTATGCACCACCGCCGCCTCGAGCGTGCTCGCAGCTGCCCGAGCCCCCGGCGCCCGCAGCTTCAGTCGGTGAGCCGTGAGCGCGATCCAGGCTCGTTGAAACACTGCCGACTGACGTCGCAGCCCACCCTGTGACGACGCGGCCGGCGGGGAGCTACACCATCGCATCGGCCTTGCGAGGCTATGTCCGTTTACGACCGGCCTTGCGCCATCGCCAACCGCGGACCTTCCGCTGTCGCCGGCCCACGGACGAATCCCGTCGGCCTCGCAGCAAGTAACCATCCGACCCCGTCCTGCCCTCGGAACAAGCCATGCCCTGCGCCCTCGAGCGGTCGGCCCGCCCGCCTGTGATCGTCCGTCATTTGGGGGCCGCAACCGCACAGTCACCTGCCCTGCCTCGAAGGATCCAGCTACGTGCTACTCCGCCTTCATCGCGACTGAGCCACCCTGCTCACTGCGCGCTATGTGGCTGGAGATGACTGCTCTGCGGGTTGCAGAACTCACCGAAAACTCTCCATGCACATCCCCGGGCCCGTGTTCCCGCCGCCAGCGCGAATGCGCTGGGCGAAGCAGCAACTGCGGCCCCCCGAGCGGGCATGGAACTGGAGCCGGAGCCGGCAGCTACTCTGCCTGTCCGAGCGGGTGCTCCAGGGCCCCCCCCCCCCCCCCCCCCCCGGCTTCGTAACCCAGGCCTACCGAGCCGATCAAAGAGGCCAGAGCAGGCAGAGCAGGCAGGGTGATTCATCGTCAGTCATGGTAGTCCCAGTCGCCAGGGTCAAGGTTTGCCGGGTCCGAGGGCGTCGATCGGGAGTCATGGAAATGCCGGCGATAGGCCTATCCCCGCACTGCCGCTAGTTTGGCGCTAACATCCTGTCCTATGTCTGCGGTGTTGCGCGGTGTCCGCAAAGTGCGAGACGCGCCTCCTTTGCTAATCTGATCCTAGCTCCGGGCATCTTTCACCGGCATTCTCGGCGGATTGCCAGAACTCAATGCGAGGGGCTCGAGTCACCAGCGTCGTAGCGCCCTCGCACCATGCTACCGTGTAAAGGTTGCCCACCAAGCCAGCCTAATTGGAGCCCATCGCCTTGATTCGTCACGTTCATATTGCGGCTGCATGTTGGCGTCGGCGGCAGCGCGTTGAATTAAGGCCCCAGTGCTATATCGTCGGGGTGCGCAGAGCTGGCATCGGTCGTCGCTTGCAACCCTTTCTCCGAACGTGCAACTGCCCGTTCGAGCAAGCGTGCTGGCTGCTGGGCTCCCTTGGCACTCTGGAGATTGGGGAACCCGGCTGCAGGGTCGAGGCCGGGGGTTGTTGTTTTTGGAACTCATGTCATGTCTCTCATAATACCTCTATCTTGAAACCCAGACCCGGCGCAGCGGTTCGGCGCCCTCGCCGTCCACGCGGGCACTCCCGATCTCTCTTACTGTGTCCTCAGGGTCGCTGGAGAACCGTGAGCTGGGTAACTGACCTGGGTGGAGCGCTGCCGTTGGCTGGGGCGAAGCCTAGTGACAGCACATCATATAAGCACTAACCAAACAGCTGCCGGCAACAACCCGTTTGGCGGCCAGCTATAATTCAGAAGCCGACGAATCAGCATCGTCGTGACAGAGGGCATCCAGAAGAGGAAATGATTGGTGTGGTTTGAGATTTATTTTGGCGCGTCGTTGGAGGCTTGGTTCCACGTACGAGAAGAGCGCGGATGACACTTGGGTGGTGATGATGATGCACATCCTACTTTGTGGTCCTAAGCCATGCAAACAACAGCTCCCCACCGCTGAATGGCTCGCGGCGGAAATGTGGCGACGGCAGATCCCGCGCATGCGCACCAGTCTATGTTTCAAGTCCAATATTAGAAGTCGAGCCCACGCGTCTAACGGTGCTGTAGGTAGGGCTGCATGGTGCCATGGATGGCGGAGCGGTTGTGGCCCTCCTGCCAACACGACGATCCTCGCAGACGCCGTCTGTCTGGCAGACGTGAGGAGCGAGATGATGCGGCATAAGGAGGCGCACGATTGCCAGGCAGTGCGAAAGCGACGTAGTAGGTTTTGGCCCCCATGCAGACGGGCGAGCAAATTTCACGACGGTCCGACTGTTGGGCATAGCCATCGGAGGATTCGAGGCCGCAGCAGCAGTCGTGGCGCTTGTAGCCCTTGCGTTGGCGGAGCAATGATCTCCGCGGTTAATCCTTCCAGCGACGACTAGCTGTGTGATTGATCAGCTCTAGGAAATAGGTCTGCTAATTTAGAAACGCTATGTCATACATCGCCGGTGCGTGGATTCCAACTACTTCAAGAAGGTATTAGTTAGGAGATCGACTGTCTAGCCCACCCATAGGAATGTTAGGACAATTTGCATAGTTCCATCCAGTCGGCGCTTTCGTTCGTTCTCTCCCTTTCCTGTCTCCTCCAGACCTCAGCTTCGTTGCCCACGTGAAGGGCGCTTTCGTTCTTGTTTACGTAGCAGCCCACTTGGGTGTCTCATTGCCCTGCGGACTGTTCATCGAAACACTATAAACCATCTGCCCTCTATCCCCGTGTCTTTGGTCCTAGATTAATAAGGCTAACGTATTCTCACAGACTTATATCTATATCAGCATCCCAGGCACGCCACGTCCAGCCCGGACTTCGCTAAGCTACGCAACTTCCTATCGAGGAAATTAGGATATTCCCTCCCTCCCGAACCACCCCGCCATAGCGAGCAAAGGGGTCTTGTAAGAGTAGCTGGAGCCCCATGAGAGAGCTAGGGAGGCGTAACAGAGTCGAGCAGGTCTTGGACAGATTCACATGCGAATCACAGCACTACACAACAACAAAGGGAGCTGAAGCACTAGGCACAACTTGGAAGTGTGGCAAGTCCGCACCCACGACAAAGACTCGTCCCAGACGAATATCTGGTACAACTCAACCGCGCCAGGCTTCCCGGTGGCGCAATGCCTCACGAGCGAACAGGGCCGCCTCCGGCAAAGTCGATAGGCGAGGAAGTTGACGAGTCAGTAGTGCCAGGCGGGTTGATTGACTGGGCGTCTTCAGCCGCACGACGATCCTACACGCCGATACGACATAGTGGATTCGCCAGGTTCGCGCAAACGAGGGTCCAGAACGTAGCGCAATCGAATGGCTCACGGGTACGCAGGACTGACGCACGGCGTCCTGGAATCGCGAGATCACGTTGCAAAAGGGAGCTGCACCAGGATGTCTCGTACTCGCTTGACGGCGGAGGCGGCCTGATGATGAGCCTGGCAATGCTCGACGCAGGGTTTTGTGGAGGCGGACCGACGTTGCGCGATGGCACATGGGAGCATTGGCAGGCGCTCGTTCTCTGTGGGGTGGTTCGGCCCATGTGCGGGCGGAGGAGCTTTCGCGATTGTTGCACATGGCACGGCCTGGTAGACTAGAGACTCGGATTACTCATTGACGACGACGTTCGATGATGCACTTGTATGCACGCAGCAGGGCTCACACGAGAAGAAGCGCGCGGCTCATGACCCAGCCTTACGAGACGCGGTTGCGCGATGCCCCTGGCAGAGGTTGCGCGCTCCCTGTCGGCCTCCCGCGCCGGCCGGCCAGGCACGCGGCGACGAGCGGTCGACGCCGAGTCCTCGTGTGTGCGGAGAGCGAGCTGGGCATTGTCCGCATTGTCCGCATTGTCCGCGGGCGAGCGCGCTGGCGAGGGCGGACGCATGCATCGGGCGCGGGTCGCTTCTGCTCATCAAAACAAGGGCGCAAACCTTCTCGGGTGACGCAGCAGCAGCAGCAGCAGAGGGCGGGCACGGTGGATGCGGTGGATGGGGTGCGCCGCGCGCTCGTGGCGGCATGTGCGACGGCGAAGTCGTGGCCGCAACGTCATGTCACCACCTCGCGACCCGCCCGGCCTCTTGTGCAGCAGCGCAGCAGCGCACCAGCAGCAGCGCACCAGCAGCGCACCAGCGCAGCACGTTCGCCCGCCGCTGCCGCACGTGGGCGCGCTCAGTCAGCCCGCGTCCCGAGAGCACGGCAGGCGAACCCGCGAAAATCCGTCAGATGCTTGTCGCAGGACCCGGTGCGCTGTGCGAGCGCTGCGAGCCTCTCTGTTTCCGGCCCACGCACACGACCGTTTGAGCTAGCCAAGGTGGGCGGCCAGGGCCCTCGACGACGTCTCGCATTCGCATCACATCCAACGCAAACGGCGGCTCTCTGGAAAAGCAGGTCCATTCCAGCCCTCGCGCAAACACTCCGCCCCCAACCCGCGAAACTCCACACAGCATGCGCCACGGTGGATCAGAGCAGAAACACCTGCCCCCCCTTCGGCTCCCGCCAACAGCGAGCCCGGCCACCGCTGCACGGCGAGCACTCTGCTCTGGTTCGGATGCAGCCTGCATGGCTGCCTGCCGTAAGGCTGTCCTATCACGCACCGCCCTCGACCCGACCTTCCACGCGTCCCTGCCCGGCTGCCCCAGGTGCCCAGGTGCCCAGGTGCCCAGGTGCCCAGGTGCCAGGAGCCACACCGCGGGTTGCGGGGTCCGCTTGGGTTTTGGCCCCCAACTTTTATACACGCCGCGACGCCCTACGCTGGACATCCCCTCATTTGCCGCGTCGCCTGTTGGTCCGTTTACCGCGCCCGTCCTGTCACTGGAGCAAGAGCTTGGGAGCCACGCCGTTGCGCAATAATGCCTGGAGCAGAGTCCGTCCGCCGCCCGTCGCCCGTCCACCCGCCCGCCGCCGCCTGCGGTCGCCCCTTGAGAGGCCCCTCCTGCCCGCGAGCCTAGACCTGGCTGCGCGAAAATCCTCGCGCTGGCTGCTGTTTCCGATGTGCAGTAGCGGCAGCAGGAGAGGGCAGGGCTGCTTTGTTTTGTCGGCCTTGTCCTCCCGCCCACCAGCATGATCAGTCGGCGCCCATGCGGCCCCGCCATCTGCTCGCTCGCGGCCGGCCATTGGCGGAACCACGACGCTTTAATTCAGCTCCACGCCGCCAAGAGGGGGGACGAGTGTGTAAACGGCGAGAGCAATTGCCAAATGAGCGCATTGCTGCCACCGATTTGCCGACGTGCCTGCGCTCCACCGCCGGCCAGCCCAACAGACTCCGGAGTCGTTTTGATGGTGCGCAGGATGCGCGTGTACGGTGTAGCACACCCCCAGGCTGCGCGCCGTGGCACCAGGCCCAGAGTCGCAGCCGCATCAGGTGCGCGACTAGCCATTGAGACTCACCACTCGCACACGACCACACCACACCTGAGACGTCGGTTCTGAGACAGGCTTGTGTGCGGCCAGCTGGGCAATCAGGCCCTCCGCCCTGCCCTCCCGCCCTCTCGTTTGCTCGTACGATGCCGTTGTTCGTGCCTTGCCCGCCCACGGCACCTTGCTGCCTGGTGCCAGCGACCCGCACACCCGCACAGCGCCGTCTTGCCGTCTTGCCGTCTTGTCAACCGGCCCACGAGGCTCAAGTGCAGTCCGCGGACAAGGAGTCGCAGGCCCGCCGCCAAGCCACCACACGCCGCATTGCAAGGAAGACCGCCGGAGGCCAGAAAAGCCCCCCCGCTGTTCCGTCCCCCGGCGATGGCGCGCATACGGCATGTGCCATGACGCCCGCCCCCCCCTCTGGCATTCCCCAAGCCATGCTATGCGCAGGCAATCTCGCAGCACCTGCAGAACAGCAACACGCATGCACCGCGGTCGAGAGCGGCCGTCGCAGTGATTTGCGGGGCGAGCGACGAGGTTGGCACCGGCGGCCGCGGCTTGGACAGCTCCACCGGCCGCGCGGGCTGTTGTTTTCCGTTGGCTCAAGCTGGCAGGCAGCCGCCAGGCGGGCGGTGGAGAGCGATATCCGGCCTTGATTCCATCCCCATCCATCTGGCGGTGGCTTCGCATTGTCCAATGCGCCTGACGAAACGGCCGAACTATGGCTCGGCTCGCGACACCGGCGAATGGCACCGTGTACGGATGTAGGCACAGGTAGGCGGGCAGGCGGGTAGATCAGTAGGCTGATTAGGGCTGGCCGGCGGGCTCTTGACTCTCCATGCTGCTCTAGGCGCTGCGGCTGAAAGATTGCAAAGGGTTGAGGTTGCACGGGTTGCAGGCCAACACACGCACGTCGCACAGAGCCGGAGAAAAGCCAGGGTTGTAGAGGACGCGGCGGGCGTGGCTGCGGTGCGGTTGGCAAGGAACGCGTGCAGTTGCGCGGTTGGTGCGGCGTCTGAGCCTTCGTGGACACGGCGGCATTCGCCTACGTGGGTGGGCATGTCGGCCTTGCAACAGTCAGTCAAGAACAATCTGTCGACTCGCCGCCAAGGGGCCAGCTCCAACAACGCGCCGACTGCTCGTGGGCGGGGGTGAGAACGTCATTGCGTGTCGAGCAAGAGGAGTCGGTGGCAACGCTCGCGGGCTCAGCAGTCGTGCCTGCGCACCCCATGATGGCCGCGACTAGGTACGCCAGGATCTGCAACTGCAACTGAGCCACGTCCCGAAGCAAGGCAGCTTCTGTCTTGACTGTCGTCACCACAGCGGCTCAGCGACCCTCCGGCGACTTGGATGCCCTCGCTTTCGCACTATCGCGGTGGCTGGCCACTAACGCCGATTGCTGCAAAGCTCGCGGAGGGACCGCGGGTGCATGTGTTGGCTAAAACACTGCCCTAGATTTAAGCCTGCTGGTCCCTCGACGACCGCCTCTTCCGCCAGCCCTGCCGGCCTCGCGCCCATTCTCGGTGCGAGCTTAAATAATCATGGCTGATTAGGAATTCCATTTCTTCTCCCGCGGCCGTCCCCTCCCGCCTCCCGCCCAAATAGGCTGACGACGCGGCTTGGTCATCTGCGCGGCTTGCGGATGGCTGGCGGCAAAGGGCACGGGCTGCGGAGGCGGCCGTCTGGGGATTGGGTCGCGACTTGTTGGCCAGAAATTCACGCACTTCTGCGCTGCGCTAGCCACCTGACTTCTAGGAGCTTGCAAGCAGCTCATCGAAATGTGTTTGATCCTTTGCCCTGCCGTGGGAGAGGAGCTCTGGTTGCTGTCTTGCTTTTCGGCCTGTCCGACCCGCGACTTTCGCAAATTGCCAAAATAGGCATCCTGTGCGCAAAGCCCTCCCCCCTCCCGCCGGCGTAGCCGTGATCTGCGTGGTAGCTTTCAGGTCTATTTTCTCGGGTTGATAGACCCTACTATATCTCACTACTGCGGATTCTAGATGATGCATAAGGGGGGCCCCGGGCTGCCTATGTTTTGCGATCGGCACTCTACCAATGCTGCTGCTGCTGCCATTACTGCCACTTGTGGAAAGGTGTCTATCTACTTAGCCCGACCCGGGCCTCCCAGCCCGCGAGCATGTCGGTCCCCCCCTTTATTGATGTGGCATGCATGCCGCTTTCTCTAGTGGTTTCGGCCTTTGCTCCTACGGGAGCACGGCCAGCCAGTCTCGGCTGTAGTTTTGGTCGCCGTCTCCACCGGCACCACTATGAGCCTGCCTGACCTCGTTGGTTGCGAGAGCTGGGTTGCTTCCTTCGTGTCTACGTGGCGGAAAGTTGGAGCGATCGCCGGGGACGCGGTTCGCGACCTACATGTATGCTTTACCGTTGTGCTGCATTCCGCGTGACGTCCTCATGGATTCCGCCGTAAGGAGGTTAAGGGTTCGTCTTTGAGAATAGGCTCTCTGTCTCTATA
This sequence comes from Diplodia corticola, assembly GCF_001883845.1. NCBI lineage: Eukaryota > Fungi > Ascomycota > Dothideomycetes > Botryosphaeriales > Botryosphaeriaceae > Diplodia > Diplodia corticola. The sequence goes on from NW_017971485.1 coordinate 285,533, forward strand.
GGCCAGGTTTTAACTTTGCTACTACTTCGTATTTCCGTATCATCTCCGGTTGTCAGTATGCGTGCCGCCTTCTACAGACCACAACGTAGTATCACCCCGCGCGGCTTGTTCGTACATCATAACTATAGGTAGCGACCGTCATGAAGCACTGTGTAATAACGTTCCATACGTGATTTCCAAGAAGGGGTGCCGGCAGAACCGCCAGTCCATTACAAGATATAGCTTCAGTATAAACGTGGCCATGTGCTCGGGTGGTGAGCATCGCCACCGACTGCAGCGAGCCCAGCCCCAACAACGCTCGATTTGACACGAAAACGTACATTCTAGGGTATCTACATACCTCATTACAATCTCCGTACTCAAGTCTATGTAAAAAACGCCGTCATTCATGCGCTAGGTTGTCTCGAAAGATGATGGTCATGCATTCGTAAGACGGTCGTGGGGCAGTGCTACCCTGGGCCGCCGAGAGCAGGGTCGTGCTCCTATCGTTCAATCTTCCTCTTGACCGCTCTCATGGAGATGGTGGTCCCGTCCTTGCCAAACGGTCTGCCCACTTCGGTCACAATCAACCTGACGAAGTCTCGCGAGATCCAGTAGCTGCTGTGCGCGCCCAGCATGGTCAGATATTGGATTTCGAGCGGGCCGCCTCCGTACTTCATGAAGTAGTCGATCTGGCCGTTGTCGTTGAGCGCATAGGCGCGTTCTTCGGCTATTTCTTCACGTGTAAAATTGTGTGTTTCGAGCTCTACGTTGGAGGGCATACGCGGCATGCTGGCCCTGAAGGCTGCAGTCGAGTCGGCGGAGCGGCGGAAGGGGTTGCCAAAGCTCAGCCATGATGTGTTGGAGCTAGGTACGAAGGCAGTCCTCAGACTCTGGGCGTAATTGGCGTCCACGGTCGCGTTGAGACGATATGCTACGGGGTCATAGGGATTAACGACGTTGTAAACATTGTCGACGGCGAGACACCCATATGTGTCGGCGTCCCCAGCAACGCCGGGACTGTATGGGAACTGGCCGCCGGGCTTTTGTCTGTCATGGCGGGGGAGCAGCGAGGCTTTTTTGAGCAAGAGGAAAAACCCGGCCGGACTACCGCAGAGGAAAAGATTTGTCGTGTCGAACACGAAATGGTCAGTCGGAAGGTCTTCCTCGGCCGTCTTCGGGTCGGCCCAGGCTCGATCAACGTATGTCGGTTGGTGACTTAGAACATCACAAGCCATGACACTCCCCAACGAGTGCGCAATTATGTGGACTCTTCCCCAGTGCGAGAAGCCGGGATTATTGGCACACCACAACCGATAGATGCGATTGGCTTCTCTTATGCACGCGGCAATCATCTTCGTATGATGCTCCATTGACAAGTAGTAAGGAATGTCAAGCATGACGTCGCTGATGATGTTCCTCACCGAAGGCAACGCGTCCGGGGTTATGTCCTTCAGCGTGTACTGATTTGAAGCAGGGTCTTCCTCCTCGTCGCGGTCTCGGTATCCGCCATCTTCGAAAGACAGGCTCAGCCTCCAGTTGACCTGGCGTCTGTCAGCCACGGCAGCATGGTTAGAAGAAGTGCACTCACCGGTAAGACCATGATGCCGCCCATGTCATCTCTTAGGTTGGACTTCACGCTGTCTGTTCCCAGCTCAACGTTCATCTCTCGCCGGAACGCATTGATTGCATGGGTGAAGTGGAAGCTTTCAATACGCTCCGACAGCTTTTGACCGATGCCATGAATTACAAGGACCAGGTCCGTCACGACGGGCCGTTCGGAATGAGCAAGAGAGGCGTCCATCTGAGCTCTGCGCTTGGGAGGCGCGCCTCCATGTGAGGTCGACACGCCTTCCCTAGCCTTCTCCGAAGCTGCCGTCTTTTGCACCGGGTGGAGCTTATCCCAGATCTGTTGGTCGAATCCACGGGTGACTTGGATGCCAATCTTGCGGCCCTTGCGGATGTAATTTGCCAGGGGTCGCCGGCCGTAGTAGTCGGAAGGTTGGAGACTCGGCCGGAGGAGGTAGGCGTTCTTTTCGTCTGAATAGATTACCTTTGCATCAAGATAGAGGCGCTTCCGACCATCTCTCCCATATGTGGCAGTTCCAGAAGCTTTATTGTCCGGTCCCTCCGGGCCGCTCGAAATATCGATCATGTCTCGTGCGTGTTCAACTATCTCCTCTCGCTCCTTTTCCGGCGAAGGCTCGTCCTCGGTGGCAGTTTGGACAACCATTTCACCTCTTGAAGTGCTTGGCCTGCTCTCCGAATTGCGCTTGGATGGCTTCGGTTGCTTCTCGGGCCACAGAGAATGGACTATCTTCATCTCGCCCACTGCGCCCACTTCGACGGAGCAGTCGAGCTCATCCCTCCATGTTTGTGTCCAGGGTTGCAGGGAGCCGTAGCCGGCCTCAAGGAGGTTGGCGACTTCGGGCTCGACCGGCAGCATGGTATCGGTGTAGAACCAGGTACCTCGGATGACTGGGGCAGCGTCATTTAGCGGGGACCAGTAGATTGGTTCCATCCTGCTTGGTTAGAGGGGTCTGATGGTGATCATGGGTGGAGAGTAAAGACTTACTGAAGACCGGGCATGACTACCTCGTGGAGCCTCGAGACGCCGACGGGGACCTTGGCGGAGGGGCCGCTCGGCTTTGGCTCGACCTTGCTGTCTCTCTTGGAGCTCCGAGGCGAAGGCATGGCCAGGGCGTCGTCGTCGGCCCAGTTGTAGCTGTCGGCGTGGGGTTGGATCAGAGGGCGCGGGACACTTCTTCGCGACGGAGCTCTGACAAAGGGAGTGCCGGTGGTAGCTCCGTGGTCAAGCACAACTTCGAGATCGGCAGGGTCCAGAGTGCGCAGCGAGCCGGAAAGAGTAGGCTGCGTCCTGAAGTCCTTGTCGTCGTCCTTGGTCCGGTCGTCCCACGAGTAGGAGCCCGAGGGACGCGACGACTGGCCCCTCTTGTTTATGATTTCACGGCCCTCGGGAATAGTGTAGCCTCTTCTCCGGGCATCCTGAGCGCTCAACTCCAAGGCATTCTTCTTGGAAGAGCCCGGGCGAGAGCGATCCTGCTGCTGCTGCTGCTTCTCGCTGCCCTGCTCCTCACTGTGCTTCAACAGCTTCTTGCGCAGGTCCAGCCATTCCTGCTCCAGCTGGAGATTATCGTAGACGGAGAAGGGCCGGGGAGGCTCTCTGTGCGGGGCGGAGGAGCCGGTGACGGGAGGCGGTAGCGGACTGAGCGGGTCGTCGATGGCGAGTGGGCTGGTGTAGAAGAAGCGGGCAGGAACGGGCGGAGCGGGCTCGGGGGCATGCAGGACCTCGCGGACATATTGGTTCTCCTGCAGGGTGATGGTGGGGGTGCGCTTCGGCCTAGAGGACATGTTTGCGGAGTTGGCGGTGAACAGGCTGGTGGTGACGCCGGAGACGAGCGGAGGCGGGCGTGGACGGGCGGCGGCGGGTCATGGCCTGCGGGTCATGGTGCCAGGCAGGCGGGCGTGGCAGCTGGGAGGGGGAGCAGGCAGCAAGGAGCAGGAAGAGCGGATGGGATGTTTTGGTTGGGGCTTGCTTCACGTGCGGAGGACGCGGCGCGCGTGTGACGCCATCCCGCCCGGCAGAACGTCCACCACCACCGCGACGCGCTCCGCTCCCCGCCCTGCCACATCACGACTTCTCCTGACCTGCGAGTCCACACCCGACACCCGCTGCCCCCGACGCTGCCCCTATCTGCCGCCCGTCCCCAAGGTGCCTCTGCGCTGTCGCTGCGCCTCTCCGCACCGCTGCTCTTCTACCCGCATCTCGCCGTTCCCAACCGTCTCCACATTCCCCGGCCTGGCTCTGTCAGTACCGTGGTTCCATTCCGTTGATTCTTTTTTCACGCCCAGACTCCCCCTGCTCTGCGTCTCCAAACACTGTCCGTCTCCTCCAACAGTCCTTCCTCTCCTACTTCTGTTCCTGGTCCACTTTCATTGCTTGCGGTGCCATGCTCGTTCGTCCATCCTTCTCCTCATGAGCCACGGGCTCCATGACTGCCTTCATACAGCAGTCGTCTGTCTGCAATGCGTTGGTGGTTTAGTGGTAAAATTCATCGTTGCCAAGGGTTGTAGGTCCCAAAGAGAGTATCTTCCGGTGCCCTCCCAAAGCCTCAACACCAAACTCGATGAGCCCCGGGTTCGATTCCCGGCCGACGCATAACAACGCACTCAGCATACTCTTTTGTGTTGTGGGAAGTCTTCAGTTTTGCTCCTTGGAACAGAGGGTGGACCTATCTTTGAAGAGGATGCATGTTTGGTGGTGGCATGGCCGCTGATGAACAGTGCTTCTCCTCTGCCTTGCTATCTTTCCGTTGGTGACGCATTTCTTTTGTCGCCTTGTTGGGCTGAGTAGGCTTCAGACATGGTCTTACTGACACGGCTGGCAAAATTTTTGCCTCGGGGTTATTCTGCATGGCCTCTCCGAAATAGTCCCGCAGCTACAAACTCACTGCGTCCGAAGACAGTCTCTGTCAGGAAAAGGCCTTGTCCAGAGGGCGTCTTCGAGACCACCACAAAAGGCCTGTGCTGCGCCTTCTCACACAGTACGCCGCAGACTGTAGCTCCGAGCGTCCATGGACAAACCCAGGAAAACATAACAGACGATTTACAGGACCGCCATGGGGCCAACCAAGAATATGTCACCATCAGCTGCCGGGACGGCATTCTTGTCACACCTGCTGTGATGGCACTGCAGCGAAAAACGACAGTCCAGATCATCCGATGTTGCGGCATTCGACCACATGCGTACCGCGATAATTAAACTAAACGGATGTCTAGACAGGAAGTCCCGCCTCGTCCCTTTATGTTGCAGTAGGCGGCAGTGTCAAGGTGTATCACCTTCCGGATGAATACCATACACTAGAGCACTTGTATCTCAGGGGAGACAACGGTGCCATCAACTTGTCGCTTCTCCCAGAATGGCACGAATGATTGGGCTCATCGCAGGTGCAGCCATATGGATATGTCAAAACCGTTGACTATATAGGTAAAGTCTACCCCACGGCCATCTGGTACCTCGGCTGCAAGCAATGATTTCTGGCGGGTTGAATTGGGGAGCATCCGTGCCGCACCCACCCTTGTCCCGTTCAGACCGGATAAGCCAGGCGTTTACAAACAGAGACTCAGCTACCCAGCAGCCTGCTCTACGACTCCTGAGTTAGTGGAGAGAGGTCGATTTGAGCGGCGAGCTCAACCGCGTGCCGGCAGGTCCTAGCCCGGACTTGCACGAATGTAGCCAGTCACGACCTACACCCAGGATGGACTGCCGCTTGTCCAGGCAAACAGTCAGGCCTCGGAGATGAAAGGCAGTCTTTGGCAGATATCGACATGATGGAAATGCCAGATGGCACGTCACGGAGATTGTGTTTCCAGCCCTCATCTACGAAGCTGCGTCTGGATTGGATCGGACTCCTGCGGTGCCTGAGTTTGCGGCTCCCGTGGGCAAGACTATTCCTGTTGTCAAGGGGCGTCCTGGCCTCAGCCGAGGAACTGGAGATGCGGAGAGAGAGGGAGAGGGTGGTGATTGGACCAGCCACCATTGTCAATTTGCATGTGCCTTTCGCCCCATGTTGGCCGGCCGATCTGGATAGCCGTCGCGTGCATCATTGCTCCTGCGGCTTTTTCGAGCTGAGGGCGGATCCATGCAGGTACGGCGTCGACCCGAGTATTGTTGGCAGCAGACAAGCGAGGCTAATGGCAAGATCAGGCGAGCGCATGACTACAAATGTTAGTGTCGTCCGGATAGGGTTGCATGTCTCCCGAGGCCCTGTCGCCGGACTGTTGGACGGTGCGGCGCAGCGGCGCAGCGGCGCAGAAGAATCGATACTCACACGAGCAGCTGGGCCGAGGCGCGGCGTCGGCGGCACTACACGCCTTCTTCTCGTCAGTGTCGGTCGAGGCTGGAGGGACAGCACAGGACGCACGGCAAGGCACCCGGCTCACGTCCCCACACAGCGGCTATACCCCAGATCCGCCGCCGCCCCTCGCCAGACCCCTGTCTGGCGCTACTGGCTGCTGCATCGCACAGTTGTCGCTCGTCTGGGCAATGGGCGTGGGCCTGCCTAATTGGGAGAAGAGCGCCGTGCCGCGGGCCAATGGAGCGGCGGGTGGCGTCTGGGGAAGCACAGGCTCGTGCCCGTTGCAGCCAATGCGCCGACCAGCTGCCAACGCCCTCGTCACTCCCATCACCGCTGCCACCGGCCTGTCTTCAGCCGCCCTGCACTTTGACGCCTGTTCCGGATCCACAGTCTCGCACCGCTACGCGCCACTCGTGCGGTTTTGGGTCCATCGTGGTGAAGAAAGGTCACCACAGTTGCACACACTTGGCTGGATCAATACTGCAGACGACCTCCACAACGTTGCAGCAAATGCTCGTATTCCGCCGTTGGGCCGGCAAGCCAGCACTAGGCAGTGGCGTGGATCCAAAGCCTGCTCGCCAATCGCCGCTCCAGCCCCAGGCCCCCAAGCCCATTCGGCAACTGTTCCCTATGATCTGCGCCTCTAATTTCTTGCCTATGCGGGGGCGCCGCGATGGCTGCCACGATCAGAAGCTCTCCTCGGCGCCGAGAGCCACGCAAGGATGCCGAAGCATTGAGCTGCGATGCTTGGTCGAGTCCCACGCATGTGACGCATCAGAGACCTGCCTTTGCATATAAAGCTACCCGCCTCAGCGACTGCTTGCTCGACAGCAGCACACTTCGCTTGTACAGTCTCATCCACTCCACTGTCGCTTCACCACCGCAGCCACTCGCTCAAGGCATCATACCAACCCACCAGTCATCATGAAGACGTCCTTCGCTGCTGTTGCCGTCTCCCTGGCCTCTGTTGCCTACTCTCAGAGCATCTCCGACCTTCCCAGCTGCTCGGTACGCCGCCTTCTCTCGTCGAACACGCCCAGCCGTGCTGACACTTGACAGCTCAACTGCTTCGTCGACACTCTGGGCAGCGATGGCTGCGCGTCCCTGACCGACTTTGAGTGCCACTGCAAGGTCCCCGGCCTGACCGACCAGATCACTCCCTGCGTCCAGAAGGCTTGCTCTGCCTCTGACCAACAGGGTACGTTCCCCTTTGCAGATGCTCAGACACATCCCATCTGACAATCTCTTGCAGCCGTTGCCTCGCAGGTCGTTGCTCTCTGCGAGCAGTACGGCATCACCATCACTGTGCCCACTGCCTCGTCTAGCGCTGCTCCTTCGTCCAGCGCCGCCGCCAGCACCCCGGCCGCTTCCTCTGCTGCCGCCACCACCGCCGAGTCCTCTGCTGCTGCCACTACCCCCGCCTCCGCATCCAGCTCGGCCGCTGCCACTTCTACCGTGACTTCCTCCCCCTCGGCTACCGACGTCGTCATCTCCACCCCGGTTGCCACTCCGACCACCCCTGGCGCCTCGACTCCCGGCGGTGCCACTCCGACCCCGTCCCAGTTTGAAGGTGCCGCTCCCACCGCTGGCGTCTTTGGTGGCGTTGTCGGCCTTGCCGTCGCTGTTGCCGCGGTTGCCGGCTTGTAAGCAGCGGAAAGTCATCAGTCTCTGAGCTGAACGTCGGGGACAGCAATGCTGGAAACGGGATCTTGTATCATACTATACCCAGACGAAAAAATTAATAGGCAGTCATGCTGTAACATAATCTCGATTGGCACTGCTTGGTGAAACCGATCCGTTGAATTTTAATCTGGATGGAAACATGAACAGGAGAGTTTGATCTGTTGCAAAGTTTGTTTCCACGTGTGCTCTCAATGCTCAACTTCGAACCGTGTTCCGAGTACCGCGACACGAAGCGCAACAACCGCGCTTCCTCTCCCGATGGACTGTGACGTGTGACTATGCTAGTGTGCCTCGGAATATGAGGACCAGGTACCCATTTGGAAAGCATGCCGGAGGATCCGCCTCCGGCTAAATGGACCCTACCTTTCAAGCGTGCAGGGCTCCGCAATCGGACGCTTGGTCCCAATTATTCGCGCCCATTTCAGGTCATGGCCACTCGTATGATCAGCTCCTTTGACGTGGCCGCTCCAAGCTCGAGAAGTCACCGACCATCTGGACCTCTGCCTTTGAGTAACCCTGACTAAAGCCCATCCTACATTGGAAAGGGGCTCACCATACATACTACATGAACCCGCAGGGTTGTCTTGCCGAGATTAGCGCACCATGAAAATTCTGTAACGATAATACACTAGATTATTGAACGCTGTCCCCTCTAGAGCAAGGGCGGTAGCATTCCACGCGAGCTGGATGGACTACGCACTAGGCGAGGTACCCTAGAAAATTGTTTGATGCTCCATTATTCGACAAAGCTTTCTTTCAGCGACTTTGGCGTGCCCGACCACTTGTGCTTAAGAATAGCGTGGAACTGTGCTGACACGGACCGCCTCTTTTGCTGCAGGTTTTGCGCTAGAGTCCCGTTTTGTGCCGTAAATTTTTGACTTCAAGTATCAACGGCCTCTACATCGCAACCTTTCTAGTACGATTATCTAGGGGGAAATATGTATTTTGTCCAGTCAACAGAAGTCTCTGACGAGATCTATATCTTGAATCTTCTACCATGTTTTTTTTTCTTTTTTTGCTACCATACTGCGCCGCAGGGCTTTCGTACGCCATCCAGCTTTCCTTTGCAGCGGGTAATGTAGGGTGGCCACGTTTCATGGCACCTCCCTCAAATTTTGAATGAGCCCAGACTTGACCACGCTCTTCTGAATTTCGTTGAACAAGTCTTAGTTAATAGCGGTGTATAGGAAGTGGGGAAGAAGGAGTGAGATAATCGATACCAAAACCATATCAGACGCGGGGTCATCAGTCAGCAGCCAATCCACCGTCCCGATGTCTGATGGAATCGACACTCTCCCCGCTCCAACAATGACGTTCCGTGCGGGGTAAGCTGCTGAAACCACGGTTCTTCGACCTAACTCAATCTCATCCACCCTTGTAACATCGCCATAGCAGCAGCATGGACGGCAAAATAGTCGCAGTCAGTGGGGGGGCACAAGGGATTGGTTTGTCTACAGTCAACCTCCTACTTTCTCAGGGCGCCAGGGTCTCGGCGGCCGATGTGGACGAGGCGAAGCTGGAACAACAACAACAGCACTTCGAGGCCGCTGTCAAGGAAAAGCGAGTTCGATTCCAAAAGGTGGACGTCACTGTTTCGAAAGAAGTCGATGCGTGGATCGAGGAAACCACCGAATGGGGCGGTCGAGGCGTCATTGACGCTGCGGTAAATGCAGCTGGAGTGAACTTGTCGGATACTGGTGCGCAGCCTGATCTCGCCGACACGTCCGATTCACGTTGGGCTATACTTCTCGGCGTAAACCTCACGGTAAGCCCTCTTCCCCCAGCCCCCACCGACTTCAGCTCATGCAGCCCAGGGCATGTTCTACTGCCTTCGCTCTGAAATCAACAACATCGCAGACGGAGGGAGCATCGTGTGCATATCCAGCGTCCAAGGCCTCCTAGGGTATGTCATCCGTTTCTTGTTCCCCTCTCGACGAATTGCAGTCTTGGACTGATGACTTCGTAATAGCTTCCCAACCAGCGCTAGTTACGCCGCAAGCAAACATGGCGTCCTGGGCCTTGTGAAGAGTGCGGCAAAGGAGACAGGAGAGAGGAGGGTGCGAATCAATGCTGTTGCTCCGTACGCCCCCTACTCAGCCCGTCCAAGACACGTTACTCATCACAAACAGGGGAGCGATCGATACCAGAATGGTGCTAGAGAAAGACCGCACCGATATTCAGACGCCTATCAGGCGCATTGGGAAGCCGGAAGAGGTGGCAGAGCTAATTCTGTTCCTTCTGGGTGACAAGGCTGCCTTCATAACCGGGAGCACATACAGTATTGACGGGGGATGGGCATGCTAAGCCATATGCTCGTCAAAAACCGTACTTTGTTTCGCCATGGTGTCTCTTCTTTGGCCGTGTGCGTCCAAGACATCGGCGCAGATCAGTCTCCTGTTTCGGGCTGAGCTGCAGTCATCTGTCGTCTTTACTGCTTGGCCTGGCCTTTCACTTTCTCTTTACCCAAGCAATCCTCAAGCTTTCTTGGCATGGGGATGACTCTCAAGCAACAGCATGGTCGCTGTGGATTTTGTCAATGTTTCCGAGGAGCCTTGGCCTCCCTCTTCTCAGCCAGCTCCAGCCAGCCAACTCGACCCTCGCCAGAGAACCACCAGGCGACTTGAACCACGGACTCTCCAAGCGGGCGAAGCCGCAGGCCTCACGGCATTCCTCGTCGTCGTGTTCGCCATCGGCATCGGCCTGGTGGCCCACCGCAACAAACAGCTTTTACGGCAGGAACGGGCGGCCAATGCTGTCCGAAAACGGAAAGGGAAAAGAGCGGCGGCGCCCAAGCTATCAGCAAGGAGACCGCAGGAGCTGGCAGCTTTGATGGAACGCGCTCAGAACGACGCCCAAGACTCGTACCTACGGTACTGGAGCGAGCCCCCAGCGTGGTCGGAAACGCTGGCCAATAGAGAGGGAATAGTGCTCGGCACCATCTGCACCTGCGATGTTTGCCGGGCGATGCTGGCCGGCTTTTCGTAGGCCGGGGAGCATGGCGGACGTGTCTCGTTTTCTGGCCTTTGTGCTGCTTATATGGAGTTAATACATGGTGAAGTTTATACGCCCATACGGATTCTGCAACCATCCGTCTGAAATCGGCCTGCGACGATCCTTTGCCTGGATGGTTGAAGCAAGCATGCCGCAGTACATGTGTTATCCGCGTGAGGTAGATGCAGTTGGGTCGATGTTCTTGGTTGGAAGTGGTGAGTGATGCTTTGCATCTCGAGACGGGCCCGTGCATTCGGCGCCTGCTCGATACTCGATACTCGATACTCGCACTCCCCGTCAACGCAACCGCTGCCCCCCTCCAGCTGCAGCTGCAGCACGCCCGCACGCCCGCCCGCACGCGAAATGAGCGCCAGCGATGACGAGACATATACGATCCCGATAAAAGACCAGCGCTACTTCGGCGCCGGGCTCAAGCGCACGCGCGTCAAGTTCGTCCCGGCCTCCTCGCCCGCCACCCCGCAGCCCGCCGCCGACGGCCCTGCCGTGGCCGACTTATACCTGTCCATTGTCGGCGGCGGCAAGAAGCCAGAGCCGCGACCGGACCGGGGTCAAGACGACGCCCAGCCGGCGCCGAAGCCCGAGAGATGCGCCGTGTGCGACCTGCCGCTGGTCGACGGCCACCAAAGCACCCTGGCCCACCAGGTGTGTGTGCAGCATTCGCACCCGCCCTCGGCCATCGAGCGCACCAGAAAAGGCCTGTCCTTCCTCCAGGCCCAGGGCTGGGACCCGGACGCCCGAAAGGGCCTGGGCAAGGCCGGCGAAGGCATTCTGCACCCGATAAAACCCAAGAGGAAGGACAACACCGTCGGCCTCGGATGCGTCGTGCCGAAAAACACTGCCCCCAAGGCCAAGGTGGAGAAGCAGAATGCGAAGGAGGCCCGGAGGATTGACGACGACGCCAGGCGGCGGAGGGAGCAACTGCAAAGACTGTTCTATTCCTCCGACGATGTGCTCCGCTACCTCGGCGAGGGTTAGAGTCTCTCGGAGTTGCACGCACCGCTGGCCTCGGCTCGGCGACGATTCTTTCGGGAATGATCCGCTCGCAGCATTATTGAGAAGGCCCGTGAACCAAGCATGCCGCCCGCTCAACAGATGGCGGGCTGAAGCTCAAGCCGGGGCCCTGCGGCTTGGCATGCGCGCGCACTTGTTGAACTTAACGGTGACGCAAGCCCTGCTGCCTCGTCGGCCAACGTCGGAGCTGCTCTCTCAACACCAACAGCTATGAAACCCGCCGTGGCTGTCCCAGCAACCGCCGCTCTGGTCTACCGTGCCTGGTCGCGTAAATCGTTGACCCCGCTTGGCATCGCCACCGCCGTCCTCACTGCCGTCGCCCATGCTGTGCACCCGTGGAGCGTCTTCTTCGCCCTGCTAGCCGTCTTTTTCCTCATCGGCACGGCTGCCACCAAGGTATCTTCGTCCTATCAGCTCCGTGCCTCGCCCTCCGTCGCTAACCCTTACACCGCAGGTCAAGCACGATGTGAAAGCCCGCCTGACCCAGTCCTCGTCCGGCGCGTCCGGCGGCGAAGGCGCCCGCACCCACGTCCAGGTCCTCGCGAACTCGCTCGTCGCTTCCGCCCTCATCCTCCTACACACCCGGCAGCTTTCCCGGTCTGCGCCTTCCAGCACCGCCTGCTGGAAGCCCGCGAGCCACCTGCCCGTCGTGGGCATCGTCGCGAACTACGCCGCCGTCGCGGCCGACACCCTCTCTTCCGAGCTGGGCCTCCTGTCCAAGTCGCGCCCTCGTCTCATCACCGCCCCGTGGCGCGCCGTCCCGCCCGGCACAAACGGAGGCGTGTCGCCGGCCGGCCTGCTCGCCGCGGTCGCGGGCGCCGCGGCGATATCTCTGACGGCCGTCGCCCTCACGCCCTTCTGCCGCGAGTGGGACGCGTCCTCCAAGGCCGCCTTCGTCGCGGCCATGACCGCCGTCGGCGTCTTCGGCTCCCTCCTCGACTCGCTCCTCGGCGCGCTCCTCCAGGCCAGCGTCGTCGACGTGCGTACCGGGAAGGTGGTGGAGGGCGCCGGCGGTCGCAGAGTGCCCGTCCACGCCGCCGGCTCGTTGCATCTCAAGCAACGCGCCAAGGTCCGCAGCGCGGCGGAGCAGCAGGAGGGCGCCGGCAGTGTGGCATCGTCGTCGGGAGTCGATGCGGCGACGGCCGAGTCTGCCAGAAGAGCCGGCAGCATCATGCCTGAAGACGGCAAACACAACGAGAGCAGGAGGCTCGACACCGGACGGGACATTCTGAGCAACAACGGAGTCAACTTTGTCATGGCTGCTTCGGCATCCGTCGTCGCCGTGCTTGGCGCTGCCTTTGTTTGGGAAATCCCGTTTTCTGCTGTTCTGGCTGTCTAGCGGCTTCGCAATCTCTACCTGCGTTTCAAACACAGTGTGATAATATATATAATTTTTTCTACTTTGGTATACTTTGACCTGAACCTGTATCTGCACTTGCATGACATGTGTTATCTTCGGCCGCGCTTAGAGCGAAGGCATGTTTGCTGTAACCTTCACAGATTGACTTTGGGAAAGCCCTGACCCCTCGCATCTATACTCGAAGGCCCGGTCGTGATTTTCACAAAACAGATGGTTGGGAGACTCTGTGCAGTCTGGTGCAGTGCGGAAAGAGCTGTGTATCTGATCCAAAACATGCATTTGTCTATCGTTCTTTAGCGCCGGCGAAGACCTATTATAACCTCAAGGCAGTGGCGCAACTCTGGCATCTACCCTTGAATCCTAAAACATGACGCCTCGATGCATATGAGGCCATGCATACAGCCCATCCCGTGCCGTCACTTCAGCATCCCATAGGCTCGTTAAGTTTAAAAAAGAGAAACGACAATCCACTCCAAAGACCCCCCACTGGTATATTTTACACTTAGCCGCTGAACTCGGGGACCTCGCTCTTCTTGCCATTGAGCGCAAGGGGCACGATACCCGAGACGTGCATCTCGGGGCCGTACACGTGCAAGTCGAGACCGAGCTCGGTGCCGACAGCCTTGATGTTCTTGAGACCCTCCTGGTAGTTGGGTCCAGCGCGGCGCACCCAGATCTGCACCTTGTGCTCGTTGAGCACCGGCGCGACCTCGCGCAGAGCGCGAATGACACCCTTGAAGGTGGAAGCAACCTGTGGCGGGTTAGACTTGAGCCATCACAATAGCCGAAAGAAAGGGCATCACTTACGTTGGTGAAGTTGGCAATACCGCCACCGATGAAGAGAACCTTGCCCTCAGGGTGCGTGGGCGCACGGAGCATGAGGTCCAGGACAGTGCGGGCGTACTGGAAGGTCTGCGTCTCGGTGGGAGCACCAGAGTACTCGCCGTAGTTGGCAAGCTCGCCGGCGAAACCAGCCGAGGCGATGGCATCGGCGTAGACGACGGAAGCACCACCACCAGCGACGAGGGTCCAGACGCGACCGGACGAGTTGAGGATGGTGAGCTTGAGAGAGGCACCAGTCTTAGCATCCATCTCGGAGATGAAAGCCTCCTCCTTGCTCATCTCGCGGCCAAACGGAGCAGGGAACTCCATTGGCGGGCCGGCATCGATGGTGACCTTGCTGTCCTTGGAAGCGAGGGTAGGCATGCCGAGGGCGGTGGCGCTGCGGGCAATGGCCCACTTGACACCGCACTCGAACTCAGCAGTCTGATCGAGCTTGGCAGCCAGGTCCAGGAAGTGGACCTCAGCCGAGGTGGCATCAGCGTTGGGGATGACGACGAGGGGGTTGATCTCGAGGTAGGTGAACTGGCTGTCGACATAGACGGCGTAGAGGCGGGAGATGAAGTCAACAAGGACGTTGTGGACACCCTCGGGGACCTTCTTCAGGAGACTAGCGGCAATCTCCTCGTTAGAGGGGTACTCGCTGAGGTCCACCGGGATGAGCAGCTTCTCGGCCTTCGCGTCGACATCACCAACATCGACACCACCCTCGTGGGTGAAGAGGATCCAGTCGCCCTAAGGGAAGATCGGCGTTAGCATGGTAAGGACCAACGGAGGCGGGAGCACCCGCGCGTGCATGCAGCGGACGCTACGGGATGTGCGACATGGGATGGTGTGAAACGAGATGCTAGAGGCAGATAAGAGATGCAGTGCGGACCAAAGGGAGGTCAGTTACAGTGGGTGGTTTGATGTTGGGTGTGGGCCCGCGGCTTCTGCGTTGGGTCATTTCCCTTCGTCCGGATTGACCGAGCAGAGAAAAAGGGACGGCCGCCCCAGCCCACTGCACGTGTCTTCACTCATCCCAACACGACCAATTTTTCGAATGCGACGGAAACGACAAACTGGAAACAATGACGACTTACCTCACGAGCCGAGTTGATGTTGATGTAGTACTCGGTGTCCTGGGGGTGAGGGACGAAAGGCTCGACCAGGAACTGCCTTAGGACGCCCTCGACGTGCTCGACCTTCTGGGCCTTGCCGGCGCGCTCTTCGACCCACTGGCGAGCCTCAGACCACGGCTTGTTCAGAGCCAGCAGGCCGCTCTTGCCTCGCCTCTTGATCAGCTGGTCGGGCTTCGCAACGAACTTGGCTCCATCCTGCAGCAGCCACGGGTACGTGACCTCGGCCTGGTCCAAAACGTCCTTGACGGCCTTGTCTGCAGGGAAGTGCAGCGACGCGAGCCTGGGCGGCGGGTTGTGGGTGGCAGAGGCGGGCAGCGGGGTGGGCTTGATGACGGGAGCCCGGGTGAGGTGGTAGTTGAGGATGGCCTTGCCGTCGGCCTCGAGAATGGACTTGGCGGACATTGTGAAGAGATGGAAGGGTCAATGGGTCTGGGGAGGGCGGCAAAGTCAGCTGGCGGGCGGCGCAAAAGAAGGAGTTGCAGAGAAGAACAGCAGCGACGCGGGGCGGGGATTTGAGGCGCGTTCAGCTCCTTCTGGAAGTCCGACGCAGCTCGGACGGCGCAAGGCCGGAGTGAGGCGGGCCGGCGCCGGCACACGCAGGGCTTTGCGGCCTTGCAGCGCTGCGGCGGCGGGGGCAGGAGCTGGAGCTGAAGCTGCAGCTGGACGGTGCTTACCTGCTGCTGACAGGACGAGGAGATGACGGGAGCCAGGTGGACAGGAGCTGGAGAGTGGAGGGCGGGCAGAGAAAAGGAGCAGCTTTGGTGCAGGAGGTCGGCGCGGGACGCTGACACGAAATTGTTCACTGGCGGCAACGCAGCGGCGGACAGCATGCAGGGCGGGCTCGACAGTCGTTGGGATTCAGCGAAATCGTTTCGCAGATCTCCACCCACAGCGCGCCAACCCTGACCCTTGTTCTCGGGCCTGGCACTAGCGGGCCCCCAGGACAACCGCCGCCCACACCCTCACGCCCAACACGGTCAGCTGCTGCTATTTCCGGGCCCGACGGCTGTCAGCGCGTCACCGAGGCGCTGTCAACGGAGCTCCGCTGCATGACGGCAGCCCGCACGCTGCTGCGCTGCGTGAGGCCGGAGGTCGGTGGGCGGGGGAACCGCCGGCATTCGGCGCTCTGACCAGGCACGACGGATCCGCCGCCGACGCTGCACCCCAACCAACCGCAGAGACCCCCTGCGCACCCGTCGTTGAACGCTTTCAACGGGACGCCAGCCGCCTCAGCATACTCAGCTCAATTCTCGCTCCTCGCCTGCTCTTCTTTTCCCCCCGACTTCTCCGCCTCAACTCCTCGCTTTCTCCTCCACCAGAGCCCTCGCTGCGTTGTGCCCGGCGGACACCAAGACACAAGGTGAGTAGCAGCACGCGAGCTCCAAAAGCTCTGCACGCACAATTCTCAGCCCACCGCTCCACCCCGCTGCCAGCTGCCGTGCGGACGCCCAATGTCCGCCTGCTGCTCCAGCTCGCCTGCCCATGTCCTGCCCATGTCCTGCCCACGCCCAGCCTCGTCTCCGGCGACCGTCTGCGACTTGGGCGGCTTTTCCTTGCTGCTGCAAAAACAGCTCAGCTCCGAGCCCACTTCGCGCCGCACCCGAATCGCGCAGCACCCGAATCGCGCAGCACCCTCAAATTCGCTTGCTGACCCGCGCCCAGCTCCAGCTCCATCCACTCCACTCGCGCAGCCTGTCCTCTGCCCACCATGCCCGCTGCTGTCAACGGCGCCTCCAACGGCGAGACGCTCTCCGCAAATGACAACATCCGCCGCTTCCAGGCCCCCAGCCGGCCGCTGAGCCCGCCCGCCCAGCACACCCTCTTCCACAACAAGACGCGATGCTTCGTCTACGGCATGCAGCCCAAGGCCGTCCAGGGCATGCTTGACTTCGATTACATCTGCAAGCGCAAGCAGCCCTCGGTGGCCGGCATCATCTACACCTTCGGCGGCCAGTTCGTCAGCAAGATGTACTGGGGCACCAGCGAGACGCTGCTTCCCGTCTACCAGTCCGTCGATAAGGCTGTGGCCAAGCACAACGACGTTGACACCGTCGTCAACTTCGCCTCGTCGCGCAGTGTCTACTCGTCCACCATGGAGCTCATGGAGTACCCCCAGATCAAGTCCATTGCCATCATCGCCGAGGGTGTCCCCGAGCGTGTAAGTCCGCCCGTCACTCCCGTGCGAAGCAGCTACTCACACAAACCTACAGCGCGCCCGTGAGATCCTGCACGTTGCCAAGAAGAAGGGCGTCACCATCATTGGCCCCGCCACTGTTGGTGGCATCAAGCCCGGTGCCTTCAAGATTGGCAACACTGGCGGTATGATGGACAACATCGTTGCTTCCAAGCTCTACCGCCCCGGCTCCGTCGCCTACGTCTCCAAGTCTGGCGGTATGTCCAACGAGCTCAACAACATCATCTCCCAGAACACCGACGGTGTGTACGAGGGTGTTGCCATTGGTGGTGACAGGTACCCTGGTACCACTTTCATCGACCACCTTCTGAGGTATCAGGCCGACCCGGCATGCAAGATCCTGGTCCTGCTCGGTGAGGTTGGTGGTGTCGAAGAGTACCGCGTGATTGAGGCTGTCAAGAGCGGCGTCATCACCAAGCCCATTGTTGCCTGGGCCATCGGTACCGTTGCTGGCATGCTCACCACCGAGGTGCAGTTCGGTCACGCTGGTTCCTTCGCCAACTCCCAGCTCGAGACTGCCGCATCCAAGAACGCCTCGATGAAGGAGGCGGGCATCCATGTGCCCGACACCTTCGAGGACCTCCCTCAGGTCCTTGCTGAGGTCTACCAGAAGCAGGTTGCCGACGGCATCATTGTGCCCAAGTCGGAGCCTGCCGTGCCCAAGATCCCCATTGACTACTCTTGGGCCCAGGAGCTTGGCCTCATCCGTAAGCCGGCTGCCTTCATCTCCACCATCTCCGACGACCGTGGGCAGGAGCTGCTGTATGCCGGCATGCCCATCTCCGACGTCTTCAGGGAGGACATCGGCATCGGTGGTGTCATGTCGCTGCTTTGGTTCCGTCGCCGCCTGCCCAAGTACGCCAGCAAGTTCCTTGAGATGGTCCTCATGCTCACTGCCGACCACGGTCCGGCCGTGTCTGGTGCCATGAACACCATTATCACCACCAGAGCTGGCAAGGACTTGATCAGCGCGCTGGTCAGCGGTCTGCTGACGATTGGCTCGCGTTTCGGTGGTGCTCTTGACGGCGCGGCCGAGGAGTTCACCAAGGCGTACGACAAGGGTCTCAGCCCCCGTGACTTCGTCGACACGATGAGGAAGGAGAACAAGCTCATCCCGGGTATTGGTCACAGGATCAAGTCGCGCAACAACCCCGACCTTCGTGTCGAGCTTGTCAAGGAGTACGTGCTCAAGAACTTCCCGAGCCACAAGCTGCTCGACTATGCTCTTGCGGTCGAGACGGTGACGACGTCGAAGAAAGACAACCTCATCCTGAACGTCGACGGCTGCATTGCTGTCTGCTTCGTCGACCTCGTCCGCAGCGGCGGTTCCTTCACGCAGGAGGAGGCCGAGGACTACCTGAAGATGGGTGTCCTCAACGGTCTGTTCGTGCTTGGCCGCAGCATTGGTCTGATTGCCCACTTCCTGGACCAGAAGCGCCTCAGGACCGGCCTGTACAGGCACCCGTGGGACGACATCACCTACCTCCTTCCCTCGGTCGCCAAGGGCGCTCCCGGCAACGAGGGCCGTGTGGAGGTGTCGGTGTAAGGGAGCAAGCGGGAAGTCAAGTGATTGTTATGCGCGCAATGGCCGTGTGAAGCCGATAGATAGAATTGGTGTTTTGCAAGGCTGTATGATCAGATCATGAGCACGGGTCTCTTTTTGGGGTTTACTCTCTTCGAATAATGAAATACCAGTACGGATTCTTCGCACGAAGATGACAATATCAGAAAATTTCTTTGGACGGTCAAGCAGCAACTAGCATCAGGCGCAAGCAGGCAACGAGAAAGCATTTAAACAAGTACACTTAGTGACTTTCTTGCTAGAGCCAAGAGCATGGCACAGCGGATGAGCTTAGCGGACAGCAGCAGCGGGCAGAAGAGTTCCGGAGCGACCGGAGGAGCTAGCGCTAGTGCGGATAGTAGTCGACCTCTACCACCCCACACTCGCGACATCAGCCTGCGCAGACATCCTCTTCGCTTCGTGCTGCTGCTCGCCAATCATGGAGTCGCTGCCGCCACCACCACCAGCGCAATGCGGTTCGTCAAGGCGACGAAAGCGGCGCCATCCCGTCTGACGGCGGATGCTGCAGCCAACCCCGCTTCCACCCAAGCCTCGAGGCCACGAGCTATCCTTGCAGGCCTGTGATGCGATAAGACGGGCTGGTTCGCTCGCTCCCAGCCTTGTGATAACCAGCGCACCCCGCCTTCGCGCTACTTCGACTGTCGTCCGCGCTGCAGCCATGGGCGTCTGCGCAGCCTCGTTCTTGACCGCCGCCTTCCTGGCTTCAGCACCTCTGACAGTGAGTGCTGCCGTCCACGCCGCCGTCATCTTCACCCGCACGGGAGAGCGCACGCCCTTGCTGGGCCAGCCTGGGCTCGCCGAGCTCACCCCTCTGGGAGCTAGACAGGCCTACAGCCAAGGGACCATCTTTCGCCAGCGCTACATCGCGCCGCAAGCCAACAGCGTCGACCTTGGAGGCCCAGACGCCATTCGCAACATCTCCGAGTACGACGTCGTGAACAGCCAATTGTATGTGCTCGCCACCGATGCTACCTACGCAGCCGCAACCGCCCAAGCCTTCCTCCAGGGCCTGTATCCGCCTCACACGCTGAACGACACGGCTACGCCTGCGCTTGCCGCAACCGCTGTCCTCGCAAACGGGACTTACGTTGAAGCACCCTTGAATGGTTACCAGTACCCACGCATCCGGACGGCGTCATCCCTTGATCCAGCCAGCGTCTACCTCGCTGGCCAGGAAGGTAAGCTCCTGTCTGGCTACGGCAACACAGGCTGCTCTGAACCTGACTCTGAGCCGAGAAGTGTGCCTCAACTACGTCTTTGATCGCGCGAGCTATTTCGACACGCTCGAGTTCAATGAAACGCAGGCTAGAACGAGTTCCTTCTATAGTGGGGTTGGGGCCGCAACTTCGGACGGAGTCCTGCCAGAGGTGGCGTACAGCTACGTCAACGCGTATGCCATCTACGACTATCTCAGCTACCAGTATATGCATAACGTGAGCACTCGAGCCATACTTTCGAACAACATCACTTTGCCCAACGCATTTGACGAGCTCCGATATCTGGCGGATCAGTGAGTTGCCAGCAGCTCAACATTGCACTGGAAAGCAATTGACAGACGGCGCAGGCAACAATGGGCGTTCAACAGCATGCCCAACTCGTCACAGTGGATCCGGGCGGTAGCGGGGAAGATGCTGGCCAGGAAGATACTAGGCCAGCTCGCCGTCAACATTGCGACCCAAGGCGCAAACGCGAAGCTGTCGCTGCTGTTTGGCGAGTTCCAGCCAATGCTCTCGCTCTTCTCCCTGGCCCTGCAGCAAAGAAGCAACTCGTCGCATTCGTACGGGATTCCCGAGTTTGCCAGCAGCATGGCGTTTGAGCTCTTCAGCTACGGCACCGCAACGGAGAGCTATCCAGCAACGTCGGATCTCTGGGTGCGCTTCTACTTCCGCAACGGCACATCCAACTCGTCCGAGCTGATTGCGTATCCGATCTTCGGTCACGGGCCGTCGGAAACCGCAATGCGCTGGTCGGAATTCGAGACGAGCATGGGCGACATCATGCTCGACGACGTGGGCGAGTGGTGTGCGGCGTGCGATGCAGCGGCCATCTTCTGCCCTGCTCTAGTCGGGAGCCCGGCGGCCTTGGCGTCTGGCAGCAGCGGCTCGAGCATGCCGCCAGCAGTGGCAGGCGTCGTGGGCGCAGGCACCGCGATGGGGGTCGGGCTTCTCGCGGTGGCAGCGCTCATGCTGCTTGGCGGTTTGCGCTTCCACCGCGCCGCCCCAGTGATAGGCGCCGGAAGGCGACGGAAATCATCGCTGGGCGGGTTCAAGAGCAACGCAAAATTGGCCAGCGACGCAGACGTCAGCTTTGCCAGCAAGGGTGCTCCATTGGGCGTGTCTGTGGCGGAGCAGCAGCAGCAGCAGTCGGGCCTGGCTCGGGAGAGGGTCGGCAGCTGGGAAATGGACGGCGCGAGGGTCGAGCATCTGAGCGGCAGCGCCGGCGGCGCGCCGGGCGACTGGAAGGGCGACTGGAAGGGCGACGACAGCAGGCGGTCGAGCGTCGACATACACGAAAGCACGGTGGCGAGGCCGCACTCGCGGCTGTGACGAGGCGCTCACGACACGACGCGGCGGCTCGCTTAGACGGCGCGTTGTGGGGAGGCCAGCCTTTCTCAGCCTGCCACCCTGCCTTTTCACCGGACGGCGGAGTCCCCGTGCTCTATGGAGCGGCGACCCTCAGCGCCGGGCCCCTGACCATGGCCTTAAATACCGTGGCAGCGTCCGTGGGCCTAGCTGGCTCTCACCTCGCCCGCCCTGCCACCTGCTGCGTGATGTTGTGGATTCGGTGAACGTGAGTGCCAATCCTCCCGGACCCTTCTTTCCCCTCCACGTCATCGCGCCACTCTTCTGCACGCCCATATCATCATCGGCCCATTCAAAAAACCTCCGGCCTCCCAAAAGAGTTGTGGCACGTCGCTCACGTGGTGATCCATCCGCCCAGTAGGGAACATGATGTCTTCGACATGACTGCCTCCTGACGACCCAAGCAACAAGCTGCTCATCTCTGGCCTCGCCCTCGCCCTTCGCCCTTCGCTGCCACCGTGCCACCGTCCCGCCGCCCACACACACACCAACCCCCATCTGTCGCTCGCCCGCCCTCCTCCGCCATGGGCTTCAGTCCTTGGGCCATTCTGGCCATCGTCCTGACCGCCGTCGCCCTCGGCGCCCTCCTCTCCATCCATCAATGGCGCATCCGCGTCGACAGGCGCCAGAACCCGCCGGCCGCCGCCGCCGCCGACGAAAAGACGGCCGACGGCCAACCCGCCCAGCCACCGCCCAGCGACCTCGGGGAGTCCGGACACGGTCCTGGCCCGGGTGCGGCGGCGGTGGACGGCGCGCCGCCGCCGGAACCGACGCCGAGCAGACCGAGCGGCGTCAGCAGCAGCGCCGACAACGCCGACAAGGCAAGTCGCGGCGGCTCCACCACTACTGCGGACGGGAGGCAAGCCGATTGATTCATGATTCGACATGATGAGAAACACGACTGAATCCGCATTTCTGGTTTTTTTTTTCCTTTTCCTTTTTTTTTTTTCGTTCCCCTCGGTCTGCTTTTCGTCACGTTCTGCGGTGATGGTGTTGGCGGCGGGAAAAACACTCGGGTTAATGGAAGCCTGCCTGCATGGCAAACGGTGGGGGGTTAATGGAATCGCTGCGTGTGAATGGCGAGGGAACGAAGATTGCGACGCGTCACCAGCGCCGCCAACGGATCAATGTCTATATCCATCTCCTATCCGACGGCGCGAGCCGAATGCTTCCTGTTCTGTGTGCCACCGCCATCTCTGCATTTAAAAGATGTTGGTCGACGTCTACGCATGAGCACAAGCTCCGCACGTGGCAGCATCGAATGTATCTACAGACGATGATGATCTCCGCTATTTATAGATGTTTATACATTCTGTGAAATTGTGCTTACCGCTTCAGGAAAGTGGGAGGGCTGTCCCTTCGAGGCTTATGCTCATCCTTGTTGTTTCAGGATGTCGCTTGCCAACCGTGCTCTGCCTTCATACCTATGCTACTCGCTAATAACTTCGATGCTCCGTTCCCCGAGGTCGTTAAAAAGAGGTGCAACAAATTTTCAGCTGCTCCCAACTCCGCGTCGTCCTGTTCCCGCAATGCAAAACAAAAAAAAAAAAGGATCTGGTAACAACAACAACGTCAACAAGGAGAATCCGGCACATGGTCTTGCAGCCAGATACGTCGCACTCTCCACAGGTCCAGACTGCCACTTCAGCGCTTCGCACCCTTTGTATTTGCAGCATCGTTGTCATTGAGCTCCCATCGATCGTCAAAGTTGATCATCTGTGCCATGGCCACAAAAAGGATCCAGTCAGGCTTGACGATACGCGGCTTCATGTCTGCTTTCCTTGCCAGGTCGCGGAACTTTGGCCAGAGCTTGACGTCGTCTGCTTCCGTGCTGGAGATGAGATACAGTATGTCGCCCTCATCGTTGGCACGATTCACCTCCAGCCCGTCGTCCGATACTGGTTCCGAATTCATGGCCGTGTCCCCTTCGGCATCGAGCCTGGCCTGTCTGCGCTTCGGCACAGTTGTTGGCCTACCTTTCCAGAGCAGACAGCTACCCCCGTTCGCAGTGATGATGTCCCTGTACGTTTCGAACCCGCCGTTGACCTTCTCCGTCACAAATATGTGCCATCCGCTCAACAGATGTCGCCGGTTCTGCTCGGCTCTTGCAATCGATTCGGTGAGTTTGATCCCTTGGCGTCTCTCGCCCTCCTTGTCACTGAGCAAGAACTTCTCGGGCGCAGGGACCTTCCTTTCCTTTAGACAATAATCCAAGAATTTGGTTGAGACAACTGCCGGGGCATTCGATAGGGCCGCGACAAACTTTTTCGTTCTGACAATCTTTGGTGCACAAAGGATTGTGACCAACTCGGGGTCTTGTGTGACTTGGATGCCTAACGCGCGGAGTTTGTTCTAATGACTGAGCGTTAACATATCATCACCACTGCATAGTCAATTGGGATAGTCGGCAAGCTTACCCGGTCATCAGCCTCTTTCTTCGTCTTCTCCACCCATCGATTGTCTCCAGACAGCATCAAAAAGTGGCCGGTCCCCGAATCCTCAGCTTTCGCTTTCTTAGCCTTACGTTTCGCGCCCCTCTCGACAGAATCACCCTCATCGTCATCGTCTTCGTCTTCCAGCGACCTTTTTGCTGCAAGTGTCTCTTTGGTTTTACTGTTGTTCTCAGCATCGTCCTTGATTCTTTTGCCTCCATATATGACGCCGCCTCTTCTTTTGCTCTCCTTCTCGTACTGCGCAATGTCCGGAGCGAGATCATGAAGCTTCGACAAGGCCTTACTCTTCGCGCCTCGGCCTGTCGATGGAGTGTCGTTCTCCTTCTCATCCCCAACCCGTCCAGAGGAGCCGGTGTTGGTGCCGCCACTCCTGCCGCGCTTAGCCTTATTCACCAAGGGTGTCGTCTGTGCCGATAACTCCTCGCCCGCACTTTTGTGGGCCAGCCGTGAACTGACAGCGTCCTTGTCTGTAAGCGTGTCCAGCTGCTCCGTTTTCCCTCCTTTGGGATCATGAGCATTCCTCTTGGCTGTGCCTGCATTTGCTGGTTTGAAAAAATACTTCTCAACAGCGTCTCGATCGATTTGCGTCTGACCCACGACCTCGCCAAGGTTTGTACGGGCGGGAAAATGGGTATATCGCGGATTCGTTAGGGATTGCTCTTTGCACTTGGCGTAGCTTTCTTCGAGCCACATGTGGTTCACCAAATGGATGCCCCATTCTTGCGCAGCATGGCACTTTTCGCTTTGCGAATGAGCCGTCACCAAGTGGGTGTTTTCCTGTTTGAAAGTCCTTGTGAATGTAGCGCCGCAGGCTTTCGCCAGGCTTTCGAGGTAAACTCTGGCTTCGCCAACGTAGTTTGAGATGCTGATCTTATACTTTTCGAACCCTGGAACTCCATTGCGTGGAACCGGATAATGCAGGAGGCGCCGCATGGGTGACGTCCAAAGGTCGTAGGTAATGAGATAGTACAACCAAGAGAGATTGCCGACGTCTTTTCCAGCTTGGGACGCGCTTATGTAGTCATCTCCGTCACGGTATGGACAAACGTATATATCAGCCCGATTAACATGGTTTACAATGGCGCCACCACCAGCTTTCACGAGCTCCTCGATGGTGGTCCGTATGCGCGGACCAATGTTCAGATCAGGCGAAAGCAGTATTTTTCTACCTGAGAAGACTTGCAGGGATCGCGGGATGTTTGGAGACGAGAGGCTGACCGGACTTGGCAGCGTCTGAGGATCTGGGTTGGTGGCGTCTTTGATGGCCTCGCTGGGATAATGAGCAATGGGGAGACTGGGGTCGCGCGAGAGAATGGGCGGATTCGGTAGCTGGTAGGGCGCCTCGACAATCTTCTTGCCCAGTTTGAGGCAGTCGTCGAACCTGTTCTCGATCAGTGGGAGCCGAGCTAGGCGTGGTGGCAGACGGACCAGTGCGGTAGGACAATCTTGCACTTGAGGTTCTTGGCCTGAACGAGGGCACACTTGTCATCGTCCAGAGCCAAGGCGACAAGGTGGGTGGTCATCTTGGTGATAGCGCTTGAGTATTGGCCGCCCATGGCGAGGACGCCGCCCATGATGGCCTCGGTGTCTCCTTCGGGAATGTCGGCGGCGCATGTTACAATGACGTCGGACATGAACAGGCATGGGTCTGGGCTGTGGGCGCGCGGATTGACAGGCTTCCCACGGCGGAGGCTGTCGTCAATCCATTGTGGCTTGACAACGTGGACGAAGTGGTCGAGCGCAAGCGGGTAGTCGGGAAAGTCGGAGGTGGTAGCAATGATGTGGGTGAAGTCGGTGATGTTATCGACGCGCTGTGTTTTCGGGTTCAACGAGCGGTAAGCAGCGCCATTGTCCTCCAAGATGCGTCGAAGCTGCAGGACGGATCAGCAGAGCAAGGTGGCGGGGGGTGGATGAGGCGCGACGCACCTGGTCGACGCGGTCCGGCGGCAGGTTTGCGGAGGGGATGGCGGTAAAGGTGACGGACGAGAAGACGCCCTGTTGCGGGTCGACATCCATGGCCGTATCATCAGCCATGGCGCGCGTGTCGAGTGAAGAGGAAACGAGCAGCAGAGACAGGCGGAAGTGTTGTGCTCCGCCGGCCGCCACGCGACGACGCGCCGCAAGAACGCGCTAGTTCCGCATGCACGTGACGGCGCCTTCCCGCATGCCCGCAATGCTGCACCGCCGACTCCAGCACCGCCATCGCCATGCGTGCTCTTGCAGCCTGTCGCGGTTGGCATCGTATCCGCGTTGCTCACGACTGCGTCCAGGCCGTCGCCGCATGGCCCCTACGCAGTACACGCCACCCGCCCCGGCCCCAAGCACCAGCGACAGCAAGCATCCCGACTGCTACTCCATTCTACGTAGTACAGCCATCAGCTTGGCTCGGTCGTGCAATCGCCTAGCCGAAGCTTCATCAACACCCACTTTGCAGAGTCGGTGATGGTTGGTTGGCACTGATAAGTACTTATTAACCTCGGCCCGCTCGCTTAAGCGCGACACCCTCGGCGACCCGTGGCCTCGTCCATCACCTCTCCCTCTCAGGCTTCTTACCAACATGACACTCCTGCGCCGGTAGCCTTGCGCGCACACCTACACTTGCTGTTTTCGCGCTCTTGGATAGCCTTGGACACCGATCCCCGTAGCAGTAGTCCTCCCAATCCTCAATCTTCGCTTGCAACCACTTCCGGACATGGCCCACTTTCCTTTCCACGTAAAAGAGCACGTCCTTCCGTGTCAGCACATCCGCTCGCATGCCCGTTCGACTGCGCACAGCCAGGAGGACCTTCTCCACCTCGCCGTGAAGCAGTACATTCCAATCGACAACCCGAACCCCAAGCCTGGCGATGTCACTATCATTGGAGCCCACGCCAACGGCTTTCCCAAGGTACTGGATGCGATCCACGCCAAGTCGACCATGGCTAATTGGCGAGCAGGAGTTGTATGAGCCGTTGTGGGAAGAGATGCTCCGCCGCGCCGAATCCGCTGGCTTCTCCATCCGCAGCATCTGGATTGCTGATGTCGCTCATCAGGGCGCCAGCGGCGTACTAAACGAGCACAAACTTGGCAACGACCGTCCGTTTGCACTCAACCCACTGTCATCAGCTCCCTGCTAACCTCTTGCAGCTAGCTGGTTCGACCATCCTCGCGACCTGCTCCACATGGTCAACAGCTTTCGCGACCAGATGGTCCGCCCAATCTTCGGCGTCGGCCACAGCATGGGGGGCAACAATCTCGTCAACTTGTCTCTGATGCATCCCCGCCTTTTGGAATCCCTTATTTTGATTGACCCCGTCATTCAGCGTAGAACCTCCAAAAGGGGCAACCAGGATCCCGCCGCTGCTTCCGCTCGTCGTCGTGACTACTGGCCCTCTCGTGAGGCCGCCGCTGAGGCTTTTGGAAAGAGCAAGTTCTATCAGACATGGGACCCCCGAGTACTGGACTTGTGGGTCAAGCATGGCCTGCGGGACCTGCCCACCGCCATCTACCCGTCCCCCCCAGAGTCTACCACCCCGGTTCCAGCCCCAGCCACGGCTGAACCGACACTGGCACCGTCGTCTACCGCTGGAGTGACGCTAGCCACCACGAAACACCAGGAGGTCTTTACTTTTCTCAGACCTTGTTTCGACCCCTGGGGTGATCCGCAAACAGAGCCTCAGCTTCCAGACTCGAAGACTTACCCTGACTGCACCCCAGAGACCTTTGTCCCCAACTCTCTGTTCTATCGCGCCGAAGCCATCATTACGTTTCAGATGTTGCCATTCTTGCGTCCGTCGGTTCTGTACATATTTGGCGAAACGTCAGACCTATCGGCTCCTGAATATCGTGCCGACAAAATGAAGGTCACAGGCGTCGGCATTGGTGGCAGCGGCGGTGCGTCCGAAGGCCGTGTTTCGGAAATCACCATATCGGGGGTTGGTCACCTCATTCCAATGGAGGCAGTCGGTAAGACGGCTGATTACTGCACTGATTGGCTTTCCAAGCAACTTCAATCGTGGCGTGAGAAGGAGAAAGAAGAGCGACGAGAATGGGCAGCCCTTCCCGACGAAAAGAAGCGTGTCCTCAGCCCTCGAGTTCTCAAAGCGTTGGCCAACGGAAATGGAAACAGCAATACAAAGAATACACCCAGGGCGCAGAAGCTCTAGTTCCAGATGAGACCCTTTCCCTAGTCAGATCTATTTACCTTTCTTACTTCGTTTCTATCAGGCTACTTATTGGGAAGAGTCATAAGAGAGTAGACGCAGTCGAAGCAGGATACCCGCGTCTATGCAATATTGGATAGAAGTTGGATCAACCGCAGATACAATCGTACGAAGGATATGTTGGAGTGCAGCATGTTCTCATGGTGTTTCCTTGTTTACTCACAAGAAGGCCACCAAGCAAATTCCAGGCTTCATTCCTGTGGGTGCAGCGTTTCCAAATATGCCACAAGCCGCTTCTTGATCACCACTCCAAGAAGCTTCCCAGTTCCCTCTTCGGTTACGCATAAGAATCTCAAGCCCAGTTTTCCGAACATCTCGACAGCATATTCCAGTGGCGCCTTCGAGCATAGGGTCAGTGGTGTCCGGTCAACAAATGCAGAAAGGTCTAAGACGCCGATCTGCTCGCGGCTGCAATCGACTCCCTCCTCGTCATGACGACTCTCCACTATAGGCCCTAAAAGTCGAACTTCTGCGTCTCCGGATGATGTTAATCCTAGACCCCGCATACCATGTTCCAACTCAGCCTCTATTTCCGTGCAGGTTCGTCAGTCGACAATGCTGGCAAACTCTTCTCAGGAAGCCACGTACCAGGTAGATAACCCTGCAGCATACCGTTCCGCACGAGCACCAGCCCCGCATCCATCAGCCCTCTGTCATGTAATTGACCTAACTTACGTTCGAGGACGCTACTGGGTACCGTGTTGCTTGAGGGTACCTCGACGGTGATCTCCTCCATCGTTCGTGCAGGGGGGATCAGCACTTCCACAAGGGCCGGATTGGCGTCTCGATTGTATGAGGGGGAGAGCGATGCGGCCGACTTTGGAGACGTCCCATACGCCTGAACAAGCTTGAGTGCGTGGTCGTTGTCGAGGAAAGGATGGCCCAGAATCGTCTGAGCGAGATCGTAAACGCCCTCGCTGCTAATTGCATCTGCTATCCACTTGGCAACGAGAATAGCAATCATATGAGGAACAATGTACTCCAACTCGCCAGTCAGCTGGCCTCAGGTGTCAGCAGGGGCTGAGAGAAAAAGAGAAAGGCTGAAGATCGTACCTCGAACATGATTACGCACAAAGATATGGTCATGCGACTGACGCCAGCAAGAAACGCAGCTGCACCAACCATGGCAAAGATTCCCGGGGATGTCGAGGCCATGCACTGTCCGATCAAACGTCCGAAGAAGGCGCCTCCGTCCAAGGCAGGTATGATGACGCCGGACGGCACTTTTGTGCCGAAGGTGATTATTGTGAGAATTAGCTTGATTGCCGAGCCATGAATCAACCAGGCAATATAATCTCCTTTGCCGTCCGTCCTGGCCTCGTTGCGGCAGACAAACGACGTCGATGACTCTGCATCACGACAACTGACTAGAAGGTTTCTGACAATAACATCGCCAGAATCTCTCGTCAGGGGGTTTGGAAACTGGAGAAGCGCCGTGGCCAGAGCAACGAGGAAGACCTCGAACACGGGGTAACTTTTGATGAGTGGCAATTGCCTGAACCACCTGGACCATTTGAAGTTTGCCTTGCAGAAAATACCACCAAACAGGCCCCCCGCAATTCCGAGGGCAATGAAAACTAGGTAGTGTATGGCTTCGTATGAGGTGCCGTAGTTGGTCTCGAAGAGGACTAGTTTTCCAGTACCATTAGGGTTCAGCGCTTTCAGAATCATTGAAGCGAATAGCGAGCATAAGAAGGCTCGCCACAGGACTTTCCGAGGAAAGTATGTGCTGATTTCCTAGACGCGGTGCTCATCAGTGTTGGCATCTTGCCACCTCTCATCACGTGCAGCAAGAAGTGGCTTTCCCCTCCCCTTTCGCAACGGCAAAGAAAGGGGACAGGGTGGCTGATGCGCAGCATTCGACTTACTTCGTAGCTGAACAATACGCCCCCAATGGGTGCACCGAAAGCAACACTCAGTCCGGAAGCACAGGCAGCAGACAACATCTCACGCATCTTCCTACCGTTGTCCCTGTACTTGGGAAAGCAACGACAAACCAAATATCCAACACATGTTGAGATGTGCACAAAGGGGCCTTCTTTCCCAAGACACATGCCAGTCGCTACTGCAAAGGTAGCGCCAAAAGCCTTGACCAGCAAGACCTTCAAGTCCAGAAAATTGGGGATCACAAAGCCAGACAGGATCGTTTTGATTTCGGGGATACCGCTACCGGCAGCCATGTAGATTGTTTTACCGGAGGGAAGAGGCCGTAGCGAAGTGTTGTGGTCGACAACGGGTAGAGACCGCTTGGTCAACATGGTTGCGCTGGACGACACGACTCCAAACGCCAGGGCGGCGACGACATAGATAGCAAAGGAGAACCAGTACGTGGCGGACCACGGTCGGAAGGCATGGCAATCGCCGGCATGGTCCGTAGGGGCACAGCAGGCGTCTCTGCTCAGGAATGGGTTTGTGGTGCAGTAGCCCAGCTTCCAATCGGAAACAGTGGCTTCAGCAACATCGACGACGAAGGCGATGCATGCAGTGATGGAGCCAATGACGGCGACGGCAATCCAGCCGGAGCAGGAATCAAAAGCGGCGACGAGGGCGTAGCGGAGGCCCTTTCTCGAATGGATGTATCGGTAGCGGTAGGAATCTCTGACCAAATCGCGCAGCCAGTCGATGGTGGCGTAGTCGTTGTACGGCAGACGCTCGCCCACGGAGCTCGCAGCCATCCGTCGCTGCCCATTGCTGGACGACGAGGCATCGCCGGGGGGGAGAAGAGGCGTCTGCTCGGTTGCCATGCTGGGAGCGGTGGACACGGGCAGCGGGCAAAGGACGGCAGCGTGGCAGCATGGCAGGCGGTGGTCTGGATGTATGTATTTACGCAGCAGCAAGCCTATCTCGGGCAGCCGGTCAACAGTAGTGCGCAGCACGATAAGGGCGGATGATGATGCTTGCACGTGAGGCTGGCAGGCGCAGGTCTGGTTGGCGGTGGAGGCACGGCCGCCATGGCCAAAGACGGAAGGGGATAGTGGGCACGCGGGCGGAGCAGGCGGCGGCGGCGATCCGCAGACGGTGGGGGAGCGACACAGCGCACGTGCTCCGAGACACGCTGTGACGCCGCCGACAGGGAAGCTGCTCGCTGCCCGCTGCCCGCTGCCCGCTGTCCGCTGTCCGCTGCGGTGCCCCGCTGTCCGCCGCGTCCAGAACGAGGACAAGGAAGCCTGCCGTCGCAGCAAAACCGTCCATGTTTTGGGCCGCGCCGGCAGCGCGGCGCAACGGCTGTGGCTAAAAATCGCTAGCGAGAATTCCTGGCACCCTGGGTGGTCCCTTGGCTCTTGGTCCCTTGGTCCCACGTCTTGGGTCCCTTGGATCGCTAGACCGCCGCCCTGGCCGCGAGGTCCCTGGCCCGGCAGCCAACCGTCACCCTCGCCTGGTGCCTGGCGGACTTCCTCCCATGCTGCAACACGCCTCCACCAGCGCCACTGTTGCGCGGCCGCGCCCACTTGTCGCCTCTCGCGCACGAGCCCTCCCCAGGACCCTTGCCCCTGGGCCGACATCACTTCACATGAAAGTCGTGCCGTGACCCGCTCTTTGCCCGCACCGCCGCCAACACCTCTTCTCTCTCACACACCCTCTCTCTCGCTCTCTCGCCGCCCCCGCTCCGCCTGCGCCTCTCTGCTCCCGTGCTTCTCCGCGTGCGCCCCCGACACTCGTCACCATGGACCACGACGCCCTCCCCTACATCCCGCTGCGCTACGACAGCGCCAATTCGCACGAGTCGGCGCTGCAGCTGGTGCTGGCCCTGCGTCCCGAGTGGCGCCAGCACCAGGATGCCATCGACTTCGTCCGCTTCACCGACGGTATCACAAACACTGTACGTCGAAGGCAAGCACCCGCCCCAGCCCCGCCGCGACCCTCCCGCTGAACCGAGCCCCTGCAGCTCTTCAAGGCCGTCCTAAAGCTGCCCGGCTGGTCCGATGAGCAGATCGACCGCGAGGCCGTGCTCATGAGAGCCTACGGCCGCGGCACCGATGTCCTCATCGACAGAGAAAGTTGGTCCCGTCCCGCCCCGCCCCGCCCCGCCTTACCTAGCTGCCCCGCAGTCTGCTCACGCCCGCTTCAGGAGAGACTCGCTCGCACTCGCTGCTTGCCCGCCACAAGCTCGCGCCCCCGCTCTTTGCCCGCTTTGAGAACGGCCTGCTGTACAAGTTCATCGAGGGTTCCGTCTGCTCGCCTCCCGACCTCCGCCGCCAGGACGTCTGGCGCGGCGTCGCCCGCCGCCTTGGTCAGTGGCACGCGACACTGCCCATCTCCTACCTCTTCACCGAGATTCCCTCCGATGACGCCCCCGTCCCCGCCCAAGACGACCGCATCCATCGCCGCAAGGCTTCCTGGCTGGAGGCTGCCGACAACATCACCCCGGACAAGCCCTCGCCCAACCTATGGACCGTCATGCAGAAGTGGATCCACTCGCTGCCCCACGCAACCGACGCCGAGCAGAAGCGCAAGGCCACGCTTCAGCGCGAACTGGTCTGGCTCGTGGCCCGCCTCAGCTCCACCCCTGGCATCAGTGCCAATCCTCTGGTTTTCTGCCATTGCGACCTCCTTTCCGGCAACGTCATCATCGAGCCCCAGCCTGAGTCGGGTGAATCTCCCGCTTCGACTGCCGAGTCCAACGTCACCGACTCCTCTATCGATGCCCTGAGCGTGGACTTTATTGACTATGAATACGCTACCCCGGCGCCCGCCGCCTTTGACATCAGTAACCACTTCGCCGAGTGGGGTGGTTTCGACTGCGACTTCAATTGCCTGCCGACCCGCTCCGAGCGCCGTGACTTCATCAGCGCCTATGTCTCATCTTACAGCTCGCACCTGCCCCAGCCCTTGCCTCAGGCCGACGTGGACGCCAAGACCGACCAGTTGGTCCGCGAGGTCGACGACTTCCGTGGCGTGCCTGGCTTCTACTGGGGTATCTGGGCCCTGATCCAAGCAAAGATCAGTCAGATTGACTTCGACTATGCCAGCTATGCTGAGATTCGTCTGGGCGAGTACTGGGCATGGAAAGCAGAGCTTCTTGGCACCCGCACCGGTGACCTGCCCCTTCGTGAGACCCGCTGGGCCGAAAAATGAGTAAACGACCATCCTATTTTTAGTTTTATTTTTTGGTCTTCCGCATCTTCGCGTCCGATGAACCTTGCGGATTCAACAACCGCAACCATCACCACGACTCCTTGACCGTTGGACCTAGAATCCTTTCACCGACCGCTTGGAGTCTCCTACCTGCTCGTTGAACTTCTTTCACGGCGTCCGCGGCATCGTCCAATCTCATTTTACGTTCGGGGGCATAAGGCTGCTTTGAAAATCAAGGAGGAAAAAGTTAGTTGGTGTGACGCGGCGGCCGTGTCGACTTTTATTTTGTCTACCTTATTATTCCTCGGGCCTCCCTGGACGTTCTCATGGTCTTCAACGACGATACCCAACTCTACTGTCTTGAATTTCACGTTATAGAAGAGGTCTCGATTTAATGTGGAGGTGGAGGTGGAGGCGATGGCTGCTCGTAGAGGGCTAAGAGGAGGCCTCCGTGCCCGACGGCTTGGTTAGAATCAAGGGCGAAGGGTAGTCGTCAGCAGGGCACCATGTACCAGACAGAAAGTCGGAATCAAGCAATTGAACCCGCAACCATGTTCACTCGAAATGCACGTATCTTGGACAATGTCTAGAACAAATCATCTGCGTTCACGTCTTCGCCTCTACGGCGAGCCAGCCAGATGCGGCCGCTCTCATATACACCTAGATACAAGCCACTTCCGACCATGGTCCAAACAGCGCGAAGGGCACCGCCGCGCCAAATGCCGCGGAAACCCTCCTGGGCAATGATTTCGCGGCCAATGGCCAAGCTCGACTTTCGGGAGCCGCTCTTGCCTGACAAGTCCTTGACAGCAGCAACGGGGCCGTCTCCCGCAGGCTTCGACGTGTTCCCCAGGGCATCCTTGAGGGCGCCCGGTGCCGCGTCGGGCGCCGGCTTGGAGGCCTCGGCAGCAGACAGCATGATCCGCGTCTTGATGAGATCGATGGGGGTGGTGACGACGGCGGCGACGCTGCCGGCAGAGCCGGCGCTGATGGCCGTGATCATGCCGCTCTCGGCAAGCGAACCGGTCCTGGTGCCGGCCCTGTCGCGGTAGCTCTTGAGGTATTCCTTCATGCGCTCAAACATGGGGAACTGGAGGGCGGTAAAGGGCAGGTTGCGGCCGGCCAATGCCGTGTAGCCGCGCCAGAGGGCGAGGGGGTTGGAGCGGAACTTGGCTAGGGTCTGCACGGTGGCGTTGCCCCGGCCGGCGCGGGCGTCGACCATCTGGGCATTCTGCTTGATGACTTCGGCGGGCGTCAGGATCGCGCACGACACGAGCTCGCCGACCGAGGAGGCAATCGAGTGTATGACGGGCTGCGGCAGCAGGTGGGAGTTGTGCGAGGGCAGCTTTGGGTTGTGGGAGGTCAGGAAGGCCTTGAACCCCTCGTAGGTGGTGAAGAATGCTCCTGCTTCGGGCTGTCAGCCGGCCGGGCACTTTTTTTTTGCTTTTGCAAGGTGGGGCAAGGTACAAGAAGGCAATGTGGCTATTATGACGCTGCCGACGCCCTGGTATAGGCCGCGGAAGAGGGCCGGGCGGTTGATGGTGTTCGTTTTGGCATTGAGGTACAGGCGGGCATAGTCGGGCGACTGCAGGCGGGTCTTGAGGGTGTCGAGCGGGTAGACGAGAAGGTCGACGGTGAAGGCTGCGAAAGCACCGGCCTATCAGGAGGGCGGGCGGGTTAGCACAGGCGGGGCTGCGGGGGCGGAGTGGGGGTCACCGACCAGCAGGATGTCGGTGGTGGTGTTGTTGCCGGACATGGGGAGCTAAGGCGTTCTGCAGCGCTCGTGGAGAGCAGCCGGTGCCAGTCGTGATGAGATCAGATAAAAGTTGCACCCCGAACTCCGACACGCCCGATTGCCGCCCGGACGCTACGGGCATGGTGCACATGGCCCACCGTACCTCGTACACGCTGCTTGGCTTGGGACCGCACGCATGCGCCTGCGGGAGCCCCAGCCCCATCTGGACCGCGGTCGGGCTGGGGGCGAGCGTGCCTGGCACCTGGCTGCCAGCCGTGGGCGCGCCGCCGGCGTTGCGCGTGGCAGTGTCATCAGCGGCTCGCAGACGGGCGGCCGTTGGAGTCGCAGGTGATGTGGTCAGCACCGACGTCATGCCGGGCCTCCGCCTAGGTCGGCCTGCCTGACCTGCCTGGCCTCTCCGTCGCGCTGCCTTGGGCTGCTCCAGCCTGCCCGCCCAACACAGCAAGCAGCGAGTGCCACTGGCCGCAGCCGGTGTTGGCGATTGCCACGGCGCAATCACTCGCAGGGACCCTGATGCTCCCGCCGCAGGTGTTTGCCGTGGCGCACGCAAAACAGGAATTCAC
This sequence comes from Diplodia corticola, assembly GCF_001883845.1. NCBI lineage: Eukaryota > Fungi > Ascomycota > Dothideomycetes > Botryosphaeriales > Botryosphaeriaceae > Diplodia > Diplodia corticola. The sequence goes on from NW_017971485.1 coordinate 320,826, forward strand.
GGCAACCTGCGCTGGCTGCTGCATTGTGATTCAGTCGGCCGCGCGCTGGCGTCATACCAGCAGCGAACCCCCCCGCCCCGAGCCCAAGGCTCTGCCCTTAGCCGCCGCCTGCCCGCCCGCCCGCCTTGCCCAGCGCTGCAAATCCTGCACCATCCAGCCTTCTCGAATCCACCCTGATCCCTCACCGGCCATACCAGCTAGCTTCAAACAAATACCGCCAACCGTCCACGCGCGCCCGCCCTCTGCCCAACTACTCTCCATACCCGCCTCCTCTTTACTCTCCCAACTTCCTCCGCAAGGTATACAAGCCCCCCGCTCTCCTCACAGCGCCCACTCTGACCTACCACCAGACACCTATCTCACTTGTCACTCCACCTCTTCACCGACGCTCGCACGAGCGCCAGGCCGCCGCCATGTCACAGTACGGCTACGATGACGGCCCACGCCGTCACGAGTCGCGCCGCACTCGCACCCGTGAGCCCGAATACGTCGAGGAGACGTACATCCAGCGTGGCAACGCCCCGCCCCAGCGCGACCTCGTCTACCGCCCCGCCCGCGACGACAGCATCGAGGATATCCCACGCGACTTCCCCCCACCCGGCGCCGAATACCGCCGGACCAAGGTGCGCGAGAATTACGGCCCTCCGCGCCGAGCGCGCTCTGTCGGCCGCCGTGACTACTATGACGACGACTACAGTGACTACGCCCCTGCGCCGCGGGGCCGACGAAGCCGTGACGATCCCTACTACTCGGACGACTATGACCGTCCTCCGCGCCGCGAACGCCGCAAGTCCAAGGTCGAGGAGTTCATGGATGACGCTGGCCTTGGCGGCGTCATGGGCGCCGTGCTTGGGAAGTCGCGCAGCAAGAGCAGGTCTCGTGGTCGGGACGACCGGTACGCCGACCGCTATGATCGCCATGATCGCTACGATGACCGCAGCCGGAGCCGGAGCCGTCACGGCAAGTCCGAACGCAAGTGGCAGCAGGCTGCCCAGGCGGCCCTCGTCGCCGGAGCCGTCGAAGCCTTCCGCAGCCGCAAAGATCCCGGTGCCTGGACCGGCGAAAAGGGCACTCGCATCGCAACCGCTGCCCTTGGTGCTGCCGGCATCGACGGCCTTGTTGACAGAGACCCGGATAAGAAGAGCAAGCGCCACACCGCCGAGGCTGTGATTGGCGGCTTGGTCGCTAATCGTCTGGCAAACGGTCCGAGAGATCGCTCCGCCTCCCGGGGTAGATCTCCTTCCCGCTCACGCTCCCGTGCTCGCTCTCTCTTCAGCCGCAGCCGGTCACGAGGCCGTTCCGTGGACCGTGAGGAAGGAGGCGGAGGTGCCATCAAGAACCTTGCGGGGGCCGGCGCCATTGCTGCCGCCGGCAAGGCCATTTACGACCGTGTTCGATCCAAGTCCCGGCGTCGCAGGTCTCCGAGCAGCTCGAGTGCCGATAGTTACGTTCCCTCGCGCGGTCGCCGGTACGGTCGTCCTCGCGGATCGGCGGATGACGATTATCCAAGGACATCCATGGCCGGGAGCGTAGCGGGCGGCCCCGTGGCGACGCGCGGAAGACGCAACAGCAGCGTGAGCTCGGAATCGACTACGGATATGGAACAGCAACGGAAGAAAATGCGAGGTAAGGAACTCCTCACTGCGGGACTGGCGACTGTCGCAACCATTCATGCGGCGCACGGTGTCTACACGTCCATGGTGGCATCGGAGAAGCGGCGCAAGCTCGTCTCCGAGGGTGAAATGTCGCCTGAAGAAGCTCGCAAGCGGAAGAGCAAGAACATGCTGCAAGATGCAGCAGCAGTCGGTATTGCAGCGCTCGGTGTCAAGAGCGCTTTCAGCGAGTGGAAAGAGATGAACGAACAACGCCACCATGTGCATGAGCTCGAGGCCAAGCGACGCAAGAAGAGGAAGCAACGCGACCGGGCACAGCGCGACGCTAAACAGAACGCCCTGATGAACGGCTCCGCTAATCCGTATGCCATCCCAGCTCCTGGCACCGCGTACCCGCAGTACGGCGCCTCAACCTACGCAGATGCGAACCCTTACTCCGCTGGCAATCTGCCACCGCCACCGATGGGGGCTCCGGCTGGAAGATACTGAGTTAGCGTCACGGATTTTGGTTTTTGCATTCCTACCCCTTTCTTTTATGGTGGTCTCTGGGCGGAGGCGCGGGACCCAAGACTGGCATGCGTGGATCAAGACACACCTTGGGAAAGGGATTACAAGAAACACGGACATGATTGTGGCGATTTCCTCTGCTTTTGTCATTTTACAAACATGCGCGATACCGGTCCTTGAAGGCGGGGGTCTAACGAATTACGACGAGGTTACGACGATAGACTGCTGGCAAACTAATGGCTTTGCGTTCTTCGACCATTACTATAATAGATGAGTTTGATGCCAACTCTGCAGACCAACCACTATGCTTGACGTGCCATGATACTTCCTACCGACGCATGCTTTCCCAATCTTCGGCCAAGATGTCGGCTGCCCGCTCAGCTACAGCATACACGTCAGACTGGATGTTCCCTCTGGGAATCAGCGGGAACACGCTGGCATCCACGACGCGCAGGCCGCCGACTCCATACACGTTCAAACGCGAGTCGACCACTCCTCCCAGCTCCTGCGGCATCATGGCCGCGGATCCGCACAGGTGGAAGTGCGGAATGTACCCATCCCTCACCATCTCTCGCGCCTCGTCCACGGTCTCGACGGCCCTCCCCCCGTTGTGGATCCGCCGGCCGTCCTCTTTGAACAGGCCGGCCAGCGGCGGCGTCGCGCGCAGCCGTTCGGCGAAGAACAGGTGCCGCGCGAGCATCTCCAGGTCGAGCGGGTGCGACATGGCCCGCGGATCGAACCTCGGCGTCGCCCTCGGGTCCGCGGACCGTATGTGCACGCGTCCCCGGCTGAAGGGGTGGTTCAGCACCGATATGATGGAGGCGTAGCACCCGGGCGTGGGCATGGAGAGGAAGTCCTTTGGCGAAGGCCCGGCGGCGGGGGCGATCTGGAAGGGCGCGAGGGTGTACTGGGCCGATGAGCTGCCCGGCGACGACAGCTGGGCTTTGAGCACGTCGTACTGGGCGCGGAGGCTGGCTGGCAGGTCCGAGTCGGAATCGGAATCGCCCAGGTGGGCGGAGAAGAGGTCGGACAGGTCGACCTGGGACACGTGCTGGTCGAGGAGAGGGAGGAACGAGGACGGGGTCGAGCCGACACAGAGCGGCCCTGTGGCTGTGGAGAGGTATGCCGCGAACGCGGCCTGCTGAACGGCGGGATCGCGCATCTGGTCGCCCGACGTCGTGGGATCTCGGACCTCCCACGAGGCGGGCACGGTGGGATGGTCCTGGAGGTTCTCGCCGACTTGCTTGTTGTCGACGAAGCATTCGATCCCATGGCTTGCGAGCAGTTCTTTGGAGCCGATGCCGGACAGTTCGAGAAGCTGGGGTGTCTTCAAGGCACCTGCAGCAAGTGCAACCTCGTGCTTGGCCGAAATCTGGTGGCTGGACCCGTCTTTGGCCGTGAAGCGGACACCGGTTGCCCTGCACGATCCATCGGGCTGCCTTTCAACCACGATCTTCTCGACCAGGGCTTCAGTGAGCACCCGCAGATTGGGGCGGCGGAGAACGTCGTCGGTCAAATATGCGGAACCGGCATGGCTCCTGGCCCGAGTGGCAGGATGGATGTTCGCTGGGGGATTGAAAGCACCGCTTGCATTGCCCGAGACCGGATCGCCGGTCATTTCCAGGTTGAGGGCGTTGAACGCACGAGGCCAGGCCCTGCTGAATGGTGCAGACCCGTCGGTGCCGCCGAACGAGACTTGAACCGGGCCACTGTCCCCCTGTGCGCCCTCAACCATGTAGTCAAGCATAAGCCCTTCGCGCAGCTCCTTCGCATCGGGCTCCGTGAAGGTGTGGAACTTGCGGAAATACGGTGCAATGGATTTCCATCCCCAGCCGGCATTGCCCAGTTTCTCCCATGAATCGAAGTCGCTCTGGGATGGGTATATGATCATGCCGAGGTTGATGCTGCAAGTGCATGTGAGCAATGGTGGCACGGCCTTCTGGCTTGTTGACTTACGCCGATGAGCCACCAAGGACTTTGGCCGTGGGCTGGCCGATAGAGCGGCCATTCAGGTGCACCTGCAACGATGGTCAGTCCCGAGTGACGAACGCTGTTTGGACAGCCACAGACCTGAGGTTCACTGGTGATGCACCAATCGTAATCCGGATCGGAATATGTGCTCGCGGCAAGGCCAGGAATGGTGATTTTGGGGTCATCGAGGCGGTTTTTGCCAGCCTCCAGCACAAGCACCCGGATGTCCTTGTTTTCCGTCAGTCGTGAGGCGACCGTCAGGCCCGAAGTGCCGCCTCCGATGACCACGAAATCGAACTCGGCCAACCCAAGGCCGGTGGAGACGGATGTATCAACTGCAGCCGTCATGATGCCCAGCCGCTGCCGGGTCATCGAAGGCCATCACAGCTGCTTTCATATGCTGCCTGCTACCTGCGCGTTGCTTTCGACACAACCCCACCTTCCGCGACGCCGCCTATCGGTCAGATAATAGGCGGCGCAACTAAGCCGGGCCTGGAAGCTGTTTCTATTGGAGGATGCGGCTGGAAGCTGGCGTGGGGGCCAGATTGCGGGCGCTTTGCGTCGTTCCTGCGGTGGGGCATGCCAAAAGCGGCTTATGATCCACCTTGGGCATATGCTGCGAGAGAGGGCTTGAAAGTATGGGTCAGCGTGTGGTAACCACTTCCTCAACGTGTAAACGCGGCGCTTGTTCATGGGTGGAGCTAGGATGATTGAAGATTGCTATTAGCGCGCTGTAGAAAGCCGGTGGTGTTGCTTAAGTTGAGCTGATATCATGGAGAACTACCACAGGCGTAGTTTTGAGAATGGGTGTGGTAGGATTCGAAGGAGCTATATGTTCGTATTACTCTTCGCCCTAGCCCCCAGCCACAACGCTCCTCTCTGTGGATGCCTGTGTAAGCATCCACACCAGGATTGACTATTCAGCGAGTCAGGTCGGTAGAGACGGCTGATTTGAGGAGATAGGTGTTGAAATGCAGGCACGGACATGTTGATTATAAAGTGGTCTGTCAGCAAGTTAAAGCGGCGTGTGGCTTGCTGAGGATCACAACGCATGCAGAGGATGCTTTGTGGAGCCTTGGCTGAGTAAGCGTAGTCTACCGGCCTTGACATTTTGCCGACGCTTTCTCAGCAACCGGCTGAAACAACGTGCCGGACCGGCCGTGGAGCTGGTACAAAAGCGTGCCATTACCACTAATGGACGAGACTCACTACTACATCCTGCCACTCTCAGCTCACCAACCTTCTTACAACCTCAGACTTCCAGATGACTCAAACATACCTTGTGACCGGCGCCGCCCGCGGCATTGGATTTGGCCTGGTCGAGTCTCTGGTGCAGAGGCCCGGTGTGACCGTGGTTGCTGCCATCAGAGACATCAGCAAGAAGGAGGGAGTGGAACGACTCAACGCCAAAGCCGCCAAAGGATCCAAGGTCGTGGCTGTGCAGATTCGCGCCGGAAACACCGATGATGCCCAGGCACTTCCTGCCGCACTGTCGGCACATGGCATCGACCATTTGGACGTCGTGATAGCCAATGCGGGAATCTCAAACTACTACGGCCCTGCCGCCACCACAACACTCGAAGCCTTCCGGGACCACTTCGAGGTGAACACCATCGGATTTGTCACGCTGTTTCAGTCTGTTCTGCCTCTCCTTGAAAAATCGCAGAAGCCCATCTTGGTCTACGTTTCCTCTGCCGTGGCCTCCATAGGGCGACCGATACCTTTGCAGTGCACCGCCTACGGTGCTTCCAAGGCAGCCGGGAACTTCATCGTTTCCAAGATCGTCGAAGAGAATCCGAAGCTGATCGCTTTCGCAATCAGTCCGGGATGGGTAGGTCGAACCAATTATGTCGGGATTCCATCAGCTAACCTTGATGAACAGGTCCAAACCGATATGGGAAACACGGGGGCCAAGACGGCTGGCTTGGAAGAGGCTCCAGAAACGGTGGAAGGTAGCGTTTCGGGTATCCTAAACCGTGTTGACAATGCCACGCTGGAGAGGGATAGTGGAAAGTTCAAGGATTACAAGGAGGACGATATTCCGTGGTAGACATGCCATGTTGTTCCGTCTTTATGAAGCCTTATGGAAAGCTTCCTCGGCTCGAGCGTCAATGTGGGGTCGCCTTTTGACACCGGTTGAAGGTGCTGTATGTGATGAGCAAAGAAACAATCTCCTCCTTTCACCACGTCCGTTGTCTTTTCGCCGTGAATCAAGCAGCCTTGACCCCTCGGCATCTTGGCGCAACCGTATCAAACCGGTCAATCCCATGACTCACTCCCAGCTGGTGTTCACAGAGCTTGGACGAAGTATGTTTTCCATCGCAGAAGAGCATATGAACTTGGAAAGCAAGGGCGCGATAGAGGTACTTTGTCGGCGCTCATCGAACAGTGATAAAAAGGCTGTGGCGAGGAGTGGGGTTGTTGCGGTAGACGAAGCGGCAGTCATCGTGGAGAAGATCTAGTTCGGTTGCGCGAGCGACGCCCCGGATGTCGTGCGAGCACGCCAACGCACGCGAGTAAGAATCAACACTCGGAGACACTCCCAACTTGCTGTCGGCTCAGGAACTACCGGAGACAAGCGGCGGACTCGAGTTCTCAAACCTGTCCGGGTGCTCTGGAAACAGAAAAGGCACCGGAACTTTCCTCTGTTCAGCCAAGAAAATCGTGGCAAGCTGGGATGTACAGAAGCTCGTCATACCTAGCGGGAATGACCATCTTTTTGATTCCCCTCATGCATTAGCACCGGTTGCAGATCCATACAAATAATGGCCCGCCAAATATTGTCTCACCTTCTATCTTGACCCATCTGCAGAATCCTACACCGCGACAAGCCTAACACAGGACAATGTCGGACGCCAAGGAGGACCTGAATGCTACGGATGTCGAGTTGGACAACCCGAACCGTAAAGTGGTCAAGAGTGAGCTTCAGTGCAGCTTGTCATTGCCGGTGGGATGCTAACGAAGCGACAGCCAAATGGTATCGATCAACCATATACAATGCCGTCATTTTGGGAGTATGCAATCTGCTGGCACCGGGCATATGGGGCGCCATGAACTCGCTCGGCGCAGGAGGGGCGCAGAAGCCGTATCTGGTCAACACAGCCAATGCCCTGACTTTCTGTCTCATGGTCGTCACATGCATCTTCTCTAGCGTCGTGGTGAAACGGATTGGAATCAAATGGACCCTCATTGCCGGCACACTAGGCTACGCACCGTACGCAGCGGGTCTCTACACGAACAACCGGTTCGGCACCGAGTGGTTCGTCCTCTTCGGAGCCGCTCTCTGCGGTCTGTCGGCAGGTATTTTCTGGATGTCCGAGGCAGCAATTGCCCTATCGTACCCCGAGCCTTACAACCAAGGACGGTTCCTGGGTCTCTGGCTGAGCTTTCGGCTGGGTGGACAAATCCTTGGAGGAGCCATCAACTTGGGAATCAATGCCAACAGAAACGAAGCCGGCTCAGTGTCATACGCGGTGTATCTGGTTTTCATCGCACTGCAGGCCCTCGGCCCGTTTGCCGGGCTGCTCCTGAACAAGCCGTCGCAGGTGCAGAGGAAGGATGGCGTGCCAGTGAAGCTAAAGATCACAGCTGGCACCACAGCAGAGCTCAAAGACACGGCAAAGCTCTTCTTTAGCAAGAACTTCTTGCTGATTGTGCCACTGATCGCGCAGGCCGTCTACTCGGAAGCCGTCGTCTTCACGTTCCAGTCCTTGTGGTTCACGGTGCGGGCGCGAGCATTGGGGTCGTTCCTGTCGGGCATTGTCGCCATGGCAGCGGGCAACGTGCTGGGAGCATTCCTCGACCACACCAAACTCAAGCTGCACACGCGGGCGCGGTGGGCCTTCTTCACCGTCTTCGGGCTGCAAGGAGCATGGTGGGTTTGGGCAACAGTGCTGGTGACCGAGTTCCACAAGGCGCAACCCACATACGACTGGGTGGACGCGGGCTTCGGCAGAGGGTTCGCTCTGTTCCTGTTCATGATCATCGGCTTCCAGATCCAGTACATGTACCTGTAAGTGAGCCAGCACCCTGGCCTTGCGGCGACTGACGGCAGAGCAGATACTTTGTGGTGGGCAACCTGGCGGATAACGAGCCTGAAGTCGTGCGGATTGCTGGTCTGCTCAGGGCGACAGAATCCGCGGCGCAGGCAGTCAGCGTAAGTCTCGACGATTTGCAGCCATATTGGGAGCAATCCGGGCTAACGTTCACCATGGACAGTACGGGCTGAACAGCATCCCAATCATGGCCGAGGTAGGAGGAGTGTATCTGAACTTTGGGCTTTGGGCAGTCGCGTTGTTGCCGGGATGGCTTGTGGTTCGCCAGATTGGGTACGGCTTGGGAGACAAGAAGGTGCATCGTGAGGCCGACCTGGTGCAGGAAGCGAGAAACGAGGCGCCGGGAACCGAAAGCCAGTCGAAATGAAGGCGGGGGCAGTGTCGGCCGGGCATACTGTAGACATTGTCGATAGGTAGATAGACTGGGGCGGAATGAAGTGGCCGCAAGGCGCGTGCTGGGGCCAGCCGTCGGTTGGCGCCCGTGCGCCGCGCGAGTCATGCAGATCGATGATTTTCCGACCCATCTGCACTTGCACCTGCATCTGCATCTGCGCCGGCTGCTCCCCACCATCAGCCCTCCTCCGTCAGAATGGCCGACATCGACGAGGACGACGTCTCGCAACTGCCCACGCACAATGCCGACAACGTCGACCTCAGCGACGAGACGCAGGACTTCCGCTTCCTGACCAGTTTGTCGTGCGTTGCGTCATTGCGCCCCGTCTTCCGCTCGGCATCTGACATCACGCAGCATCTCTGACAATGGCGCCTCAAAACTCCCCAAGCGTGGCGAGAAAGACTTCGAGCCACATGCCACCTCGTTGCAGGCCAGTGCTCTTGATGCCTCACGCCAGGCCATGCACCAAGCCATCTCAAGCACCCGCATCCACAACCCCAAGAATCACGTCGTCGCTACCTACGATCCCGTCTCCAACATGGCCCGCGTCGACCAGGTCAAGGGCCAGGCTTTCCGCACAATGGGAAAACACATTTCTGGCGTCATGTGGCTGCTCCCCGAGGAAGCCTTGTATCTGCTCGAGCGTGGCTCACTTGACATCCGGTGGCCGTCTGACGATGGTGAGGACGAGGGTCTTCCTATGAGTCTGCAGGGCGCGTATGCAGCCTTCATTGGCATGGAGGACTCTGCCAACGGCCACCTCACGCTCGAGAAGTACACTGTCTATGCTGGCTTGAAACGATCTGGTTACATTGTGACCCGCGCCGACAGCTGGGATGGTGTCAAACACGTCAATCACTCCGCGGATAAACATCCCTCACCCTCCATACTGCAGAACTTCTGGAGCTTTGGCGTGTTCCGTAGCCTATGGTCATTTTTACTTCCTGCATCACGCCGCGGCCCGAATCCTGGTGCTGCCCTCGGCCCTCTTGTATCACCTGGTTTATACCGGCACTACAGTAAGTTCCGTGCTGCCCTAGAGCAGCCAAGCGACTGATACATTCTCTCTCTCTCTGCCAATAGATGACGTCTACCGCCTACTAGACATTGTACAGTTCCATGACCCTCGGCAGTTGCCGCAATTCTCCCCAGAAGAGTCGAACCAAGACCCTTTCCGTGTTGCTTACTCTGTCTACAAACCGACGCCAGCGTGGAAGAAGTCTGCGCCGGGCCCTCCGGACTTCCGCGTCGCTGTGGTCAATGCGCGTGACACGTCCGTTCCTACATTGCCGCAGTTGAACGATCTTCTCGCCTCGACACCTTACGATCCGCCCAAACCAGATGCGCCGCTTTATCAGAAACTCAAACAGGGTCACCGGAATGTAATTCTGGCGATCGTCGACCAAGGAATCGTAAGCTATGTGAGGATGGCGGACGCTGGATTTGGCCTTGAGAAACTCTATGAAAGAACCCCTCGCGGTCAAGGCTCCAAGCGAGGCGGCTTCAGAGGTCGTGGTCGTGGCCGCGGACGTGGCCGCGGACGGTAGTGATAGAAGCAACTCGCCTTTGCGAAACGTCAACGGTAGGCCACGTTATCTGAGGACGTACCCGAATGGCGAAGCTAAGGACGCCCATCTCTTTGATGGTATGGGGGATCTTGGCCCACAAGGAAGCGCGGGAGACCTCCCGTATCCCGGCGCCTTGTGAAGGGCTGATAGCGGATCACGCATCTTCGCATCTCCTGGGCACATGGAAGCTCATCAACGCCAGTAAGCGTCACACAAAGCTATCACCGCACCCATCATGCCACCTGCAACCTATCGGTCGTGCAGACAATACACACCAGAAGTTAGCTCAGGACAAACGCTCATGTGGACCTCAGCATTCACAGCAGTGCAAAGCGCGGTTGATCGATCACAGTAGGCCACAACGTGAGTCATTGATCGAAATGACATTGGGATGTTTGTGGACTCTGCCACAGTATATGGCAGAAATTGGAGATGCCTGAACACCGCCGAGGACACAACGTTCTTCCTAGGTGGGCAATCGGATCCAGTATATGGACGCATTTGTCCGCATTTAAGACTAATATTGATTTTAAACTACATATATAAGTATCTCTGTGAGACAGATATAAGTGGACTCGGTCCCCCTTACGTCGCGTACCTCGTCGTGTCAACCCGCTTGGCTATGGCCGACTTCAGGATTTCGGAGCGGGGGTTGCAGCTGTCCCATTTGCTTTGCTAGCCGTTCATCACGTAGGAGTGGCAGTTGTATATGAAAGGATGGCAAGGAAATGGTAGGTCGGGATGGCTAGGATAGAGAAGTTGAGGTGCTCCATGAGGGAAGACAGCGCGAGCAGAGCGAAGGCTTGGTGGACCAACCTGGAGCAGCTGGGCCTTCCTTATATAAGCTGAATGCGTACAGCGACGCCAGCCGGGACTCGACTGATCGTCTATATGATCCATTAGTGCAAAGTCATATTCGGAGTCAAGCTGCGACGGAACCGTGAGGATGCAGTCAAATGGTGGTTCGTCGCACGTTGGCGGGCGCACGGCCAATCAGACGTGAGCGGCGTCGCGCGTCACTCAGCAGCCTGGACCCCAAGCTTCGTGAGCTGCAGCTCCGGAGCCTCAGCATCACCGTCGCCGTCACGATCCATTTCCGCCTGCCCAAGCCGCACTTCCCGCACAGCCTTTCCCATACAATATACCGCGTTCTTCGAACTTTCGCCCCCCGCAATCATGGTAGAGCCCCGCCCTGCCCGCGTGTCGTCGGTATTGCTAACATTGCCGCCGCCAGTCACTCCGCATCACACCCGCGCCCTCCAACCCCAAGAGCACGTCCGCCACGCTGGGCGCTCCGTCAGCCCCCGGCGTCCATGACACTCTTCGTTCCAACCTTGGTCTGACCGCTACCTCCGCCGCTGCGTCGTCGTCCAACACTCCTGAGCCTCAGCTTCAGTCGTCGCACCCTCTTGAAGCTCGTCTGGCCAAGTGGCGCGCCACGCAGGATGCCTTGAAGATGGAGGGTCTGCGCCGCACCTTCGGTATGGGTGAGCCTATCAGACGTGGTATGGAACTCAAGCTAGCGGCTGCCGGTGAATGGAGGCCTGCTGCTCTAGGCGGTGCTAGCAACGTCCACGGTGATATTCTCTCTGGTCGTGACACCGAGATTGGTTGGGAGGACGTCTACAAGGGTAAGCCTCGCCGTCAGATTTTGGCGTTCCCCTCCCTCCCCTCCACTCGTTCCTGCGTAGGCCTTGTATGCTAACTTGAGTGACACACCAGGAGACGATCTCCGCGAGGCGCCGGACTTCCATACTGAGATGGAAGCACGCATGAAGATGAACTGGTAAAGAGAGGGGTCCCGACATGTATGCAAATGGCGCTACCGACATAGATAAGCCAAGACGACGGTAATGGAACACTGGAATTCTATTCATGCTCCACTGATTCACGGCCTGATTACAAATTTGGCAAGGAAGGAATGTCTTAGAGTATTGCATGACGAAGAGCTGATACGTCTTGCACGATTAATTGCACAGTGCCATTAGACTTGTTGCGGTCCTGAACATTTGGCGGTGACGATGATGGTGATAACGATGATGATGAGCTCCCAAACGCCATTTCTGCCCATGTTCGCTTTGCCTCACGCCGACCAGAAAGGAGGAAAGAGAAGAAAGAGAAGATCAAAAAGACGACAAGCCATTGCACTTCCGGCTGCAAGACCGTCTTGACCGCCGATGAAAGCAACATGTACACAACCCCGAACGCTGTCGTCAGTCAAACACTGGACGCATGCACTCCTCGGACCGTCTCTGGAGTACTGGTATCTTGGAGGATAAGATAGGAGCAACTGGAGGCCTCATTCTTCGACAAAAGGCAATCCAAGGTGGCAGCGAAATATCATAGGATTACACAGCGACACCTGGCGGTCGTCTCACCATCATCGTGGTCGCGGCTTCCTGTCTTTGCTGTCTTCGCATCCTCTTCATCGACCACTTCCTGCGGCTTGACCGTCATGTGAACAACGTTGGGGGATTCTGCCTGGAAGCGGCAGTCTTTCAGCGGCTGCTTATCGTCGAGCATCCGTCCGAAAGAGATCAAACGTATCGCGCTGGGCGACGAGGGCCGCGGCTCCCACTCTGTCGAGGACTGTTAGCATGACATGACCCCATCGCCACCATACTGGACTGTTCGCGTCGCACCTTCGCGCCAATCCCTCCATATCAGTTCCTTGAGGGTGTAGACGCTGATGTTGAAGGGGTCCATGTTCTCGACGGTGACATTGCGCTTCCGTAGGTACTTTTCGTCGATCTTGTAGGGATGGCGGGCGCCGCTGGTGAGCAGCAAGGTAATGACGACCTGAGGACCGCTGGCCGGATCCGGCTTCGCGGCGGGAGTGTCCGAAGCGGGCCCAATGGCCTCGGTCTCGGAGCGAACGAGAGCCGGTTCGGGCGACGGCTGCTGGGGCTCGTCGAGTTTGACGTCTGCATCTTGCGGTGTAGCGTTGGGAGTGGAGGCGGGAGGCGGTATCGACGAGTCGTGCTCGGGGGCCGGCTGCGGCGTGAGGGTGCTCATTTCGACGGAGCTGTGTGGGGGGCCGGCTTCATTGGAAGCGGGTTGGGCGGGCGCGTCGGCGGATGCTCGAGAGCCTCTGCGAGGAGGAGAGGAGGCCATGGCTTGGGGGTTACCGGGGGGCGCCAGCGACAGGGAGGGTAGGCGGTCGGGGGGCAGATCCGCGCGGGCGATAACGAGCGGCGGCGTTTTTCAGGGCTATCGGCGCAGAAGCAGGGCGACGTCGTCGAAGCGGCCCGTCATCGAGCCAAGGAGCCTTGAGAAGTGCCAGGACAGACAAACCGACGGACAGGTACGGACGGGGTTGAGGCTGCGCTGGCTGTAGGGCGGGACTTGCGCTGAGGGAGCGCTCGCTTCCCTTGGCAAATCAGCGTTGGCTTCCTTCAGCACCTCTTAGTAGCACGCCTGGCCAGGCCTCGGGGCGGCGCCGCTTGACAATGGCCAAATGCCGCCTGCTACCTTCCGCCGGCCACCCGCTCCCACGCGGCGTGCCTCGCCACAGCCCGCGGACGTCATGGTCGCGCGCTGCAGCTCGTGGCGCCATGCCCTGGCGCGCGGCCGGGCAACAATGGTCGACTGGCCTGCGCCCGGCCAGTGGCTAAATGAGCCGGCTGCTCGTCCTGGAGTGCAGGCTGCACGCTCCACTGCCACCAGAGCGACGTGCCGATCTTCCGCTCCCACCCTCCCGCCCGGTGGGGGCGCCTGCGAACTGCTGCCTCTTGGCGCCTGGTGAGCGCTGCTTCTGACGTCTGCATTGCTAACCTACAGGTCCCTCGGCCTTCACTGCGCCCACCGCCCGTACGTCGCCGCGCTCTCGAGCCGCACGCCCTCCATCTCCTCGCGCACGCCCAGCATGCTCACCCGCCCAATGCTCACCCCTCCGGCCGTGCTGTCCGCCCTCCACCCCCGGAGCATCCCTTGCAGCGTCTCCACCACCTCAGGCCGATCCTCTATCAGTAGGGAAACCGCGTCGTATCCACCCGCCCCCGGCACAACGCCGCCGATGACCCCCGGCACTTTCGAGCACGCGTCCAGCAGTGCCGTCTGCTCCGCCGGCTCAATCGGCACACCCGACTGCTGCGACATGTCTCGGATCAGCCGCCGGATGTCTGCGATGCAGCTCTTTAGCTTCTCGTAGTCACGGCTCTTGCTTTCTGCAAGCGCGACCAGCTCTGCAGCAAGCGCTTCGTTGCTCCCTTGCAGCCGCGCCCACAGCGCACTCGCCACTTCCGCCTGCTCCTTGCGCCATGCGAGCACCTTCTTCACCATGCCGGGCGTCTGAGAGCCGCAGTCGACGTCGCACATGACCAGGCGGATTCCGTCAGGGACTTTAACCGCGGACTTGGTAATCACCGTGTCCCACTTGCGCGAAGGCTCGCTCTCCTCCACCAGACCTCTCAACGCGTTGGCGAACCCAGCTGCCCCCGGTTCTCCATGAGCCGACAGAAGCGACGGCGAGAACCTGCGATACAGACAGGAGCCGAACACTGCAGACGCGACGTCGAAGCCGGAGCCAACCTTCCCCTGAGCGGCGCAATGGGCAGCCTGCGCGAGGTTGTGCAGCCGCAGCTTCCCTTCGTCGGTCGAGAGCGAGAAGGCACTTTCAGGAAGGTAGTGGGACAGCACAGCGCCGGTGAAGGCGGTCACCAGGGCTGCCGAGGAGCCGAGCCCGGTCTTGTGCGCCTCCCACAGCGGCACGTTGAAGCTCTTGAATCGTTCGCCGGGCGGCTGGACGTCGGCGGGGCCGGCGGAGTAGTAGTCGTTGTCGGCCAGGATGGTAATCGAGGCCGGCGCAATGCGTTGCGGGGTGATAGCTGAGATGTAGGTGAGCGCATAGCTGAGAGCCGTCTCGACGAAGGGGTTGCGATGGAGTGCTTCTGTAGCGCGACTAGACGCGGCGGTTGGAATGAGCGGCAGAAACACCAGAGACGGTCATTGGCATCCGGTCACCATGCAGGGCGGCACGAAGGAGAAGCACACTTACGCTTGGAGCTGAGTCACCTCGATGCCGCCAGCGGACTCGGCCAGCCTGTAGCCATACTCCCAGGTCGCGCCGACGAACTGAGGCGACTGGACGATTATCTCAGAAAGGCTAACGCCGGAGCCCGTCGACAGCGGGCGGACGAGCACGTGGATGCGGGCACTGAGGCCAAATACGAGGCCATTGAAGTCGCGGTCGAGCACCAGATAGCCGCCGGCAAGCAGGACCTTGCCGGGCGCAGAGACAGCCACGGCCATAGTGAGGGAGATGGTCGAGCGTTGCACGGCGGGCGGGCACAGGTTCCGCCGGATATGAAGCAGCAGCGGGGCGCTCGGGGAGACTCCTCTGGGAAGGCCGGGATCTCGAGGCCTGGCGCTCGGAGCAGCGGGCGCGATTGGAAATCAAGAGGCAGAGACGGCAGAGGGCGGGGTGCAGCTCCGCAGAATGTTCGTGGAGGATGAGTCACCCGGGCTGACTGCAGGCGCCGCAGCTGGCAGCCCCAGGAGCG
The DNA here is from genome assembly GCF_001883845.1 of Diplodia corticola. Lineage (NCBI taxonomy): Eukaryota > Fungi > Ascomycota > Dothideomycetes > Botryosphaeriales > Botryosphaeriaceae > Diplodia > Diplodia corticola. The sequence continues at coordinate 336,435 of NW_017971485.1, forward strand.
CGGACGCGGCGGAAGCAGAGCGCTGTCACGAGGAGCTGCGCAGCCCGCCCCCCGACGCCCCCCGACGCCGCTGTGTGGCTCGCGTGCGATCGAACAAGCCTAGCTCCTAGGAAACTACCGGAGCGCCCAGTTCGCCGCCCGTGGATCGCGCTTTTTTGCTGCCTCGTAGGCGTCACCACTACAGCTGTGTTTTTTCCGCAGTGCTGCCTGCGCGATCCTTAGGCCAGCGCCTGCTTCCGTCTCTCTTTCGTGGCCGTTCTACCTCCTTCTGGCGTGGCGACTGTCTTTTTACCTGCCCCGGGCCGCCGCCCTCGCTGCATCCTACTAACACCTCGGCCACACTGGTCTGAACCGCCTCTTTCCCAACACACCCTCCCCTCCCAATTGGAAGCGCGTTCCTTTGGCGGCACCGTCGTCAAATGAACCTGCAACACCGCCTTCCTCCGAGATAGAAAATGTAAGCTTGGCTCCCCGCTCCCCGCTCCCCGCTCCCCGCGCTCGGCAGTCTCGGGAGCGCGCTCCAGGCAGCTATGGCTAACGCGACACGCGCCTCTCCAGTCTCGCCCCTTCGCGCTGAAGGGTCACACCGTCTTCTAAATGGTCTTCAAGACCCTCAACCTCCGAAGCCTCAGTCTTGCGAAGACTTTCACCCACGGCTACGCCCAGTCCGTTGTAGCCGCCTCCCAGTCCTCCTACGCCTCCCAAAACTTCAGCCACGTCTCCAATCGCTTCGCAAAACACCCCTCCCAGCAGAATGGCTATGCTTCCTCGGCTCAGCCTGGCCCGAGTGTCAAGCCTCTTCACCCGGACCACCATGACTCTGGGCTAGCCGCTTACTTCGATGCCTGGCACAAGCACCAGAGGCTCGAGAACCGCGAATGGCATCAGTTCCAGTTCGCCAAGCGCATCGAATGGAAGCCGCCTTCGAATGTCCAGGAGGTTGAAAACGCCACAAGGGACACATCTGCTGCGACCCTCGAAGATGTCGACTCTGAAGACAAGCCGGCGCGCGGTGCAGTCGACCGCGCGTACAGCGCGAGTGCTGTAGACGACTTCAAGCAAGCGGTTGACCACAAAGCAGAGGCGGAAGCATTGGCCAAGATTGACGACGCCATCAATCGGGAGATTGAGCGTCGCCACAATGAGCCTGAGAACGATGTGGAAGATGCTAGCTCTGTCGCCGTCGACCTCGAGGGGGATCGGTCTCATTCGTCCGCCGCTGCTTCCCAGGCCTCTCCAAGGATTTCTACGCCCCAGTCATCCACCAGTGCTCTCACGTCCGTCTCCGAGGCCGATACATTCGCCACCCAGTTGGAGAAGCTTGTGGAGGGTCGCCATTATGCTGAAATTCCTGCCGTCTTTGAGAGCATGCTCATTGGAGGCGTCAAACCCACGGCTTCTGCATACAACGCTCTGCTGGTTGCTGCAATCCACCTCCCTAGAGCAAAGCACCAAGTTGTACCTAAGGCGCTGGATGTGTATTCGGATATGCTAAGGCGCCGCGTGCTTCCGGATCCCAAGACATACTCGATCCTGATTGAACTTCTCTCTGTGCGTTCTCTGGAGGTCTTGTCCTCGAAGCAGGCCCTTGAGGAAAAGCGCGTCAGGTTTGGTGGAATGGATGAGGAAGGCAAGTTCATGCTTCAATCCAACGAAACCGACTTTGCCATCCTCTTGGAAGACGATTCGCTCAACATGGCCATCAAACTTTTCAATACGGCATCCGCCATTCAGCTGGACAACACTTTCTCTGAAAAAACTTACCGCAGACTGATCACCGCGTGTGCTGAACTCGGTCGTGTCGAGGACATGGTTCGCATCTACACTCACATGGAATCCAACAGCATTCTTCCTCGCGCGGAAATGTTTGTCCCCATGATCCACGCGTTCGCAACCTCTGGAGACTTGCGATCCTCCGTTGAATGTTACGACGAATACAAGGCCTTGGCGATCGCAAATGACAAGGGAGAAAACTCCATGACCCGGAAGGACAACGACGTATACGCTGCTCTGATCAAAGCCTACACGGTATGCGAACGCTTGGAGGGTGGGCGCAAGTTCTTTTCGAAGGTTCAACAAAACATCGAGGACCCAGAACGCGTTGCCAGCCTCCGTGACATTGTTGGTCTAAAGGCTTTCATTCCGATCTGGCTCAAGAACGGCTCGTTCCAGGATGCTGTCACCCATGCGCGGGAAGAGCTCAGCTCAGATGCTCGCAACGTGGCCATGGCTGCCATCTGCGTCCGTGCTGCAGACTCCAACTCTGTGGAGATGGCCATGAGTGCTTTTGAATCTCTCCCGGAGCACATGGAGGTATCTGTCCCCGCAGTTGCTATGGTAGCAATGCACATCCGTAATGGTAATATCGAGGCAGCTCAGTACTTCTGGAACATTCTCGAAGTTTCTGACGCAAAGCCCCTCTTTGTTGAACCCTCCGCGATGCTCGCGATTGCGCTCATTGGTAGTGGTCATGCCGAGCGTGCGTTGCGCCAGAACCGTCTCATGCTGGGTCGTCTTCGCGATTCGCAGACCGGAAAGACGAAGATGGAGGCCGTTGAGCAGATTGACGAAGCCGTCGAGGTCATTGGCCATTTCATGATCAAGCGGGGGATTGTTCCACCGGCAAAGGCTAGTATGGAGCTGTTCTGGACTATGGTCGAAAACGGTGGACTTCTTCCCTCGGTCGCTGCGCACCTCCTGGCTGGCCTCGGCCCTGACGGAGTTGCTCAGCTTGCGTCCGAGGATCTCACGCTTCTCATGCAGATCCAGGCTGGCATGATTTTGAACACCTCTGCCATGGACATTGCCAACCAAGCTCGCTTCTCGCATGTGCTGGAGGTGTTGATGTCGCGCGGTACGCCAATTGACAAGCAGACCACAGGCTTGATTGAGAAGGTTCTCATGAAACTTGATCGTCCTGATCTCTCTCGCCGTTGGCAGGCCTTCCGTTACCCGGTCATGCAACCGATGTTCACCCCTGTTCCATTCTCCGCATTCGGCACCCCTCCACCTGTGGCACCCGCGTCCATGTATGAGGACAACTTCGACCCGTATGCGGCGACTACTGATAACAAGGGCTCCGTCGCCATTACCGATCTTCTGGAAAAGACTCACGGACGTTCCGCTTCTCACCTGAACGAGGCTCTCACGAAGTTCAGGAACATGAGACGAGCTGGTCGACACCCTCGTTACTTTACGTACGCCAAGTTGATCACCGCTGCCGCTAAAGAGGGACGCATGGACCTTGCTCAAGATATTCTGTCGCTTGCCAAACAGGACGTTCCATTCCAGCCACAGCACCGCATCGTTCGGTACGGCTGGGTGACCATTTTGGACTCGATGGTTGCTGCTTGTCTCCAGGCCGGCGACCGCAAGGGAGCTGCTCGATTCCATCAGGAACTCCTCGACATGGGTGCTGCACCGTCTGCAAACACTTTCGGCCTGTACATCACGACGCTCAAAGAATCGACGAAGACCTTCGATGAGGCCACGGAAGCTGTCAAAATTTTCCTAAGGTCCAAGTCCGAGGGCGTCGAACCGTCGTCGTTTTTGTACAATGCATTGATCGGCAAGCTGGGCAAGGCTAGACGTATCGATGACTGCCTGTTCTACTTCCAGGAGATGCGTACCCTTGGCATCCGCCCGACCAGCGTTACCTACGGTACTGTCGTCAACGCTCTCTGCCGTGTCAGCGATGAAAAGTTCGCCGAAGAATTGTTCGAAGAGATGGAGAGCATGCCCAACTACAAGCCCCGTCCAGCTCCCTATCACAGCATGATGCAGTTCTTTCTCACTACCAAGCGTGATCGGAGCAAGGTCCTATCATACTATGAGCGGATGCGGTTGAAGGGCATCGAGCCTACAACCCATACCTACAAGCTCCTCATTGACACGCATGCGACGCTGGAGCCGGTCGACATGGCCGCCGCAGAATCCATCCTGGAGCAGGTTCGTCGGTCTGGCCAGCGTCCCGAGGCAGTCCATTTCGCTTCATTGATCCACGCCAAAGGTTGTGTGCAGCATGACATGGCTGCTGCCCAGGAACTGTTTGACTCGATTCTTGCCAAAGCAGAGGTTCGTCCACAAGCTTGCCTCTACCAAGCTTTGTTCGAAGCCATGGTTGCCAATCACAACATCGGTGCGACTGAGGCATACCTTGCGGACATGAGGGCTAGGAATGTCGAGCTGACCCCGTACATCGCCAACTCGTTGGTGCATGGCTGGGCGGCTGCGAAGAACATCGAGAAAGCGGCGAGCATCTACGAGTCGGTGCCGCTTGGAAAGCGAGAGCCGAGTACATACGAGGCGATGACTCGGGCATATATGTCGGTCGAAGACCGCACCGGTGCAGCGACGGTGGTCAAGGAAGGCCTGTCTAGAGGCTACCCCGCCGCTGTGGCCAACAAGATCCGGGAGCTCATTGGCGGCGGCTGGGCTGGTGCCAGTGAAGGTACTGAGGCACTTGCAGTGTAAGCTGCATTGCCAGATGTTCCCACTTCAGCTATTCTCTTTCACTTCCCGGGCTTGATTGGGAATTCTTATTTTTTGGTGTGCCCTTGTCTGGAGCGGGGCGACCAATATGGGATGAAAAAGGAACGGATGAACAAGCGGGATGTGGTGGAAGAGCATCCTGCGGACTGTAAAGCGCAGGAGTTTTGGCGCATGGCATGGGAGTCATATAGGCGTTGGACGGGCGCTGCGTATTCAGGCGCCTGGCCCCCCTCCCCTTTTTTTTTTTGCTTTTTTTTTGCGATTTGCGCAAGGCAGCTGTTGCTTTGTACTATACCCGGGTTAGACATCTCCTCTCTCATAAAGCCATATAAGCTTCCAAGAGCACAAAGCTGCTACCGCCGTCTTGTGATGATGCCAGTGCTTGGGGAGGCGCATGGACCGTTTTGGCAGCGGCAGGGCGTCCGTGCGCGCCTGCAAGGAATGTCTTGCGTCACCAGCTGCGAGCTGTTCTGATCTCCACCACTCCACCTCCACTGCGCTTCCGCTGCCGCCTTGAAGCGCTGGCCCTGTTCCCCGGAGCAAACCGCCCCTTGACCTGGCATTGCCGCACCAGTCCCGACTGTGCCAACCCCGTCCGCCTGATCCGTCGCGCGCAATTGCCGCGTTGTAGACGCCATGGTCCTCGAGGAGGCCACAAATTCGAGAAGCGCACCGTCTGATAGCTTTGCCGACAACGCCTATCCATCCGACGCCGATCCGTACTCTACTCCTGATCGCGGTGGGCAGAAGTACGTCTACCAAATCAATTTGGACGAATACCCGCGACCGCCGCCGATCATTGGCCTTCTCGTGGGTTATCCTCGTGCACGCGCTGCCACCACTGTCGCCGAAACTTCAAAGGCTGCAGCACACGTGTTGCGTCGTCCTTTAACAGAGGAGGAGGCAAGGGCGCTGGCATATCATGTCACCAAGGCGAACAGCACGGCAGCTTATGGTGCATCGGCCGGCGCCCTTTTGGCAATGGTTCGTTGCTACCAGACCAGGCAGGAGTTCAAGTTTCCGTTTTGGAAACCGTCGACCGTTCCAGGCTGGAACCCTGACGTTCTGGGCCCCTTGAAGGGGCAGGCGGCACGCACGGCGTACCATTTGCTTCGCATTCCGCCGTATTGGTTCATCGGCGCCTTTACTGCAGCGGTACTATCGCAGCCCTATGGGAACGTGGTAGCAACCGTCGCAATGGCGCAGGATGAGCGGCTGAAGGCGGTGAATGAGGCCATTCAAAGGCTTTCCAGGAACAGGTCAGGCCTCCCTAGTCGACAACCCCCACCCAGCGCTCCTTACCCAGGCCCAGCCCCGCAAAGCGGTGGCAACGACGTGTACGATGACATGTCACCAACCTCTGGCGCATATGCCGATAGTCCAGTCAACTCGAACTCGCGCACATCATCCGATCCGTCCCAGGATGCCGTACCGCGTTGGGGCCAGGGCCAGCCGGTTGGTCAAGCCCATTCAGACGACGATGCATCGCCGACCGGCGGCTTAGGTCCCATTGATTCCGGGATTTCTTCAGGCGGCGGATCCGCATGGGACCGTGTCAGACAGCAAGCTTCGTCAGAGCGGGGACCATCACGGGGATCTTCTGCACCCTGGGCCAAACCAACACAGAAAGGACAAGGTACAGGATCGACCTTGGGCGACAGCTTCACTTTCTCGAGCAGCGATGAAGAGAGAGAGCTTGCAAAGGCAGAGGCGCAAAAGGATTTCGATGATAGGCTCGAGAAGGAGAGGAGAGGAGCTGATTTCAATGAAGGCAGCAAGAGGTGGTAACTGCATCTGCAACTCGGTATTGATGGAGCTCCTAGACCGAGTTGATGGTAGGCTAGAAAAATGCTCATATGTCACTAGCAAGACTAGTATTTGAAGCTCACAAGACAGCCTTTACGTCACCACAGCAGCACTTTGAACATGACGCGCTCGCTGGTACTCGTACATGAACAGTTTGTTTGCCCGGTCTAAAGGCGAAGTCTGTTTCCTTTCCTTTGAGAAAAGGAATTATGCAGACAAGGTGGGACAAGGGTACAGGCGCCTACTGCGTCCAACGGCCATCTCTAACCAGGATTTTGTAGCGTGCACGCACTAGGTATTTTGAAGCCCTGACGATCGCCAAAGACAGCCAAGTCTGGTGAGCTGCGATTGATCATGCTGAGTGCAGTGATGTTCTGCTAGGGAGGCACCGTGTTTGTGCAATCGAGTTCAATAATGCGGGCAGAGCCGGGCTTTAAATTACGACTGGGCCTCTGACACGTCTTGAAACACGCCACTTGAGTCAGCGAGTATGCATTAGGCATTGTGCTTGTTTCTAAATAGGGATTTTCGGTTTTGTTCGGGCGATGTCGATCTAACAGTAATGCTCGCCCGGACTGCGAGTGTTGCTATGCGATTGATAGGCTCGCTCGCAGTGGTTGACAGCTACTGGTGACACGCTTCAAAACCACAGGACCGGTGTTCAAGCAACGTGGGCCATGGTAGTGTACCACTAAAGAGGTTGGATGATGACTGTGCCGTGGCGCAGTGCTCGGATAGCCACAGCCACGGCTCTTCCCGCATGGTCTGCCCACCGGCCTCGGGTGGGCAGGGCCGCAGCCCGCAATAGGATGAGGTGGTCGGGAAAATGCTGCTGTAGCGGCTGCTTGCAACCGGCTTTCTTTTGTGGAAGCACGGACAGCGGGCGATGGTGGGCGGCAGCGGATCTGGATCTTCAGACGACAAAGGCCCCGGGCGCAGAGGCGTTTTTGGGGGCTAGCGGATCGCCTGAGCCCGAATCGGGAGCAGCAGAGCAGTAGCGCAGCGGGGAGGCGGCGGCGGTCATTGGGCCGTGCGCTGCGGCTCTCCGCTGCATCAGCGTCAACCTCCACCCTCGCGTCCCGGCACGACACAGCGGTGACCCAGCGGTGACCCAGCGGTGACCCAGCGGTGACCCAGCGGTGATCCAGCGCTTCAGCAGCGGGCGGTGGAGGGCGTGCGGTGCTGGTGCTGGAACGGCCGGGCGAACGGGCGGATAGCCAGCGGGCGCGCGCCGGGCGCAGAGCTGTAGCTGCTCCGTACAGCGCAATTTCCCACGCGACAACGGCGCCAGGGGCTCCCGGCGGCCAGCCAATCCCACGCGGCACGGCGTCGACGCCCGCAAGCTGCTCATTTTGTGCCTGCGTCCGCTGCGCTTGCCTGCGCCGGGCGTGTGCACCCGCGCACCGCGCACGTCGCACGTCGCCAGTCCTTTGCCGCTCCTGCCTCCCACTGTCTCTCTCTCTTCTTGTCTCGGCCAGCCCGCCGTCGGACGCTTCCTACCCAGTCACTCGTTCAGTGTCCCCGCGCGCCCAAGCCGCCCACCTCACGCCGCCCCAGACACACACTCCTCCCGACCCGACGCCCGACACCGCCCGACCGCCGGCTGTCCACGAGTGATGGAGTTTTGACCGACCACGGCCACCCTTCTGCACCGCCGCCGTGTGACGGACGCGTCCGACCACCGCCATGTCGTCCTGTCGCCTGCGGCCAACGACCGCCTTCGCCACGGCCGTCCTGCTGTCGCTCGCCGGCGCCGCCATGGCCGAGAACTCGGCCTGCATTTCTCTATCCGGCTCCACCAAGTGCCCTGCCTTCAGCGAATCTTCCATTTCCACCGGCGATGCCCTGACCGGTCTCTTGTGCGCCGCCTCTGACTGTCCTCGCCGTCCGGCTGGCCCTGGCTGACTCTGCGTTTTCCCAGTCCATTTCTCGCATACGTATCTGACACGGACTCGTTTGACCAGTATCTCGCTGCTTATGTCCAAGACGGCTTTGTACAACAGAGGTACGTGCCCTCAATGGCCTGGCCCCGCTCCTGCTCACCCTCACGTCTGCCAGATACGTCCAGCTGCTGGGTTGCTCCAACATCGACTCTGACAACACCACCGACGTCTACGCCAGATACACTACTAGCGTATTGTGTAATACTATTGTACAGAACTCAATTGACGACTGCTCCTTGTCCGACGATCAGTCCCGTCCGCTCTGCGCTGATACCTGCGTATGCACCGCCCCAGCCAGCTCTGCAATCCAGCCACTGACCGCCATAGGCCGAGTATGCCATCAGCGAGCAAGAAATCGCATCTGCTCCAGAGCTTTGCGGAACGACGAGTGACAATGTCAACACGCAAATCCGTGCCGACTTCACCAACTGCGCTCTTCCCGCCAATGCCCTCACCGGCACCTGCATATCAGGCGTCGAAAATGAGGCCGACAACTGCGGCTATATGGACAACCTCCAAGGCCTGTGCTCCTTCTGCGCCTCTAGCTCCCCGAACGCAACCGATTCGTGCTGCAACAACTCCAACGTGAACGAACGTTGTCAAAATGTGGACCTGCCAACAACGACATCCATGCCGCCACTTTTCACGACCTCTACAGCAGGAGCCAACCCAACCGCAACGTCTTCTGCAGGGAATGGTAGCGGTGTTCGGCGCGGCCTCTCCCCGGGTCAGATTGCTGGCATCGTCATTGGCGCTGTTCTGGGCGCTGCCCTCCTCTTGGCTCTCATGATTTGCGCCTGTATTATCCTTCGACGACGTCGGGCAAGCCAAGTCAGCAGCGTCTTCAATACACCTTCGCCTTCGCGTGGAAACACAGCCGCACCGGCCATGTCGTACTCTAATATACGCGAGCAGCCATCCATTCCCCCTACTGGTCGCGTTGCTCGCATGAACGCCCTCGAAGAGACGTCGAGTTCCGACCCATACAGCAGCCCTCGTGTAGGCCACAGGTATGGTGAATCTGATGGGTCCGGGGAAAGTCCGCGCTCTGTGGTTGTTGCCGCCGGAAGGCTGCCAAAACGCAACGGCTCTCTTTCGAGCTCATCCAGGCTTAACATCGGGGATGATCCCTACTCTCCCGAACAAAACAGCAACGACGAGTTTTCGTCACCAGAGATGGGTAGTGGTCAGTCGGAGCAGCTTCCGTTCTTCAAGGATTACTATTCGCAGGACGAGATCATGCCTGGTGACTCGGTCGCTGTCTTGTGGGCGTACCAGCCCCGCGCCAACGACGAGTTCGAGCTGGAGAGAGGCGAAATGATCAAAGTTATGGGTATATGGGATGATGGATGGGCTACCGGAATGAAGATAACACAAACCGCCGAAGACTGGGATGCAAACAGAAAAATTCAGAGGGACAGTGGTATGTCAAACGGCAGTCAGCGTCCAGTGGAGGCTGTGGGAGAGGTGAAGGCCTTCCCGGTAAGTTTGAACAAATTTCCACATCCAGTTTGCCACCGACCATACTGACTTCAATCAAAGCTTGTCTGCGTTTGTTTGCCTCAGCACTGGAGGAAAACAATAGACGGCGATTCCTCCGCGGGCGATTCTGACAGGCCGCCGCCTCACAGCCCTTGAGCGACCGCTCTCCGCTTCTCACGCAAAGGGGCGTCCCTTACTTTTCATGCCGGTACGATGATGGCGTTCATGTTCTTACTTCTTCTGAGACCAACGCACCGCACACGCACTGGAGGACTCTACTGCATCCACGCACCAAACTCCAAACTGGCGTCCCGCCGCCCGAATTCAACCAGCGGAATTTTGTTCAATGAGGGCAGGAGCAGCGAGCGCTTGCGCCAGCCTCTCCCAGCTCTCTCTCTGGAGACATCGATATCCTTTTCTTCGCATACTTAAAGATCAACACCCTTCTTCTTTTCTTCTCTCTTGTTGAGCGTTCGATACCCCCACGCAGGAGCCGTGGCAGTCTAGTTTGTAGAGGCTTGTACTATTCGCGTTTGCTTTAGTTGTCCGCATATCCCGACAACACTGGCCTATGGCATGCTATGCATGACCTGGCGTTTAATATCCACCTTTCCCCATTCACGGTACACGGTGCACGGCTTCTTTCATACTTTTTTCCTTTCTTCACAGGCGGTTGAGGGACCGTTCTACGAACGCGCGAGTCAGTCAACCTGCCATATATCAGCCAGACAGTGCGGTTGACTAAAGCTATCTGGACCGATGCTTTGGAGAACCCCGAAGAGTTTTGTGATCCGAGAATTTGGAAAGAGGGCAAAGGTTCCCGGTTCAGAAAGCCAGAGGCCAAACTTGATCATTGTATACACACCACCCCGCCCTTCTCGTCTGGTTCAAACGCCAGAGTCTTTGGATGGATTGAAGTTTTGGTTGGAGTTCGCAAAGGTAGTGCAGAAAGATGTGGAGTACCGCGGTGCAACTGTACATACACTGTTTTCGGTTAGTGGCTGTTAGGTGCCTAATAAGCGCTCTATCTGTCGCATGCTGTATCGTACGATACCTTCAACCATGCTTTGGAGCGACCTGCGCCGCTGTCACAGACGCACCAAAGAGCAACTACCTAGAGAAATACCACGTAGGAGCTCAATTTCGCTTTCGGCTTGATTTCAAATGCTTCCGCGTGGCTACAGAATTCCCGAATCCCCGGTGCAAATTGAAGCATGGCCGGACACACTTCTTGGAATGATTAATTGCTGAGTGTGAGCAACCTCAGAGGTCGATGTTGGCCTCAGGCGGGAATGTGCCGCGATGGATCCGGGCCGCCACAAAGTCCGGATCTACGCGCGATAAGACAGCCGTTTCCTATCGTGGCCTAGGGCGGCCCCCTCGGCCTGCGTCAGCGTCGTCGCTCGCCGCGCATCGCCGAAAGTTACGTCTCCTCTCCCCCGTTCGCAATGCCCGTCTACATTGCCGTCCAGGCCCTGTTCGACGGCCTAGGGAGCATTCCCTATGCCTGGACAATCGTCAAAGCCCTCCCATGGCTCGCCCTCCTGGTCTTGCTGAAGCGCTACTTTGGGGGTGCTGTCAACACCTCCGAGCGTAACATGCACTCCAAGGTTGTCATGATAACGGTACGTCTTGCGCCCCGCCTATCCCGCCCGCTGCTAACGGCTTCGCTGCGCAGGGAGGCACCGCCGGTATAGGAGCCCAGGTTGCCCGCGAACTGGCCACCCGCGGAGCCCAACTCGTGCTCCTCACCCAGCATGAGCTGACCGATCCTTTTGTCGTCGACTACATCGATGACTTGCGGGCGACGACGAACAACTTCCTCATTACTGCCGAGCAGGTCGACCTCTCATCGCTCCACAGCATCCGCAAATTCGCGACCAAGTGGGTTGACAATGCTCCTCCGCGCCGCCTGGACATGATCATCCTCTGCGCCAACACATTCACCCCGGCCGGCGCCAAGGTTAGAACGACCGAGGATGGTCTGGAAGAGAGCTGGGGCGTCAATTACATCGCAAACTTCCATCTGTTGAGCATTCTCAGTCCCGCCCTGCGCGCCCAGCCCCCGGACCGCGATGTTCGCATCCTCTTCAGCACGTGCAGCTCCTACATGGGTGGACAGCTGCCCGACTTCTCCTCCAACGGCGAAGAGAAAAACAAGAACAAAGCCAGCAAGTCGAAGAAAACCGGCCAGTCCAAGCAGGTCCTGGAATTCAACGCCTCCTCGGCCGATGCTACTTCAAAGCTCGCTTCCATGGTCTTCGCCTCGGCCTTTCAAAAGCACCTGTCCGCCTATGACCGACCGGATAAGTTTCCCATGAACTCCCGCGTCTTTGTCATCGATCCGGGCTGGACGAGAACTCCTGGGATGCGTCGGCACCTCACTTTTGGAAGCCTGTGGGGACTGGCACTATACCTGGTTATGTGGCCCTTCTGGTGGCTTGTCTTGAAAAGCCCAGACCAAGGAGCACAGACCTACCTGTACGCAGCGATGGAGGCCCAGCTGGGAAAGGCTGCGGGAGGAAAGTTTCTGAAGGAATGTAGGGAGGTGCGGTTTATGCGTGGGGAAATCGAGGATGAAAAGGTGCAACAAGGCCTCTGGCAAGCCAGCGAACGGACCATCGAGGAGCTTGAGAAGAGGGGGGCCATGACACGTGCTCAGCAGAAGAAAAAGGGAGAGGACGCGGAGAAGGCAAAGAAGCAGGCCGAGGAACTGGCAGCGTTGGACGAGCTGGTCAAAACGGCCAAGGCCGCGAAAGAGCAGGATTCAAAGAAGGAAAACAAGCCTGGTTCGAAGCGGAACAAGAAGTCGGATAAGTAGCGCCTTCTGCGGGAGTCAGGCGCTAAGTCAGCCACAAGGCGAATGCAAGCGCCAATTGTGTCGCACATGCATCGGGACGTGCGGGTAACATCGTACGCAGAGTGACGTGTCAGATCCGAGACGAGAGCGTCTCTAACCTCTGCGCTGCTGGGCTTTGCTTGTGCTGGACATGGCCACCATGTCTGAACGCTGATGCCATAAAACAGATAGACTTTTTTTTTTCGTCACGGCAAACAAGCAGAAGAGTGGTTGCACCGTACCTGAGGCCGTGATGTCGCTGGGCGAGCTGGTAAAAGTAGCTTACATGCATGCATTACTGTCTTCTACCTCAAATGCCCAGCCAATCGGACGAGGTGGGTTCGAAAGAGGGACAGCGCGCGCCATAGCGGGAGAATGTCCGTTATAACTTTAATGGATGGTACGCCGGATGAGGCCCCAGGCCCCATGGCTCAATCGAGCGCAAAGCTGCCAACTTCATCCCCAAGCCTTGCTTGCATCCAGAGGCGAAGACTGCAGCGAGCACTGGAGACACGGCAGCCCTCGAATTTGGCGCGCGTGTCAGCCGGCATCGTGGGCCAGGGCAGTGTCTCTCGGCAGCAATGGCATTGTGGGCTCATCCAGCCAAAGGATTCGCGTGGATGGTCACGTTCTTGATGGTGACGCGCTGCTTCGGGCGACCTTTCTTGTCGACATCCAGGCCCTCCAGCTGGTCCAGCACATCGTCACCCTCAATGAGGCGGCCGAAGACGGTGTTCTTGCCATCCAGATGGGGGGCTGGGGCAAAGCAGATGAAGAACTGGCTGCCGTTGGTGTCGGGCCCCTTGTTTGCCATGCTTACGATGCCGCGGGCATTGTGGCGCAAGGCGGGCCTGATCTCGTCCTCGAACAGGCGGTCCGGGGTGGTGAAGACGGAGACGGAGCTCTTGGACTTGGGGTCGGTGGCGGGGCTGCCGGTCTGCACCATGAAGGAGGGGATCAGGCGGTGGAAGGGCGAGGCGTCGTACTGGCCGGAGGCGCACAGGGCGAGGAAGTTCTGCGGCAGTGGCATCAGCGGGGGCGTGGGCGTGGGCGGGGCGGGGGCAGCGCTGCGGCACTGCGGCGCGCACCTCGGCGGTCTTGGGCACGCTCTCGCAGAACAGCTCGATCTTCAGATCACCGAGGTCGGAGTGCAGCTGCAGCGGGGTCAGCAGCAGCAGCTGGGAGGCTGGGAGCAGCGGGCGGGCGGCGTACCGTGACGGACATGGCGGCGCAGGGCGAGTGGCATCCCGTCGGGCGCAGCGCTGACGCAGTGACGTGAGGGCGAAGACTTCTGGCGGCGCGGTCAGCAGGCGGCCGCAGCGCAGCGCAGCGCTGGCCAAGTGTTTGATCGCTCCGCTGCGCTTGGAGCCCGTCCCTGCGCTCGCCGACCCGCCAACCGCAGCCGTCGAATCGCATCGTGACACCCTCTCCCGCCCGCGGCCTGGCTCAGAGCTGCCTGCGTCCCGTCAGCGCCACAGCCTACACCTCTCCCCCATCGCGACCCGCCAGGCCCGTCCTCTGCACCCCCCGTCCGCCCCGGCCACCGCGCGCCCGCCCGCCCGCCCACGCCGGAGCTCGACGCTCCAGAGCGCCCGATCCCAGGCCCGCTGCCTGCCCGCTGCCTGCCCGCCCACGCCAGCCTCGCGCGCATCCGCCTGAGCCTCCGCCTGAGCCAGCTCCGCAGCCCTAACCACGTCGCATCCCACTCAGACCTGTCGCACCTCCAGGCACCGCCCGACCGCCCGCCTTGCTTCAAGAGCTGGCGTTCCACGCCGAGCAGCGGTGCTCTCCCATGCCGTCCCTACCGCTGCCCAGCGCCCAAGCTCGCCTGTGAACCGCAGCCATGGCCGCCTTCGTGCGCGTCTCTGGCCCGCCCAACAGCAACTTCCTGGTCGGCTACCCTGGTATATCAGCAACATTGGTGCGTCCGCCCGCCTGCTCTGACCGCTTGCAATTGCGACCTTTGCTGACCCTCTCTCCCCGCGCCCCAGCCGCGACTGGAGGGCAAGGTCGAGATACGGCCCTTGGTCGGCGTCTCTGCCCCCGTCGCCGTCTCGCTCGTCACCATCGCCCTGCAGCGCCGCGAGAGCATACATCCCGCCGCCGACTCGGTCACCAAGAAGCACCTCGCCGCCCCGCGGAAGGAGATTGTGGACATTGTGGGCAAGGAGATGCTGCTGTACCGGTCACCGCTGGGTCGCGAGGCGGAAAGCATCCTGGCCATGGACCTGCCCTTTGTAATTTTTATTCCCTACGGCCGCGGCGGCGAGGAGATTGCGCGCAGGGTGCCGCCTGCAAGTCTGCAATTGCCCAGCCGCACCGCCGAAACGTACTACGAGCTGGTTGTGACGGTGCAACAAGGCGCCCAGGAACAGAAGAAATACGCCTTCCCCGTCCCCATAGCGCGATACGACACCCTGTCCACCTTTGGCATGTACAACAGGCCCGAGTCCGCGGAGCGCGTGTCGGACCATCTCGTCACTCTCGGCATCTCGCTCCCGCGCTGGTCCTACGGACCGCTAGATCCCGTAAGCGTCTACATCAGGCTCTCCCCGAATCCCGATTGGATGGCCAAGGCCAAAAAAGTCACCATCCAGAAGATTACTGTCGGCATAGATGAGGAGATCATCTACAATCACGAGGGCGATGAGCCCACGCGCAAAGTAAAGTGCTTGACCAAAACCACCCAAGCCGTGGGCGTCAAGATGCCCGAAGCCGGTTATTTCACCAACCTCGGCCTGGTATTCCCAGCAAAAGACTACAGAGATAGCGAGGGGGTCATGCCCCGGGGGAATTCCAAGTTCCCCATGTACGGCGTGAGCGGCTTCACAACAACGGGGACGCTATACAAGATCGAGTACTATTTGACAGTTAAGGTATGCACTCTCTTCCCATCGCCATGGCTAACCTTGTCCGCTAATGCGCAGCAGGCTCAAATGTCAGCGGCCAAGGACATATTACTCCGGCAACCCATTGTCGTTTGTCCGTTTGACCATGCCGGATGCAAGCAAGAGATGGAGGCGATTGAGCAGGCGGCGAAAGATGCCGCGCACGTCAGCCCGGACAACCCGATGCTCCCTGCAGCCCACATTGTCAAGGCCACCGATGCGATGGGACTTGCCTCGCTGGGGATGGCATACGTTGGCGGACAGCGAAAACCGCTCATCGACTGAGGCAGCAATGACTGTGAATGGAAACTTTAGATTCTCGGGCCGGTGCTGGAACCCGCACGGCGGCCATAATTACGATACGATCAAGAGGATGATGCAAGGACTTTTCGACGATGAACTAGCACGGATCGACCAATACCCGCGCAACAAGCGCTCGAAGTTTGGCAGCAGACGTTTTACGCGACTTTCAGGACGTTTTTATTTTCACGACGGGATTGCCGGTTTGAAGCAGGTCGGCGAGCGCAGGGCGGCGGGATGTCTGGTACATGCCAAGGCAGGCTTCACACGGATTCCACACCTGTTACAGGACCCGCCCTCGAGGACCACCGAGGAAAGAAGTCATTTTTTTTCGTTTTTGGTTCTGCTATTCTTTTGGACTGGATACCAGCATTGCATGGAGTTCTCGTGTGCTTTTGTTTCCCGGCCGCTTGCTTATCGGAGGAGAGACGGTTCTGGAGTCCGGTGTCCGGTGCCCGGCGCCCTGAACAGCTGAGCAGCTGACGAGTTATGGGATGGCTCCACACTACCTACTCATTCTCTTCTCTTTTTTGGGGAAAAAGGCAGTCCACCCGGTGAAAGCTGGCTCTCCTTAGTCTTACGCGGCTTCCCGCACGCTTAATGCAATAAACCATTTAGTTTCACTGAGCGTAACCCGCACCCTGGGGGCGCGGCCGAAAGGCGAGATTGAAGACATGCTGCTGCTGCTGCTGCTGCTGCTGCTGCTGTTGTTGTTGTTGCTCAGGAGCACTAGCGGGGTGGTTGGCAACGCCGGCAGGCGGAGCCTCCGTCTCCTGCGCGGTGGCGGCGGCGGATGCAGCCGAAGACGAGATGTAGGCGTCGATCCAGGCCTTCATCTCGCGATATTTGGCGCTGTCCTCGCCAAACGTGGCTTTGGCATTGCGGAGACTGGTCAGGAGCTTCGCCAAGAAAAAAGTCAGAGGGACGGGCGAAGGGGGAAATAATGGGGGCCGCCGGCCTTCAACTCACTGACGAAAGAATGTCGAGCTGATCATCGGGGGCCATTTTCTGCGTCGATGGGGGGAAGAGAGAGAGAGAGAAAAAAAAGGGGGGAGGACGTAGGATTCGAGCGGTGAGGTTGGGGGCGGGGCGAGAAAGGGCTGCCGCCGCTGATGCTGATGCTGTTGCCGCTGCCGCGTGGATGGAGACGCCAACGCAAGCCGTAAGCTGGCGCAAAGTGGGTCGTAATATGCGGGAGGTGAGCCAGGTGTTGGGAAAAATCGTCGGGAGGGGAGGGGGGGGCCGCATCATTTTCGCAAGGCACTTTTTGTCCAGGCCGACACGGCAGTAGGTACCTAGTAAGCGGCGAGCCTTGCGCACGTGCTCCCGCCTCACGGTCGCGCGTGCCTCGCCCGCGCGCGTCTGGATGCTGGGTAGGGTAGGTGGGTTCTTGCTTGCTTACCGCTTTGGGTTGCATGACCCTATATCTATCCCTCACCTTCGCACTGCATCTCCACCAACACAGGCTCGTTTTGTGTTGCCATGGCTTCCTCTTTTCGTTCAACACGCGGCCCGCTCTTCGCTCGAGCTATCCGTCATAAGGCTATATATAAATTAAATTTTTTTTTTTTGATAAGGAAACAACATGCGCTACGTGATCACACCCGATTTACGATTCCATCTGTACTACTGCAGCCTCGACTGCCTGACCCGGACTCTGGCTCTGCACTGGACTCGCTCCGGTCGCTGTGGTTGTCGCTCTCAATCTTCAAGATACGCTCGGTCCTGACAACAATGCGATCCATGGCGATGTCCTCAGGATTGGGTTGGTCGTTGCCAGCACAGCACTGTGTCTTGATGCTGGCCTTTGCGTCCCAGCCGGTTTTGTGGTGGGCAGGACAACGCGAGTCCCGCCGCAGACCGCCCACATTCGCTTTGGTCTCGGGATGGCCACTGTGCACCGAGCTGTTTGCCGTCGGAAACGTGCCGTTTCGGGAAGGTCGGTTAGCAATGGTCCCAGAGTCGTTGTTGCGGTTCTGCTCGCGGGCGTAGCTACTGTCGGTCGTGGATTTGTCGAAGCTTGTGACCCAGTGGAGCACGAGGACGGAGAACAGGACTATCGCCATGGCGCTTAGCTGGAGGAAACGGGAGATGCAATGCGCGGGTGAGTGTGGCCTACTGTCGGCGTTGCAGCACATCAGGCATATCCAGCCCGGCTCTCCCTTCAGAGCCATCAAGACGGTGAGATTCACAACACTGGAGATAAGTGTTGCGCAGCTGCCCACAAAGGTACGGAGGGCCATGATACGGAGGGATTTGTTGGTATTATGCTGGTACGAAAAAAGCCCTGATAGCCAGGTGAGTGCAATGCCTCGGCTTGCTCTGCTTTCCCCTTCTCAATGACTTACGACGAAGCGGTATGATGAAGAGGGCAGTAAGATAGACCTGCATCTGTCAGCTAATGCGGCGGTTCGAGGAGTACCAGCGAATTGACTGACATTAATGACGACATCGAAGATGATGAGAGGCATCATGGCTTTCTTTTGCATGCCAATGATACAAGTGCCCATGTCGTCGATGTAGGCAATTTTCCTACACGACCAGCTTCAGATGAAAGCTCCGAGGAAGATGCGGCGCGAACATACCAGACAAAGTTCAGGATCACTATGCCAACGTAAGGGGTAATCAGTCCGAATGCGTTGAAGACATACAGCCTGTCGCTGAGTCTCGGCTTGTGGCTGCCACGGACGATGTACTATTTCGAAGGGTCAGCACATGCACCGGAAAAGGAGGCGTGGGCATGCATACGGCTTTTTCGACCAGGAAGGTGTAGATGAAGACCTTGGTGCTCATGTAACAGACGAGGCCTGCGAGGTGTTAGATGGCGGGGCTGGAGTGGTGGCTAAGGGCTGCGCACATAGCAGAATCGCACCCTCGCAGATGCCTTGCGATTCATTGATGCCGATGTCCTTGAACATTGCCGTGACAAAGACGAAGAGGAAAGAGTCAAAGTAGATGATGATGATCAGCCAGCCCGTGATGGGCAGCCGGCTCCACCTCCCGACGTTCTCAACACGGCGAGTGATGCAGATGGCGAGGATAGTGAGCGTGACGAGAGAGAGAACCATCTAGCCAAGGGTCAGCGAAGCGGAACGGAGGACAGAGGGAGACGGTCGCACTGATATGACCCTCCCGCCCAAGGGAATGGCAGCGGGAGCCGACTCATCTCTCAGCGCAAGAAAGGCATGCGGACTCATGGTTTCGAGAATCTATAGTGCGGGACCGGCGAAGAGCCAGAGGAACAGAAGAAAATAAGGCCAAGGACCAGTGGAGGTGAGCAGTCCACAGCACATGACACCGGCGGTGGGAACAGGTTGACGCAAACTTCAAACAACGACATGGCTGGGAAGGCCGGCATGGGAATCTGCACGAGAGCAAGCCGTTAGTGTGCGGGTAAGCTCACCTTGGCAAAGTCAGAATGCGAAGGGCTGCTAGGATAGGCCGAGCGGGAGCGTGGGTGGCGAGGATCCGCAACGGCATCGGGAGGGCGTAGCCCAGCAAGCTAGACTGACGTATGCCAGGTCGCGACACTACTGCAGATGCATCACGAACACGCACCGGAGCCGGAAGCGGCTGGATTGGTCTTACGGCGCTGCTTCGACCGGGTGGGCGGCAATAGCAAATCCACAGCATCCCATGGCAGGCGGCAGCAGCGCGAGGGAGACAAATGCCAGCACGCCACGGGTGTAGCGGAGGCAGCACCGAAGACAGCTGGGGGCATGCTGGAAGAAGAGAGCTGCAGGTAGCGCCGCAGAGCCGCCGATGACATTCGCATGTGCCGCAGCAAGCTTTCATGCATGCGCGCATGGCCGACGTGGCAGCTGCATATTAGCATCCTCGTCGATCCGGCGAAGCTGCACATCGGCTGTTTCTGACGTCGAGCCAACGGCCCTCGGCCCTTCCCCCGCGTGAAACACTCATTCCCATGCATCAGACTCTCCGTTCCCGCACCTTGGCACATCATCTTGACTCGGATCCCTGAATCCTCAACCTTCTTCTCGAACGTCCAATTGCCACAGTGCATGCCATCGCTCCAATCAAGTCACTCGCTCCTTGCTCGTTCCCTCTCTTGAACGTTATCTGCTGTATTTCACGACTGCCAGCCGGATCGTCGAGCGCTTTCCTGTGCTCCCCGAGCAATGCAGCCTAGCCAGGGAATCGAGTGTGCTATTTGTAGGCTCGACGTGCCCAACTCTTCGCATGGCGGCAGCCTCCAAATCCCGTCACGAGCACTCGAGTGCCAGTCATCACTCGGTCAGTGTGCATCTCCAACGCCGCGTGGCCCTCGGGTTGCATCCGTCCGGGATATCTGCTCCTCGGAAGCTCCCGTGACTTGGCTAATACCAGATGCTTCTCGTACGGTGGTGGGGGACCTGTTCCTTGCCGGCCTCCTCCAGCTCTTTCATGGTGTCGTAAAGGAAGAAATCGAGCAGAATGGCGTTCACCTTGGCTTCCGGATGGCACCGGACGATTTCTCGTCGGATCTGCTCTACACACCAGATGCTACACCCTACGCTCCTCTTTTTAGTGCGTCTTAGGTACATGGCGTCATCACTGCTTACCTCTTAGTTGAATCTCCCAGCTATGCCCTGGCTCAATCTCCTCCTTGTGGCGTATTCGCGCCTCAAGCGGTGGGCTGTACGAGATGCAACCGAGAGTATACAGCATCTGCGGAACACGGTAGTCTGCAGCTCCGTCAGCACAGAACCAGTCCGGCTCACTTTGGCGACACGTACCGGCAAACATAGTGATGGTGTCAATGTCATGGAACTCGCCATAGCTCTCGCCATCAAATGCGGCCCACAGGTCGGCCACGAGGATTTGCGCGCGCTTCAAGAGACGGACCGTCTTGCCCTCAAACTTGGCCTGATCCCGGAAACAGGCAAAGTGATCAGCGAGAAGGTTGACAAGCTTAGCCGCCGAGTTCTGGGCATCGGAGATCAGAGTGGCGATGCTTCCGTCGAATTGCTGTTGTTCGGCGGTGTGAGCGCGTGCCATGGAGTGCAGGGTCTAGGACACAAACTTCTTCGAGGACCTTGCCTGCTTCTCGCAGACACTGCAAGCGCTCGTTGAAGAGGGGGATCTCCTCCTCTGTCGCCGAGCTGAAGACAGTACGCAACACGTCTTCGGTACAAGCCTCCTCGTCGGCCCAGAAGGACGGGTCGGTGATGGGGATGTCTGGGCATCGTCAGGCAAGCACAGAATACGGAGCAGGCGGGCATACCGCCATCAAGAGCCCTCTGCAGAGCTGCAACTAGACTCCAGTAGCCGGTCCACTTTCTGCCCTTGTAGACGATGGAGAAGCAGTCGCCGGGGCCCTTGGCGGACCAAAACGAGAAGTTGAGCAGGTCCATGGTGAAGATGAAATTCACCGTGGCTTCGTCCTTGGTCTTGGGGTGCAACTCGTGCTCAGACCAAGTGCTGGTGCTGTACTCGCGCTCCCGCATCTGCTTCCAGATGGACGCGGCGGCCGTCTGGCAGCCCTTCATGTCGAGGGCGACATCAATACTGTTGTTGTAGATGAAATGGGCATGGTCCAGCACTTTGGTCTCGGCCGGGGCATTGGCATCTTTGGGGCCCAGGCCGAGGTGGGCGCGCAGGAGGGCGACGAGCTCGGGATCGGCCTCGTCGTCGGACATGGCGAGGGACGGCGGGTGTCGGTGGATGGAGAAAACCGTCCCGTCGGCCGCACTGTGACGTGTGGGGCGCCGCCGCCGAGCACCGCCACACTGCCGCAGTCACGTGGAAGGGAAGGGTCGTGCTGACTCGTAGTAAATCCAAATCCTGGTCGTATTGTAGCAAGCCTATAGGCCAGAGCCGTATCTGTCCGATGAAGAAGCAAGTTAACGCTGGCTTAGCCTGTCGCTGTCGCGTCACTGCGATACGGCTAGAGCCCCCCGGATCGCGCTAGCCGAGAGAGTGCTGTACTTATACTCCCGGACCTACCGCCACCTCCAGTCTCACCACCCGTCACTCCACGCAGCCTCGTAAGGCTTGACTCCCAGCTCAACATGGCGCCATCCGTGGGCCACCTGCATAAGCTGGTGGCTCGCAATTCCAAGCTGCTCAAGTGAGTCCTGCCCGCCCCGACCGCCCGTCGCCGCCTGCTAATCGCCGCCTGACTCAAAGGGCAGCCTGGAGGAAGACGCAGCAGCTCATCCAGGACAAACTTCCTCCCTCCATCCGCCCCGCTGAGGCGCAGCTCGCCCCGGCCTACGCCCGCAATGCTCCACGCCACCCGTTGCACCGCATCGCCCAGCTCAAGCAGACCAAAGGCCGCTGGTACTCTACCCACAGCTTCATCAACGCCACCGTCCGCCGCTTCACCACCGAGGCCCGTCGCTCCGTCAAGTACGATCGCGCGAGCTTCCCTGCCTCCAGCGTCCGTGCCGCCATCGGCCAGTCCCCCGGCCGTGCTCCCTTTGCGTCCACGCTCCGGCCAAACCTGACCGGAGGCACCCTTGGTCGGACCGCGGGTGGATATTCTCTCGGCGGCGGCCGCGTCGGCGGAGCGCGTTACTTCTCGCACACGCCTGCTGCCCAGGCTCAGGTCGTGCAGAACGTCTCACAGGCCGTCCGCGCCTTTCTGATTGGTGGGAAGAAGGCCCAGTTCGATGGCGTCAACCCAAGGACGGGCGAGAAGCAGTGGCTTACCGTTAGCGCCCTCCAGGACGAGGTTGGCCGCACTATGACCAAGGTTCCCAAGGCCACGCCGGGCTCGACTATCGAGTTCTCCATCAACCCCACCGTCACTGCTCTCACCCCTCTCTCCGCCGTGACCGGCTTCTCCGGCAGCGCCGAGAAGATGACGCTCAACACCGACGGCCTCCTCGACGTGCTGTCCGCGGACTTCTCCAGGGCCTTGAAGGAGCTTGCTGCCGTGCTGAACGACTTGAAGCGCCTCTCAGCTCTCGGGGATTTGCCCATCACGTACCACGACTCGACGTTATGCATTCACTTCCCTGGCGTGGATGCGGACACAGTCGAAAGGCTATGCGATGAGTTGGGTGTGCAGCGCGGCTTCATTCGACAGGATGAAGAGTTTGACGGCTTCGTTGGCACAGAGATTGCTCTCATGTTCCCTTTTGCGCCGAGCAAGACCCCATCCGAGGCGTCTTTTCTCGCAAAGAAGCCCGCCCACGAACGTCCCATGTACCAGGCACCTATCGAGTGGCGCAGCATGCTCGCCGCCGGAGACGATGCGATGAGTTCGGCAGGGCTCTCCACCCTGTCGGAGACGGGAAATGACTATGAAGACGTCTGCGATGAAAATCCCTGGGCTTCGCCATCTGCGCCTTCAGAGTTTGAGAGCCTGCACACGAGCCATGCTCGGGACAGCGCCATTTCCGACGCATATTCACCGTTGGAGTACCAAGGATTCGAGGGCATCTACCGCTTCATTGAGCAGTGTGACAACGCCCCTCGCTTCCCCTGATTTCCTTTGTTGGCTACCTCCAGGTTTAGATTGATTCTCAACGCGCGGGATGGATTGGATTTGGAGGTGTTCTCGGCGTACGACTGCAGCTGCCATGGGCCAGCGCAACAGCGCGTCTCTTTTGTGTTATTGAATGCAGATTCTCTCAACGGAAATGCCGGCTTGGTGGAGTGATTACCTGCATGATAATTGGTGTTCGTGGCCGCATAGTATCCCCACAGGTTCTATAAGTGGTGCATGGGCCCTACTTTACCCAAGACTTCGGTTCTCCCAATCCGGAAAATAGTAGGATCTTCTGGTCGCTTCCTCCCGCTCCCCTTTTTTTTCTTCGAACGTGGACAAAGGCGGGCTGGTAGACGCTAGCGCGCTGCCGCGGTGCTCTCGGGTGGCTGGCCCGAGGACGACGGCCCCGCATGATGCTGCGAGCGATTGTTGGCGACGGAATGGCAGCATTTTGTGACGGCGAAAGCGAAGTTGTGAGATGCGGGCGCGGAAGGTGCAGTGAGTGACGTGCGACGCGGAAGAACTGCGGGCGCTTGCCGACGAAACGATCTCTCGCCCATGACGCCCTCCAAGCTGCAGCATCCACCTGGCCAGAGCCTCTGCCCCAGCTGCCATCCAGGCCAATCCCCAGCGACCAACGGGCGCCGGTGCAGATGATTGTCTGAGTGAAATCCACCATCCGTCCACTTCCTCCGCCCCGCCCCGCCCCTCCGCCCCGTCTACGCGACCGCTCCTCCGCACACAGCTGCTCCGCTCTGAGCTGCGCTCCAGTCCCCCCGCAGCCGCCATGCCGCAGCCGCTGAGCTCCAAGGAGAACTCGCTGTTCCGCCAGCTGGTCAAGAACTACGAGACCAAGCAGTACAAGAAGGGTGCGCCCGCCGCCGCCAGCCTGCCCCGCCGCCGAGCTGACTTGCGCCCCAGGTATCAAGGCCGCCGAGCAGATCTTGAAGAAGACGCCCAACCATGGCGACACCCAGGCCATGAAGGCCCTGATCCTCAATTCTCAGGGCCAGACCGACGAGGCCTTTGCCCTCGCCAAGCTCGCTCTCAAGAACGACGTCAAGTCGCACATCTGCTGGCACGTCTACGGCATCCTGTACCGCTCCGCCAAAAACTACGATGAAGCCATCAAGGCCTACAAGTTTGCTCTGCGCCTCGAGCCCGACTCGCTGCAGATCCAGCGCGACCTGGCCACCCTGCAGATCCAGGTCCGCGACTACCAGGGATACATCGAGAGCCGTCGTGCCATGCTCAAGGCCCGCCCCCAAATACGCCAGAACTGGACCGCCCTGGCCGTCGCCTTTCACCTCGCCGGCCAGCTCTCCGAAGCCATTGACATCCTCGAGCGCTTCGAGCAGACGTTGAAGACCCCGCCCGCACGCTCCGACATCGAGCACTCCGAAGCCTCTCTGTACAAAAACACCGTCATGGGCGAGAAGGGGGATTATGAGGCCGCTCTGAAGCACCTTGACTCCATATACAAGGCCAATGCCGACAGAACCGCTGTTATGGAGCTCCGTGCTCAATACCTTCTGCAGCTGGACCGCAAGCCCGAGGCTGAACAGGCCTACCGTGAGCTCCTCGAACGCAACGCCGAATACCGCGCCTATTACGACGGCCTCGAGAAGTCTCTCGGCCTCGATCGCTCCAATGCGGAGAGCGTCGACAAGCTTCTTGAGCTGTACAAATCCTACGCGGACAAGAACCCGAGATATGATGCTCCTCTCAGAGTGCCGCTCGATTTCTTGGAAGGTATGTTTTTGTCATTTCGCAGCTAACAAAATTCAGCTAACGCCCGCCAGGCGACCAGTTCCGCGACGCCGCCGATGGCTATCTTAGACGTATGCTAGGGAAGGGCGTGCCGTCGACCTTCAACAACGTGAAGGCGTTGTACCAGGATCCTGCAAAGAAGCAGACCATAGAAGAGTTGGTGCTTGGCTATGAGTCGGAGGAGCCCAAGGAGACCAACGGCGAGTCCACGGACCGTTTCACGCCCGCCGTTTTCTACTTCCTTGCCCAGCATTACAACTACCATCTCAGTCGCGACCTGGCTAAGGCTCTGGACTACATCGACCGTGCGATTGAGCTGGATCCTAAGTTCGTCGACTACACAATGACCAAGGCTCGCGTGTGGAAGCACTACGGCAACACTCAGAAGGCTGCCCAGATCATGAACGAGGCCAGGGAACTGGACGAGAAGGACCGATACATCAATACCAAGTGCGCCAAGTACCAGCTGCGCAACAACGAGAACGAAAAGGCCATTGACACGATGAGTAAGTTTACTCGCAATGAGGCTGTGGGAGGCGCATTGGGTGACCTGCACGACATGCAGTGCATGTGGTACCTCATCGAGGATGGCGAGGCCTACTTCAGGCAGGGCGAGCTTGGCCTTGCGCTCAAGCGCTTCCAGGCCATTCACGACATCTTCGGCGTTTGGGAAGAAGACCAGTTCGATTTCCACACCTTCTCCCTTCGCAAGGGCCAGATCCGGGCATACGTGGATATGGTTAGGTGGGAGGACAGCGTTCGCGCGCACCCCTTCTACACCCGCGCTGCTGTCTCTGCCATCAAGACTTACACCCTTCTACACGACAAACCGGAGCTTGCGACACCTCAAACGAATGGTTCACCTAGTACGCCTGGAAAGAAAGCCAAGAGCCCGAAGGGAGAGAAGAAATCGCCCCCCAAGCCGGCGGTTGACGCCGAAGGCGTGCCTAAGAAGGAGGACACCGACCCTCAAGGCGTCAAGCTCAGGGAGACGGCCACCCCGCTGGAAGATGCCATGAGATATGTCAGCCCTTTGCTTCATAACAGCCCCAAATCTATTGAAGCACAGAACGTCGCTTTTGAGGTCTTCTTCCGCAGGAGTGAGTACAATATCTTACCATCTGACATTGCATGCTTGTCAGCTGACTGACTGCCCATCCGCACAGGAAAATGGCTTCTTGCGCTCAAGTGTCTGCGCTCAGCCCATGACATTGACCCGGAGAACCCGACCTTGCACCACCAGACTGTGCGTTTCAAGCATACCCGTAAGTTTAGTCCTGAGATTCAAGTGACGTTGCCCAAACAAGAAAAGACTACTGACCTTTTCCCAGTCAACACTCTTCCGGATGGCGAGAAGCTCGAGGGCCCAGTGAAAGCCGTGATCGACAGCAGCTTCACCATCATCCCGAGCGGCACGTCGCCCGCAGCCTTCAACGCGGCCTATCTTAAGAAGCATGCCGACAGCGCAGCGCATATGTTGGCCGGCTACAAGGCACGCTTTGCGCTAGACCCCAAGAAGAGCGGCATCGCAAACGAGATCGAAGCCCTGCGCCTTCTGTCCAAGGACGGTGTCAGTTTCACCTTGGAAGACGCGCGCGCCATGCGCGACTCGCTTCGGGAATGGGGCAGCGAGGAGGATGTCTTGAAGAGATTCGAGGAGGAGGCCAGCAAGAAGTGGCCCGAAGCGGTCTTCTAAACTTTCTTCTGCTGCATGGGAGGCGTATCTGTTCTTCACTGCAAGCATCACGGACGGATGGGTTGTTGCCATTGCGGCGCGGCACTTACAAGCCACGGGGTCGTGCTGCAAGACGTCGGCAGGTGGGGGATGGTGGGAACGGTGGCTGTAAGAATAACCTGCATGTTGGCGGAGGGGAGATGCGAGGACTGATTCATGCGGGTGTCTTAATGTTGGCCCCATTGCGCATTAACAGCGATAGATAGCCCGTTTTCACCAGTTATCTGTCGTTGCAGCAGAACTGTTCTGCCTGTTTTGTCTTGTCATTGGAAAGCGGGAGCAGCAACCAAAAAAGATCGGTAGAGACGGGGTGTTTTCGAGGGGAAAAAGGTTTAAATGCAGGATCATCACAGATCGGGTACGTGGTACATACAATCCAGTCAGTTCGAGTGATCGGGCAGTGATCGGGAGCTGAGTTCGTGCCGAGTGACCACATTGCATTGCTGTGATGCCACCTGCATGAAATTAGAGCGGGTTGCGGAAGATGCAAGGGTCTGAGTGCAAACGCTGTCACCAAAATGTAGACCTCAACTACCCGGGCGAGTGACACTTTGGAGCCACCGTCCTATGAGCCTCGCACCAAGAAATGACTGTTCGTATTGTGTGCACAAGAGAGACGAGAAAGCCCAGGTCAGATCATCGGGAATCCCGCTCCTCGGCGGCGGTGGCGTGGACACTGCAGAAAACTGGAAAACGACTTCTTGTTCATAACTTCATTTGTCCGAGAGTATTTTCCATAATCCACATCTACCCGTTGGCTTCCCTGAATGCTGAAGAAAGGAACGCAAAAGGCTCGAGAAGAAAGTGTGTTGAGTTTGAGAAAGCGATGATTGTAGACCGAGGCCCCGATGGTGGCTGGCTGCCCAGTCCCTGACCGGTGTGTGTGTGTGTGCGTGCTTCAGACCGGACACCAAGCAGCAATTATGTCATCAGCCATGACTTGATGTTGCATTGCCGTCCTCAGCTCCTCACCGCTTCGCCAAAACACTCCAACACTCTCCGGCTCCTCTCAATTAGCCTTCCTCCTCCTCAATGATTCATCTCCAAACGTCCTTTTCATCGCCCGCTCGACTCATATCAAGATCTCTCTTTTTCTTTGGCATCGATTCAAAATCGCTAGATACGACAGCGACCTTCTGCTCAAGCATACAATCATAAACCTCCACTTTTTTCGCGGATCCGAGACCGGGGCCGATCGCAGGCCTACGAACTTGCCTTGGTGGCGCCGGCAGCAGCCTTGCCGTCACCCTCGAGCTCGGGCATGTCCTCATCGTCGGAGCCTTCCTCAGCCTCGTCGCCGGCACCGCCGAGGGCACCGGCGCCACCGAGGGCACTCAGGTCGGGCATGCCGCCGGCGCCACCGCCAAGCTTGGAGAAGTCGATGCCTCCGAAGCCGCCCTCGCCGCCGGGGCCGCCGGCGCCCATGCCAGGCGGCATGCCGCCCATGTTTGCGAGGTAGTCTTCGTCAGCAGCCTCATCCTGCTCATCCTCATCGACCCACTGGAAAGATTGTGAGTCAGCGTACGATTGCCACTGCCAGAAGGCATTCTTCCGGCGGGCTAAGATGGTGAGTCGCGTACCTTGTCGAAGTCGGTCTTCAGGAAGTGCAGCTTTTTGCTCTCCTTGAGCAGGCGGGGCCAGAACTCCTCCTTGAGGTCCTTCTTGCGCAGGACCATCTCGATGTTCTTGCCGGTGTGGTTGATCTTGGACTCGTCGGGGACGATCTCGGCGAACAGCTCGAGCTCGGCCTTGTAGTCGACGTTCTTCAACTCCGAGTGGCCGGTGAAGGAGACCTTGGTGGGTTGGACGTCCAGCTTCATCTTGTCCTTGGGCACGTCCGGGGCGGAAATGGTGAGGAAGACGTGGTTGCGCTCGGGGTCGGTGGCCGACGAGCGCTGGGCCCAGAGCACTGCGGCAGGCACGTTAGCATGGGCTGTGCGTCGTGCACGTCGGCGCGGAGATGCAGGCAGAGCGGGCGGGCCGAGGGCGCAGCGGCGATGACGCTGCACAATGCCAGCACAGCGGCGCGGACGAGATATGCGACGGGGTTGGTGCGATTGGCGGGAAGTCCGTACCTTCGGGAGTCAGAGTCTGCGACATGGCTGCGTGAGGATGTCGAGGGTGTTGTGTGTGCGGCGGCCTCTGTTGCGAGGGAGAGGAAATGGAAGTGGTGATGGAGTGTGCAATGGTGCAGTTGCTGGGGTTGACAGGAAGCTGCCCGTGGAAGTTGTAGAGGGCTGGCTCGCTAGCGCACAAGGCGGAGGATGGCTGTAGAAGGCAGTAGAAATAACCAACGCCAGGAACAGCACTGCCAACTGCGCGGGCCGACGCGCATGAGCAAGGCCGCGCAGTGGAGCTTCGCAGCCGGCTCCCTGGGCTGGCCACTGCCGGAGCAGTCCTGGTCCGGCCAGCGGCAGGCTTCGAGCAGACCTTAGAGAGAGCGAGCTGCTGCCCCGCCGCGGGCTCGCGCGCTGGCCCAGCGCAAACGTCACCAAGACCCTCGGCGCTTGGACCGCACCCGCGCCCAGCCAGCCAGAGCCTCCCACCACCGCCCGCCGCCCCGACTGCTGCGCCCAGGCACCGCCCGGTTCCAGCACCAGCACCAGCACCAGCACCCAGCAGCACACCCAGCATCCACCACCAGAGCACTGCATGTGCCCGTCCGCCTCCAGGCCCCCCCTCGATCGCGCCCGCCCGCCCATTGCAGCCGCCCTCTGCCCCCCGCCCCCCGCTGTGCCTGCCCGCCGCGCGCCCCGCCGCGCGCCATGGAGACCATCAAGTCGTTCTTGTGGAAGCCCACGCCCGAAGAGCAAGTCGGTCACGCCCGCCCGAGCACCCGCGCAGCCGCACTCTAACATGAAGCAAAGAAACGGAAATGCAACGCCCTCGTCCGCCAGAACGTGCGCAAGCTCGACCGCGACATCATGCAGCTGAAGCAGGCCGAGCAGAAGACCAAGAGCTACATCGTGCAGGCGTCGAAGCGCGCCCAGCGCAACCCGGCCATGGCCAAGCAGGCCGCGCAGGACACGCGCGTCTTCGCAAAGGAGCTGATCCGCGTGCGCAAGCAGAGCTCGCGCCTGCACACGAGCAAGGCCCAGCTGCAGAGCGTGTCGATGCAGGTCAACGAGGCCTTCTCCGTGCGCAAGATCGAGGGCAGCATCCGCGCCTCCACCGGCATCATGAAGGACGTCAACACCCTCGTGCGCCTGCCCGAGCTGACGGGCACCATGCGCGAGCTCAGCCAGGAGCTCGTCAAGGCCGGCATCATCGAGGAGATGGTCGGCGACTCGATGCCTGAGACGGACCTGCTGGAGGGCGAGGACGACGAGGCCGAGTCCGAGGTCGACAAGGTCCTCAGCGAGGTGCTCAAGGACAAGATCTCCCAGGCCCAGGAGCCCCAGCAGGACCTCCAGCTGCCCAGCCAGCCCGCTGCCGCCGACGAAGAAGAGGAGGACCCCGAGGAGATGCTCAGCGCCATGCGTGGCAGACTGGAGGCTCTCAAGAGCTAAACGCGCCGGCTATGCACTCCTCCTCTCCCTCCCTTCCATTATCACTTCCTAAATCTTTCACGTACACTGTGCTACGGCCTACAGGAGGAATTGGCGTTGGGTTTGCGGCGGATTTTCATGGCATACTTCCTACTTATTCCCCGGTGTTCCTTGGGCTTGTTGTTCTGGTTTATGAGCGTATGCGTGATTCTTTCCAATAGACGAAAACTTCCAAGTTGCCCTGATTGTCCGAGATGTTCATATTTGTTCAGACAGCGGGCACACACAACAATTGAATTGGCTAGTCAAAACTTCGCTTACATGGGTAGACTCAAACCGGGTCATGTCATGTGAAGCTTTTTCACTGTCACGAAGTGCCGATATTGTAGCATACCGTATCTCTTCATTTTTCTATCAAGCATTTTGTCATCAAGTCGTCACACAGTTTCGTTACAACAGCAATTCACTCCTCTTGCCCTATTCAAAGACATACAGCACACGCCGTTCTCCAAGTCTCGCCGTTCACGGCCTTGCTCCACCTGCAACACCTGCTTACAACTCGTCCTTCTTCTCGCCCTTCTTGCCCTCGTCAACCTTGCCCTGGTCCAACAGACCCCTCTTCACCATGCTGGTGAGGATCTCATATCCGACCTGGGCAGCGGCGAGGGCGGTGCTCTCGGCCGGGCCGTCGTACGCGGGGCTGACCTCGACGATGTCGGCGCCGACGACGTTCAGGGCCTCGATGCCGCGCAGGATGCGGATGAGCTCGCGGGTGGTCCAGCCGCCGGGCTCGGGGGTGCCCGTGGCGGGGGCCATGCCGGGGTCGATGACGTCGATGTCGACGGACAGGTAGACGGGGGCGTCCGGGCCGACGCTCGCGAGGATGCTGTCGACGACGCCGCGGGCGCCAATGTCGTCGATGTCGTCGGCGGCGATGCGGTGCCAGCCCTGGGCGGCGTCGTCGACCCAGTCGGCGTCGTCGTCGCCCGACAGGCGGGTGCGCAGGCCGGCGTGCACGCTCGACCCGTTGGCGACGAGCCCTTCGGTCGAGGCGAACCAGAACATGGAGCCGTGGTTGAAGAAGGACTGGGTGGAGCTGTCGTCCGGGTCGATCCAGGCGGACGGGTACTTGGCCGGGTGCCAGGTGTCGAGGTGGGCGTCGAAGTGCACGACGGCGATGGGCCGGCCGTGGATCTGGTGCAGCGCGCGCAGCGCCGGCAGCGCGATGCTGTGGTCGCCGCCCAGCGTGATCAGCTTCGACTTGGCCCGGTACGGCGACGACGAGCCCTGCGAGCCGGCCGACGGCGGGCGCTTGCCCAGCTCGACGAAGGCCTCGCTCATCTGCCGCAGCGCCAGCGCGTTGTCGAACGGCGTCACCGGGATGTCGCCGCAGTCGAGGACCTTGGCCCACGACGTGTACGGGTTCATGCCCGCCCGTGGGTTGAAGCCGCGGAACGACGTCTGCCGCGCCGAACCTGCCCGGATGGCTCGCGGTCCGAAGCGGGCGCCTGTGCCGGTGGACGTCAGTACCCATGCTCTTTTCCAGGACCCAATGGAGTCTGATCATGAGCGTGGCGAAAGGTGCCCAGCAAAGCCCCGAGATGCGTATATATGCTCACACCATGGGGACGCGAAACAAGGAGAAAACGCGCTTACCAGGCCGGTAGCTTACAGCCGTATCGAAGGGAGCGCCGATGATGCCAATATCGAAATCCACTTCCGGATCAGTAAGGCATTTCACGTGCGGGAGGTGGGCAAAGGTTGAGATTCCCGAGAAGCCCCACTGGTCGAACCATCAGCAACCTTCCGCATCGGGCAGCATCGAGTGCTTACATCAGTGCCCCATTTCTGCTCCAAAACCTTCAGGTCAACGGGCTCTCTGTCGTGGTGGTGGCCCGCGTGGGCGAGAGCCGTCAACGGCAGGGACGCGGCACAGCTAAGCGCCAGCAGGGAAACGTGCATGGCTGCAAGGTCGAACGCTTTGAGGAGACCGAGGAACGAAGAAGCAAAGCAAGCACAAACGATGTGGAAACGAGAGATATAAAGCCGGCTGCAGCGAGATGCGGAGGTGGGATTATGTAACCGTTATCAGTCCGTCGGCCGAATCCAGCGTCGGCCCGGCGCCGTAGACGCCCCAGACGCCGTCGGCACACCGCCCGTGACGGCGTGTGGTGTTTGTCGCCCCGGATTGCGGGGAGAAGTGATGATAGAGCCGTCGCTTGCGGGAGCCACTGGAAAAGACCTTCGGGGAGTGGGCGTCGGCCTCGACTATGGACCCCATCTTACCTATTTCGGGCAGGCGTGGGCGATCTGTTACGTCATTCCGTTATCGTGCTAGCCTCATTGGGCGGAAATTCGCTGTGACCTGCCATCAGAATCTCTCACAACCCACAAGCCTGGGTAAACTCGCTCGCAACTCAGTAATAATACATCTTGCTGATTGGCTTCGTTTCTCTACCGGATGAATTATGCTGTCCAAACGCCAACAGTGCAGCTCAAAAGTCTTCTACATCCTCGCCGAGCCCGACAACTCCGCCAGTCGCGACTCCAAATTTCACCTTCATGGTTTTCAGGCTGGATTGCTGGTTCGGTATCTTCGCGTCCTCACTGGCCGGCTCCGAAATGTCTGCAGTCTGCGAACTCTTGATCACCTCCGAGACGTGGGCCAAACGCATGATGGGTATGTTTGCACGTTTGTGAATCCAGTAACTCCAGGAAGCCAGAGAGCCGATGATGGCCAATACTACCAGAGGCGGGATGAGCAGGTAATACGCCCGCGAAGGGTTCATTCTTTTCATGTTCTTTCGTGATACCAGAGTTTGGCTCGTTGAATTGGTGCTTGGCTCATCGCTACCTTCGATGTAGTGCAACGACGTGGCCAAGGCCCCCGAGCTGACGTTGATGAATTTGTGAATTGTGTCGAGCTTCCAATGGAACGTTTGTGGCCCCGTCCAAGTAGCATACGCCTTTGGAAGAGGCTGTGAGTCCACGAACATGGGCTGTGTTCCATGCACGCTGAGACCCATGACCGATGGTACGGCCCCAAACCATGCAGCCATGTCGCCAAGATCACCGTACGGGGACTCCGGGCTGGTAGGCCCTTCCAGCATATCCAGATTGGAAACTGTAGTGAAATTTGACGTTCCACTGCCAATTTCGAATGAAGAGTCAACCAAACTGACATCGACATCACAGGATACGGCCGACACGCCGGTATAGCCTTGGTCTTTCATTGCTTTTGTTGGTTCCGAAGACTCGCCGTTCTCGATAGTGCCGTTGATGGCTGCGAATACAAGGGTCGATACCGTCCTTGTCTCGCTTACGTATTTGATATCATCAACCCATAGAGTGAGCACGGGCTGCACCCTGATCCGCGTAGTGTTGCTGCTGTTTCCCGCCATCTTGGTGTCTGCTGTGACGGAGACCTTGTCGTAGTCGGTTAATTCGACAGCGTGCCCACTGCAGTTTATGCGCTTCTCGACCTTCACGGCATTGACCGATACCACTCCTCGATCGGCCAACCGGTTACGATTGACGATGAATTCTCGGACGTTTGGCATCGCCTCAGAAGACAGGTTACTGGACCAAGAGGTATAGAGATTGAAAGCCTGGGCGGCGGCCGCAGGGAGACGAACGGGAGGATTTTTCTGGATGAACTTGTTCCTTAGGACTCCTCCAGCCATATAATTGCCAATATACTCAGTTGACACATCATGTCGAGTGTAGGCGTATCCAACGAGAGGCGAGACGGTCAACGGGGTAATTGTTGCGATGGTGATGCACAGAATCACCACTAGGGCTTCGGTCGAGCGGGTGGCCATGTACGCCAAGGGCAACGATGCGATGGATCCACGAGCAGCAGAGAGGAAGGAGTCCAGCTCTTTCAGAGTCTTCGCTTGCTTGTTCAAGATTGGCCACACTGCCGCCTCGCCGAGGGCGCATACTGTATAGACGGGTCCGGCCATGGAAACAGCGTACACTGCAGCGATGATGCCCTGGACCAATCCAAGATTGTCCGCCATGCTCGCGACCGAGGATGGGATGTCGCAACCTATGGCCCAAGCCGGGCATTCAAATAGCTGTCTGCTCAGCCAGAGCGTGAAGCCGAAAATGGCCATGACACAGGCGATGCCGACAGCCATTGCGAGAATGACTTCTGGGTTGCTGACAAGAAATTGCCGCAGGCCTTTCCGGCCCGAATTGGCCTTGCCAAAACCCTTTGGTGTTTCCATGGACTCGCGTAGAAGGAAGGGTTCTTGCGACTGGTGCCTGACCATGTCTTGCAGAGCACACGTATAGCCGACCGAGATCTGGAAGCCAAAGGATCACTGGCTCCGTACGAGGGGGCGGTTATTGATGCAACGAGTCGGGCGATTCCATCCGGCTAGGAGTAGGATGTGTGTGCAAGAGACGATATGCGAAGAACAATGGCTAGCGAGTATAGCAATCAAGAGCAGTTGTAGCGGGAAATGTGGCATGAAAGTGGGTGCATGGCTTAAGCAGGGTGCGAGGGCGTTTGCATTTGAGGCCCCCATTGGAGTTTACAGCCTTGTTTGCAAGTTGGGGGCGAAGGATTGCTGAGCAGTGCTCGCTGACGTAGGAGGCTGGGCGTGCACAGCGCAGGCGCACCGTGGCAGCAGTCACTGTCGCATGGAGGCGCGTAAGGAAGTGTTGTCTGCACCCGCCACTCAGCAAGAGGCCAGAAGCGGAAAAGGTCGAGGGGTGTGTGTGCTGCATGCATGTGAAAAGAGACGCGACGGAAAGCGGAAGGGAGCGGCGGCCAGACGCGTGACTTCGCGTTGGCGCGATCAGTGGGTCAGCGCCTTCACCTCCGCCCCGCGCTGGCTACCTACCGACCCGCGACATCGCCCAACATCTATACCGTTGATTGTCTTACAGCAAAACCGGCCCAACGGCGGTTTGTTTCCCCCAAGGAACGCCTCCCCTAAGCCGCCCAAGGTTCCGTTTCTGCTAGTCGCACCGCCTGGCCTACGTCTACCGCGCGCGTGTTCCCGCTCACGAACATTGCTACTCGCTTATCCTTCGTTTCGACTACTTTCTGCACATCTCAAGACCAGCGACAATGCCTGAGATCGGAGAAGTCGCGCGTATTGTCCACTATTTGCGCAAGCACGTGGTGAACAAGACGATCCGCGCCGTGCGCACCCAAGAGGATGACATCATCTATGGCAAGGTCGGCACCAGCGCCTCTGCCTTCCAGAAGGCCATGACCGGCAAGAAGATTGTCGACGCCCGCCAGCAGGGCAAGTATTTCTGGCTGGTCATGTCTGAGCCCCCGCACCCGCTGATGCACTTTGGCATGAGCGGCTGGATGAAGTTCTCCAACGACGACTCCGCCTACTACAAGCCCGCTGCGAAAGAGGAGAACCCCGAGTGGCCGCCAAAGTACTGGAAGTTCGTCCTCGAGATGGACGGCGATGACAAGTGCGAGGCTGCTTTCGTCGACGCCCGTCGCCTGGGCAGAATTCGCCTGATCGATGCACCGGGTGAGGAGCTGAGGAAAGTGAGCCCGCTCAAGGAGAATGGCCCAGATCCCGTTACCGACAAGGATATCCTGACCGTCGACTGGTTGGCCAAGAAGCTGAGGAGCAAAAAGGTTCCTGTCAAGGCATTGCTGCTGGACCAGGCTAACATCAGCGGCGTCGGGAACTGGGTTGGCGACGAGGTGCTTTATCAGGCCAAGATCCACCCTGAACAGTACAGCAACACCTTTAGCGAC
The DNA here is from genome assembly GCF_001883845.1 of Diplodia corticola. Lineage (NCBI taxonomy): Eukaryota > Fungi > Ascomycota > Dothideomycetes > Botryosphaeriales > Botryosphaeriaceae > Diplodia > Diplodia corticola. The sequence continues at coordinate 372,355 of NW_017971485.1, forward strand.
GCCCAGATCAAACAGCTGCACGATGCCCTCATGTATGTCTGCGATCTGGCTTGCGAGACCCTCGCAGAATCCGACAGGTTCCCAGAAGATTGTAAGGACTAGCAGCCTATCCCCCACGTCTTGCGGCTTTCCGGCTAATGCATGGCTCGACATCAGGGTTGATGAAGCACCGTTGGGGCAAGGGCAAGAAGGATTCCAACAAGCTCCCCAACGGCGCTAAGATTACCTTCCTCAAGGTTGGCGGCCGCACTTCAGCCGTCGTTCCCAGCGTGCAGAAGAAGACAGGCGCCGTTGCTGGCGACGTTGGCGCATCCGAGCAAGAAGACGATGATGGTGACGAGTCAATTGAGACCAAGCCTGCCGCGAGGCAACAGCGTAATTCCGCCGCTGCGAGTAATGGATTGGCCGGCAACGGTTCGAAGCGAGGCCGAGCTAAGAAGCAGGAGCAAGATGAGGACGTGAAGCAAGAAGATGAAGAAGACAAACCAGCCCCGAAGAGGGCCAAGAAGGGCAACGCCAAGGCTGAACAGAAGGCAGCGGTAAAGGAGCCAGAAGCAGGACGGCGGCGTTCTACGCGGAACAAGTGAATGCTTGTGGAGTGGTGGAGTGGATCAGTCTAGGCTGTTTATGATAGTCATTGAGCCTCAACAAAGGCAGCCGGAGGGAAAGGCGCAAGCGTCGGCGCTTTTTGGTGATACATCTCGTCCGACGCTGCGCGCCGACCCCCCAAAAAATTAGAGAAGAGAAAAAGAGGACCAAAGCCGAAGCCGGACCATCAATCTATAATGATATCGGAACGCAGTGAGCACGAACTCACACCTTACATCCTCTCATTAGCCAAACGAGAAGCATGCCCATCTATACGCCTTTTCAGCCGTTGAAATCGAGTAAACGATGGCGCGGAAAAGCAAAAGGCCATCGGGGATATCTACACAGCCCCATGGAATCAAGCAAAAATGAATGCCTGTAAAGCAAAACCGCAAAATGACAAAGGATACCGTTGGAAAGCTACCGGTCCAATACCGTCCCATGCACGCCGATAATGTATGTCGAATGTTGAACAGAGCAAACGGTAAAAGAGAAGAACGAGATACCAGATAACCGAAAAGAACCGTGATGAACACCTCTCGGGTAATGTGACCAGAGTGAGCCAAAACCGCCGCCATACAAGGAACGTATCGTAAAGGAAACAACCGTGCAAGGTCTACTTAGACAGCACAGTTTGGCTGCAGCAAGCCTTGATGTGGAGAGTGGAACCGTTTCCCCATCTCGTTCAGGCAGAGACTCAGGCAGGATCCTCAGACTTGATCTTTTCGGAATCAGTCTCCTCGAGCTTGGCCTCTTCCGGCTTGACCACAAGGACCTTGTCGGAACCAGTGCTTTCGGGTAGAGAAACCTTCCATGTGTGTTTCTCATCATCGTTTGTCTCGACGGCATCGATTTCGGCCCTGAGACCCTCTGGAATCATTTTGTGTTCCAGCTTCCACCCCGCGAGGCGACACAGTTCGGCCACAACAACATCACAATCACCTAGCAGATTGACATCAAAGTCGATATGGCGAATGGGCTTAAATAGGGGTCAGTCAAAGGTTGGGCTCTCAACTCTGATTGAACTCACATCTCGAGAAATGTAGATTTGCGGCACATCAGGCGACAGAATTTGAGGGACTTCGGAGACCGGGGCGACTTTCATGGAGGTCCCAATGACAATGACAAGATCTGTGACATCCTTGTCGTGGTCTTTAAGGCGGGAAAAGAAGCGCTTCGGAAGGCCTTCGCCGAAAAACGTAATGTCCGGTTTCATGACTCCGGGCTGAGGAATGTCGTACTGGCCATCAGAGTCGTCGTCGTCATCACTTTGCCTTTTCTTGCGGGAGCCGCCATTTGAACTTCGCTTTCTCTTCATGCCAGGCCGGGGGACTGCCAGTTGGCGAATGCACTCCTTGCACTCGGCCACCTTTTGCTCGCGGATGTTCGCGAATATCTCTTCTCCAGGAATCTGATGGCCGCATTTGCGGCAGGTGGCAGTCGCCCATGAGCCGTGGCATTGCACCAGTTTTTCCGGATCTATTCCGGCGTGGCTTTCCAGGTTATCGATGTTTTGGGTATAATTGGTGAGAAGTTTTCCCTTTTGTTGCAGAAGATGGATGAATTCGTGGGTGGGAGTCCAGTTGTAGAGATCTGGGAGGATGTCGCCCGCCAGTTTATAGAATATTCTGATCCAGGTTAGTTTTGCCCATGGAACCTTGCGATCGACGCTTACGTAGGGTCTTCGTCGAAGTTGTGTATGTCAAAGACTTGCTCCGGGTCCTCGAAGCCCATCTCGCGGAGTTTCGAATAGAAACCCGTGTTTCTGGAACGGAAGTCGGGGATGCCTAAGCTAGTCGATATCTAGGGTTTCTAAAGTCAGTCGCAACGGCTCTTCCGCGTATGCTCTCCTCCGAGATGCTCAAGCGACGCTCGAGCCCGGTTAGCTCGATCAGGGCCGGAATACTCACGCCTGCGCCTGTGATGACCATGATGTTTTTGCTTTTTTGCAGGAGGCGGGCGGCATCTTCGATGGTCGAGTACTCTGGCAGACGGTGCCTCTTGGAGAGTTCCCTGGCAATCGCCAGGCCTAGCAGCTGGTAATAGGAGCTGTCGGGCGCGCCTTCCAGGAAGCTGGGGGGTTTGATGCCGAAGGCGGTGCATAGCTTTTTGGCGGAGACTTTGCCGGTTGTGACGGTCTCGTACACGAAGGGGCCGGCGCCAACCTCGCGCAGGCGCTTCCTGTACGCTCTGGTCTCTTGCACGGTGCAGACATCGGGGCCTGGCGCGATCAGTCCACGTCGGGGGCAGGGAATTGGGAATTATGTACCGCTCTCCAGGTCGAAGGGGTCGACCTCGTCCAGGAACTCCTCGTACAGGGAGGCGTTGTCGATTTGGTCGTCGCTGTCGTCGTGCACGCTCGGCGCATGGCCGTCGGAGGCGCTCTTGGCCTGTTCGGCGGAGGATCGCGCGGCGGAATCGGTACTGGAAAGATCTACGACCGGGAGGTCCCTCCGGTTGGCCAACACCTCGCCGGTGGCCATGTCGCCAGGTCCGGAAGGGGAGCGGCAGGAAATGGGGGGCACGGCCTGGGAAAGTGGATTGCAGAGTGTAGATGTTTAGTGTAGGATCGCGATCGTCCGTCCCTTGTTGCGCCCGTAATGCGCTATTCGGGAGCCGGTAGGCTATTTCCGAGCCCCGGCTATTTGTCGGGCGGCCGTTGCCCTACAGTGCGGCGGGCGCAAGTGGCAGCAGCGGCAGCGGCAGCGGCAGAGGGCATTTGGGCGCGGCAGTCATCCGCGCCACCGCTGCTGCAAAACCTCAGTCTCGCGGCGTGGCGACCATATGTACTGACCGATGACGGCACCGCGGTGCCGGCCCAGCTGCCCGTGGGCCACATGGCTGCCGACCCAAGCCAGCGGCAAGCCCACAAGCCCAGCAGTCAAAGCTCCCGCCGTCGACTGTTGCCCCGCCGCCGCTGCCCATTCGCCGGCCGCTATCAGCACCACCTTGACTCTGCTATACCTGCCAGCCTACCGCGCATGACTCGCACTAAATCTCCCGGCGGCCTGGCTTCTGACGACCGCATGCTGTTTGACTTGCCAGCCGACGGCGCCGCCAATCGGCCTCTTGCCACGGCATTCAAGTCAGCCAGCGCTCTGCCCCGCCCAGAGGCCATTGGCCAGCATGGCCGCCGTACGACTGCGCAGCACGTCAGCGATGCGTGGAACACCAATGGAAGGTCCATCATGCCGCCAGCGCAGCCCGTGCGTGACTTCGCATGGACAGGTGGTTGCACCAGCATCGAACCGCAACCAGCGCCAAACCATCGAGCAAGAAGAGCCTTCAGTGAGGGTGGAGGGGAAGCAAACGAAGAACCAAAGCCGCAGAGAAGAGGGGAGATGCTCTGGGGTTGAGCACACGGTTACGCCTTCGAACTCCAGACCACCCATTCCGGACTGTGAGAACGCCGCAGGGTCGCAGATGCTAACGGATACCGCTGAATCAGACGGAGCCTGCTTGGTCAACGAGACGGAACCTCATGGTAGAGATTCCAGACATTTCTGCGACTCATTTGCCTTCCTTTAAGAAGAGAAACACGGCCTTGGCCGAGTCTACGAGTGCCCTGGGGCGGATAAGGTTTGCTCGCGCCCGCGCTAAACTTAGTGAAAAACCTCGCGTCGCACAGCGGTGAGTTTCCACATGACCCGGTCCGAGGAGGGTGTATCTCGTCGGAAGAGTGTCGTTGCAGCGCTTCGTACGCGCACGCATCTCCACCAGCGTCTGATCCTGGGGTGACGGCATAAGATGCCGCCAAGGAAGCCAGGCACCCTCGCCCCGGCAGCAATAGCCGCATTGCTGCATTGGACAGGGAGGCGCTTAAAGGAGCCAAATCACTATCAGGGGTGTGAGACACCTCGCGGCAACGCCACAATAACAGGTGCCAGGAACGGCTAGAGTGCAGCAAGCAGCGCAACCCCCGGCGGTGAGGGAAATGCCACGCGTGGTGCGACGCGTCCGGCCCTCACAAGATCTATTCTTGCCCGTGGCCTGGCGCGCGGCCCAACCGCGGAGGCAGCCTGCGTGACACCAATTCCTGCATGGTGTGCGCGATCGGACCTGCGGCTGGAGCAGCGGCGTCGTTCTGGTTAGTCAGGCATCCCAAAGCTCGTCGAATAGGACAAAAGGAGGCCGACAAAAAAAGAATGCCGGAGCTTGACGCGGCACGCGGGCGGATCGACAGCGGAGAAGGCGCCCAAACAGAAGCAAATGCCTAAAGAGCGCCACTTATTGAAGCCAAGGATCACATACCCGGCTGAGTCGCACCGCCTGGTCGAGAAGCTCCTCCCAGCCGCTATACAAATATGCACCTCCTTGGCGCCTTCTCTCCGGCTCTTCACCCGTCTGCTCTCAATCCAACCCTGTTTTTTTGAACCATCCACTCGTTCCAACTCAAGTCGCAATTTCCATCAAGATGCAGTACAAGACGGTCGCTCTCCTTGCCTTGGCCTCCTCGGCCATGGCCTCGCCCCAGGTCAGCAAGAGGGAGGTCAGCAAGAGGCAGGACAGCACCGGTTCTGTGGACGTGTAGGTCCCTCGTCTTCCCCACCGCTTCCGTGCCTCATCCTAACTTCTTCGCAGGGACTCCATCGTGTCCGTCCTCTACACCGCCCTGCCGAGCTCGCTCCTCGCGGTTGCCATTACCAACCAGGCGGCTGCCTCCTCCATCATTGCCTCTGAGGTTGCTGCCGGCAGTGCTGAGTCCTGGATCTCTGCGCTCCCCAGCGACGTCCAAGGCTATCTTTCTGCTGCTGCGACTGCCGCCGCAACCGCGACCGCTGCTCCCACTGCCGCTGCTACCGGCAACGCTACTGCCTCCTCTATCTCCTCCGTTGTCTCCAGCGTCATTGCCAGCAACTCCTCGGCCAACGCTACTGCCACTCGCTCATCTTCCCGCTCTTCCTCGACTTCGGACTCGACCACCACCTCGGACAGCTCCTCCGAGACCTCCAGCGGCAGCAGCGGTGCCTCGTCCTCTTCCACTGGTGGCGCCGCTCTCCCTACCGCAGTTGGCGCTGGTCTAGCTGGCGTCGTTGGTATGATCGGCATGCTGGCTCTCTGAGCGTCAAGGATATAACCAATCTGTAATGGCGATTCTAGACTGATTGCAAATTCGACCAGAGGTTTGTGTCTCGAAGTTCGCACCAGATACACCTTATGCGATTGTACTTAATACTGTCGGAGATTCCCCCCCTTCGAGAAGGGACATAATAATGCTAAATAACCTTTCTCCACTTTGCTTAGCACATCTGGTGACAGTCGCATGTTTCGTGACGCATCGCGAATATCACGAAACAACGCCAACGTCGCCCTAATGACCCTTTGCGAACATGCATATGGGCTCCGTTGCAGTTGTGAAATAGCTCGTGTCGCTGACGAAACCACCGGACCTTGATTAGAGTGGACGTATCCCTTCCCGAGCGTAGTCGATGCCCTTTGCATGGCTAGGAACGAACCATGGCTCCTTACGCTTTCCATCCGTTGTCTGAAGACGTCAGCCGTAATTTGACTGCTTTCTTACCATACTTGTCGTCGTTCAGAACCTCAGTGCTCACTGCTGAGGACCTGATCTACAGTAACCGAGCATACACAGTAAGGAGACTCTTGTTGCCCCGCAGCGCTTGGCACCGGGTGGGACGAACGGAAACCCACTTCACGTCATAACTCAGCCCTATGAACAATGCCACCAAGGTGCCTTCCCACGCACGTAATTATGTGTGGTTGGCTCGACAAGCTGGGCCCACAAGCACGTCACACTTCGATAATGTGCTCTTGAAGCTTAAAACCCCGCCGTAACCCCCCTCTGCACAAGGTCACTCCCCAAACGCTGATACCTCCCAACCACTCAGCTACGAAATTCCCGATTTTACTTCGAGCAACGCAAGCAACAACCATGACGACCACTTTCAAGCTCAACACTGGTGCTGAAATCCCAGCCGTCGGCTTCGGAACCTGGCAGGATGCCGATTCGCAGGAAGCCGCGGTCTTGGAGGCTTTGAAGGCCGGCTACAAGCACATTGACACCGCCCGGATGTAAGTTGTGCTTCTTTAGCCCTCCTCGAGGATCCTCGCATTGCTGATGGTTGCTTCCCGCAGCTACGGAACCGAGCCAGCCGTTGGTAGTGGCATCAAGAAGTCCGGTATTCCGCGCGAACAGATCTTCCTCACGACCAAACTCTGGAACAACGATCACCACCCCGACGACGTCGAGAAGGCTCTTGACGCATCTTTGAAGGATCTCGGGACCGACTACGTCGATTTGTACTTGATCCACTGGCCGGTTGCTTTCGGACGGGGTAGCGAGGCGTTCCCCAAGGACAGCAGCGGTACGTCTGCTTCGAAGGTAGCCGTCGAAGCTTGCTAACGCAATCCACAGGCAAGGTGAAGACGGAGAAGATCGATGTCGTCGACACCTACAAGGCGCTCGAAAAGGTGTACAAGAAGGGCAAGGCCAAGGCTATCGGCGTGTCCAACTTCAGCAGGGCAGAACTTGAGCACCTGCTCAAGGAGACGGAGGTGGTTCCCGCCGTGCACCAGTTGGAGTCGCACCCCTGGCTGCAGCAACGCGACTTCTCTGAGTTCCACCGTCAGCATGGCAGTAAGTGATCGTCTGTTGCATGTCCAAAAACAACTCCTGACGCTGATGATCTCAGTCCACATCACGCACTACTCGCCGTTCGGAAACCAGAACGAGATCTACGGGTCCAACATCGGCAAGCTGATCGACGACCCGGTGCTCAACGAAATCGGCAAGAAGTACAACAAGTCGGGCGCGCAGGTCGCGCTTGCCTGGGGAATCGCCGAGGGCCACTCGGTTATTCCGAAGAGCAAGACCCCGGCACGCATCAAGCAGAACCTGGAGGGTGACTTCAAGCTTGACGACGAGGACGTGAAGAAGGTCCAAAGCCTTGATAAGAAGCTGAGGTTCAACGACTCCTCGGCAGACTTTGGCCATGATTTCTTCACGGATTTGGATGGCAAGAAGGCCTAATTCGCTAGCCAATCCTGATGACTTGGATGATACCTACACCTATGAATTGACGTACTTTTTCGGCTCTGCAAAATCGCCGACCCAGTGACAGATGAACCGCTGAATATGCATCGAGTGAGGGTGAGAAAGCACAAGAGACGAGTGGTTGGACTGCGATGATGATGATGATGATGCGTTGCTTCAGGTGACAGCCGCGCTTGGCATATTTAAGCCCCGCCAGAGATCACGTGCGGTGAAGTGGACCCGGGCCGAGCTCGGCATGCGCTAGCGCGTCGCTACGACTAAAATTCCAGCGAACTGTCGCGTTCTCTTCCTCCAAACCCCCAACCTCTCAACATCGCAAACTCTGCGCTCCGGGGCCACCAACCTCTGCACTCCTGCGTCTGCATGCTGGTGGCCCTCCTTCGCCTTGTGTTTCACTGTAAGTCACCACCATTTCGTTCTGCATCGCGTCCAGTGATGATACATTCTTATCCATACATCCAAGTCCTGTCTCAGGATCATGCGGATTCCATAAGAAAAGCTCTAGAATTACCCTGACATCGCACGCCGTCCCCCTCAGTGCGTGTTGAGCAATGGCAAGAACAGCTAGCTAACTTTCTACCTCAGTTTCAGCCCGCTTGTTTCTTTTGTATCCATCAACACCCAAGCCTGCCCTTTTTTCAAGGGTAGGGTCGATAGGTTCCGGCACTTGAGTTGCGACAGGGGACGAGGATCGGTCAAAGTTGAATGCAGACTTGTAGATCATTTCATCGAACCCGTCGCAGCCAAGCTGTCTGTTATCTTGCGTTTCTCTCTTCACAAAAGGTATGCGCATCACGTTTCCTTATTTTGCGTTCCCCTCTGGATGATGATCAACCGACAACGGAAAGGCATTCCTCAATCCGAACACATGGTGTCGAATTTGTCAAATTTAGTTTCAGCCTTGTCTGACCCAGCACATTCCAATTTTGCTTCGGTATCTCTACCATTTAATGAGCACCGGCTAACATGGCCCGTCTTAGGTACGATATCCATGCCATCAGCCCCAGCTATGCAGAACCCGCGACACATGAGGAAATTTGAACGAACGGGCGGACATATTGTGCATACTTCGGGTGGCAGCCGTCAAAAGCAAGGCGTACAAACCTTGTGGATGTCACTTTGGAGGACTGCTTGTTGAGAACTCGTCAGCTGATCCGCGATTGCATCTGCATGGCATTCTCGGCAGTTTTATTGCCATGAACAAGTCGCTAACTGTGGTCGCTTAGGTACTTGCTCTTCTTCTTTTTTTTCCCACTGCACAACCGCCAGGCCATCGTAAATGATGATCAACTATTCACACTGTTTGATCCTTCTACGTGTAACGAACGTGGTTGGAAATGAACATTAACACTGAAAATTCTGATTTAATGAGGTATGTCTGGCAACTCACTCGCGTTGAAGCGTGTCGCTGACTTGTGCTAGCCTGATTCACGATGGATTTCCATACCTCACTGCGACCTCACGTTTGCTGTAGGACTCACGCTGACTGGCATGGCACCAGGGAAACGTCATGTTGTAATGACTGCAATATGTTTCGGTTGATAGGTACGTCCGCCTGAATCATGCTGCCACCCCTTCCCTTCCCTGATGAACCCAATTATTTCGCTGTGTTCTTCCTGAGTTCATCGTTGAAGAAACAACCAATCACCTTGGAGACCTGAAACTTCACCCGATTATATCCCTCTTGCTCCACGCTCTCTTTCCAGGAGTTGGCGCTGACACGAACTAGAAGCAGCCTTAGCATAAGCCCGAAGTAGATGATAGTAATTGATACCCACGTTTGAACCTGTATCCATGCTCAAAGCCTATGCTTGATGTGACGACCATGGTGTGTTCATGTTCATGTAGTGCAGCGCCTTGCGTCTGGACTCTGGCGTGTGCCTTGAAGGAGAAGCGCCGGACAGAGGGCAGGCGGTCGGATTTGCCCGATTCGGGGGATCGGCGTCGCTTGGGCGCGTCGCGGTGACGGATGGACACTGGAACGTCGCCGGGCCAAAGCACGCTCCGTATGCGCACCCGCACCATGCCGCGTCGACAGCCCATGGCTTTCCCCGTACTATGGAACTCACCCGCCGGGATGTGATCCTCGCCTGCATCGCTGCCTTTATCGCCTGGGGATATGCTACTCATTGGGCGCCGTCGCTGCGATATGTCCCGCAGGCCTTTCTCGCAGGCGTCGCTATCACGGTAGCCGGCGCCGTCTACCTGATCGCCTCGACCTCGCGCTCTCCCGAAGATGCGTACCATCGCCCCCTCCGCCCGCCGCAGCATGTGGCCTTCGTGCACCCGCAGGCCTGGAAGACCGAAACCGCCGCTCTGAGAGCCCGCTCCCTCTACCGCCGCGAGCCGTTGTACCCACCCTCCTTCGTCATCTCCGATCACCTGGACACCCTCCTCGACCTCATACTCCGCGACTTCGTGCAGAGCTGGTATGGCTCCATCAGCCCACGCCCGACCTTTACAAACGAGGTGGATCGCGCGGTTCGCGCCGCCCTGGGCAACATCCGGGACCGGCTGTTGGAAGCGGACTTGGTCGAGATCGCCATATCGCGCGCCGTGCCCATGATCACAACTCACATGCGGGACTTCTACGAAGCGGAGCGTATTGTGCGGGGCAGGAAGCTGTCTCGGGACGTGACCGAGTCGGACGAGCTCGACAATGCGATCGCGGCCAAGTACCGCGATGGCAAGCTCCACCCCGCCGCCTCCCTCTCGTACACGAACCCGAAGTCCATGCAGCAGCAACACCTCCGCGGCATCGTCGCGAAGCTCATGCCACAATTGCTCCCGCGTAACATGCGGACGAGCCAGGCGGTGAACACGTTGATCAAGGAAATCGTGGCTTGCGCAGTCCTCTTCCCCGTCGTTGGGATGCTTGCTGATCCCGACACCTGGAATCAAATCATGGAGGGCTTCGGGCGCGCGCTTCTGCACGACCGGAAGACAGTGCGGAAACTCCGCGCTGCGCTGGACGAACATGCCCCCGTCTCTCCAAAGTTGCCCAAAATGGCTCCGTTCCCACGCTTGGCTCCCGGTGACAATGAAAGAAATTTCGAGCGCTTCATTCGCGCCATCCGTCAGTGTAATTCTCTCTCCGATGCCCGTCGATTCAGAAGCGAGATAGCCAGCCAGCTCAAAAAGGAGTCCGCCATCGAAGGTCAGGATCCGTTGTACATGCGTCGTCTCGAGACTGCCAGAAGGATATTGGACCAGCGCGTTGTCCAACTGAGCTCAGGAAGTGTGGCTAAGCAGGTGCCAGTCGTGCAACCGCCTCTAGTTCGCAGAGGCTCCAGGTTGGAGGCTGCAGACCTTCGTCAGGTCCTGTATGATGCCTCAGGCCTCTCATACTTCATGGAGTTCATGGAGCGTCAGGGACTGATGCGTCTGGTCCAATATTGGATCGTGGTTGACGGTTTCCGTGACCCTCTCGAAGAAGATACAGGGGACACTGATGACGCGAGCCTTGATCTCTCCTGGGGGGCTTCCGAGCGTGCCGATCTCGCTCAAATCTACGAAGCCTATCTGACCAAGCCTGAGCTTGCGGTGCCTGATGCCACGCGCCGGACTGTTGACGATTTTCTGAAAGCGGGCAGGAGAGCAACAAGCGCTCAGTACCTGGCTGCTAGGCGCGCAGTGCTGGAGGTCCAGTCATCGGTGTATCACAAGATGGCAGACCGCTACTTCGCGCGCTTTAAGAGGTCCGACTTATGGTTCAAGTGGCTCGCATCAGACGAAGCTTCTGCTCTCTCGAAAAGCCCTCCTGGGACTGCGAATCTAAGCCAAAGCGTGGGCACCCTCCCGTCTCCATCGAAACCCCCGGCATTTGCTCGCACACTCTCCTCGCAGTCCACAGACCTCCGAAGGGCAGCTGTCTCTACTTCAGATCTGAAAAACATCAAGTCGCTCCAAGGCCCGACAGCACCCGCGCGAAGATCCTTGGATGACGCCGGGCGCCCGCCTCTGTTTGACGATGACATTGAGCCAGATCCAATGGCGGCCTCGTTCCAAAGCGTAGATTCTGACTTTGAACCTTATCGGCCCAATGGCGACAACTCCCAAATTGTAGATGCAATGCAAGAGGCCTTGGAAGACATCATGGAGAACGACGGCGATCGGGATTCCATCTTTTCCGATGGACCAAAGTCAGCACAGGACAACGAATCGTTAAGAGGCTCATTCGAGATCACCCGGACAAGCTCCCCAGCTGTGCCAAAACAAGAGAGAGGAAAGCCAAGCATAACGACCCTTGGCCTCGTTGGAGCGCCCACCACCAGAGGCGTATTCTCAGACAACCTCTTTGGGGACGAGGAGAAATTCCCAGAAGATGAGATGGAAGATCCTGACGCAGACGACCACAATCTAGAGGATGAGATTCATGAGGCTGCTCCTGGAGACCTAGGACTGGCCGAAGCCATCGATGCTTTGACACAAGATCTTGATCGGCTGGTCAACCAAGAATCCATCGTGGATTCTCTGACCAGAAAGGCCGAGCTCACGAACAACGCGGCAGAGTTAAGAATCCTCAAGAAATCAAAGGCAAGCTTGCAACGTGAGATACATCGGAAGGAGCTTCAACGCCAGCAGTATGTCGTTCAGGAGAGTGACAACAGCTTGTACGGCAGAGCGACAGTATCTATCCAATCAATCATGGTCGGTAAGGAAGAGGACGGTACCGAGTATGCCTTGTGTAAGTCAGCCTCTCCACTGCACACGAATTTTGCTGACCTAGTCAGATGTCGTTGAGGTCCGTCGGCAAGCAGGAGAACAGATGCCAGCTGCCGCCTGGGTGGTGGCAAGGCGTTACAGTGAATTCTACGATCTCAACAAGCGACTCCGCTCCAAATACCCCATGATCCGAAACCTTGAGTTCCCGCGTCGACTCGAGGGTCTGTTCAAGCTCCAAAAGGACTTTCTGCAAAAACGTCGGATTGCTTTGGAAAGATGGCTTCGCGAGTTACTACTGATCCCTGCGATATGTCGAAGCCGCGAACTCCGAGCGTTCCTATCACAACGAGCCATCTCCTCGTCCAACCCATCAGACTCCCAAGCCGAAACCAAAGACTTTGTGTCTCGTATCTACAGTTCCGTCAGCGACGGCATGGAGGAGTTCATCGGAAACATCCCTGTTCTCGACCAGCTTTCCCTTGCGGGACAGAACCTCATCTCTGCCGCAACCACGGAGCTCAACAACGGCAACAGCGCCGGCGTACTCGGGTCGGCCACGGCGGCCACGGCGGCGCTGGCCAACGACCCGCAGGCGGCGGCAGAGGCGGAAGCGGAGTTGCGCGCGTACGAGAATCAGCAGCTGGAGCCGTTCATCAAACCCATCTGCGACCTCTTCCTCGAGGTGTTCGAGCTCAACCGCGAGACCAACTGGTTGCGCGGGCGGGCCGTCGTCGTCGTGCTGCACCAGCTGCTTGGCGGCACCATCGAGCGCAAGGTGCGCGAGAACGTGAAGGCGCTGACGCAGGAGGACAGCGTGGTCAAGTACATCGGCACGCTGCGCGACGCCATGTGGCCGCCCGACAACGGCGGGCAGATGGTGCGCGACAAACCCCCCCGCACCGAGGCGCAGAAGGCCAAGAGCAGGAAGGAGGCCGGCCTCATGCTGGCCACGCTCATCCCCGACCTGGCGGGCAGCGTCGTCGGCCGTGCGAACGCGCAGGCGGCGAGCAGGCGCTTGTTGGCGACGTTGAACAATCAACGGTTGAAGTGAGTGCTGATATCTTTTCTTTCCCCTTTGCTGCATTTGCGTTTCCCTCGTCTCCGCGTCGAAGTATATACTTGTGCTAACATTTTTGTTTTTACTCTCCTCTGAAGCACTCACCTCGTCTACTCGTTGCTCGACGAAATTGTGCAAATCATTTTTGGAGTATGAGCGGGAAGATAGCTCACCCCCAACGGTTCGATTCGATGCACAACAACCAAGCAAGCAAACAAGCAGGCAAGCAAGCACGTAGAATATTTCGAATGATCTGAATTTACTGTCACAAAGCTAGCAGCATATCACGTGTGAATAGAAGTCGTCGTTTTTTCTTGTCTTCTCCATCCTCGGGTACTTTTGAAGCGATTCATGATAGATCCGAGCTAATAATCTACCACTCGAACACCCCCGTCCTCACTTCTGGTACTATTTTTTTTTGTCTTGTGTGTGGAAAGCTTGCAGTTCCCTTTCCCCTTCGTACCTATAGTTCATAGACTCCTCACATTCAATGATAATACTCGAAAAATCCCCACCTCTCCCGAACCCCGCACGGCACGTTATGTCCAGGTAGCTTCTTCCCTGCAATCTCTTCTCTTACACATTCTTTTACTTTAGGGCAAAACGTTAAGTTTTCTGCCATCTTTGACTCTGACTCACCGTCGTGACATTAATTTCCCCATTTGGAAAAATTACCCGCTTGCAGGTCCAGGACCTCAGGCGGGCGAAGCTCCACCTTTCCAGTACTTGGATGGCACGAACGGCATCTTGGTCACGACGGCCTTCCTGGGCCTGCCGCGCACGACGACGCTGACCTCGGTGCCCTGCTTGTGCATGCCGTCCCTGACGTAGCCCATGGCGATGTTCTTCTTGAGGCTGGGGCTGGGGCAGCCGCTGGTGACCCTGCCGACCGAGGCGCCCGTCGCGTCGACGATGTCGGCGCCCTCGCGGGCGGGGGCGCCCTCGACGACGAGGCCGACGCGCCGCCGGTCGACGCCGGCGCCACCCTTGCTCTTGGGCTTGAGCTGGGCGAGGATGACGTCGGCGCCGTGGAAGCCGCCCCTCTCGCGGCGGTCCTTGGGGATGATCCACGACAGGGCGCCCTCGACCGGGGTGGTGGTGTCGTCCAGGTCGTGGCCGTACAGGCACATGCCGGCCTCGAGGCGCAGGCTGTCGCGGGCGCCCAGGCCGGCCCAGCGCAGCGTGTCCGGGCCGGCCGTCTCGAGCAGCAGCCGGGCCAGCGCGGTCGTGTGCTGGCGCGGCACCGAGATCTCGAAGCCGTCCTCGCCCGTGTAGCCGCCGCGGGAGACGAGCACGTTCGAGGCCGTCTCGCCGCTCGGGAGCTTGAAGGACAGCGAGCGGCACTGGCCGAAGTACAGGTCCGTCAGGTCGCGCGACTCGGCGGGCAGGGTGGAGGAGAGGACGTCGACGGCGAGGGGGCCCTGGATGGCGATCAGGCCGCGGCCGTCGAGGCGGTCCCAGGTCACGGCGGTGGTGCCATCCTCGCCGTGCTCGGCCTTGAAGGAGTCAAGCTCGCCGGAGAGATAGGCCGAGTCCTTGTCGCGGCAGGCGGCATTGGTGACGACGAAGAAGACGTCGCCGGGCAGCTTGGTGATGATGGTGTCGTCGACGATGCCGCCGGTCTTGGGGTGCAAAAGCGTCGACAGGGTGGAGGAGTTGTCGGCAAGAGTGCTCGCGGATGCCGGCGTGATGCGCTCGAGGAAAGCAGCGGCGCCGGGGCCCTTGAAGTAATGCTGGACCCTGTGCATGGTTAGCAATTGCCAGCTGGGTGGGTGCTCACGGTCGGTCTGCTTACATGTGGCTCACGTCGAACAGGCTGGCCTTCTCACGCGTCCAAATGTGTGACTCGGCCAGCGACAGGTCTGAGTACTGCACCGGCATCTGGAAGCCGCCGAAGGGTACGAACTTGGCGCCATATTTGGCGTGGAGATCATACAGAGCGGTCTTCTCGGCAGCAGCGTCGGAGCTGTAGAGCCTCAGGCCGGGCAGCTTCTGCAAAAGCGCGGTGGTGGAGGGAAGAGCGCGGCGGGACAGCGCTATCGGCGGGTTGTTGCTGCAGGGCGATGCTCTGCTCAGAACAGAAAAGGCGCGAGGGCGGGCGAGGCCATTGGCCTGGGGCGCAAGCAATGCAGCTCCTCTCCGGGCGGCCATTTTTTTTTTTTCGGACAGAGGGTGCAAATTGGGGGGAGGGTTGTTGAGAGTGGCAGGACGAGAGCGTGGATAGCTCGGGGACTTCCTGGTGATGGCAGGCCTAGCTACTTAGGCGGGGAGCTTCCTGCAGCACGCGGCCCCATGACGAACGTGCGCTCCCCCGAGCTCTGGCCCGCTCTTGGGCTGCCGGACGTAACTGACAGCTGCAACACCACCACCACCACCACCAAGACCGCATCGCCCCGGTCTGCCCCGCCTCCGTCCGTCCTTCCGCCCGTGTTCGCTGCTCCGCCACGCCGCGCGCCCCGCCCCGTCACCATGTCGAAACTCTCCAAATATCTGCTGGTGTCGCTGCCCACCTCGATAGCGCCGTCCCACGACCGTGAAGAGGCCCTCACCGCGCTGCGCTCCACCGTGTCCAACGACGTCGGCACCACCTATAACTTCAGCCTCCCCGACTTCAAGATCGGCACCCTCGATGCCCTCGTGCAGCAGGCCGACGACCTTTCCAAGCTCAACAACGCTTGCGAGCAGGTCGTGAACAAGGTTGGAGACTCGCTGCGCGGCATCCTCGACGGCGATGAGGAGAAGATTGCCCAGCAGAAGACCATCAACGACAGTGCGTGCAGACCGTAATTGTCCGAGGGGCGGTTGTTGACTGTCAGTAGAGCCGGTGGAGCAATACCTGCGTTCGTTCCAGTGGAATAAGGTCAAGTACCGCTCCGACAAGTCCATCGCCGACCTGATAGACTCGCTGCAAAAGGTGCGCCCGCACATCCTCCACACTGCCCATCACCCGAACTCACAACGGTGCGGTAGGAACTTGCCGGCATCGACAACGACGTCAAAGGCAAATTCAGCCAGTACAACCAGGTGAAGACGAACCTGGCTGCAAGCCAAAGGCGGCAGACGTGAGACACACCCAGTATCACGCCCTCTAAACTCATCCATGCTGATGTTGCTGCCTTGACCGCAGCGGCAACCTCGCCACCAAGTCTCTTGCCTCGATTGTCCCTCCGGATGTCCTCGTCCAAGACTCAGAGTACCTCGAGACGCATCTCATCGCCGTGCCCAACTCCTCGGTAAAGGATTTCCTGAAGACCTACGAGTCTCTCGCCCCCATGGTCGTTCCCCGGTCCGCCAACGAGGTTGCCAAGGATGACGAGTTCTCCCTGTTTGCCGTCGTTTCTTTCAAGAAACACGCGGCAGAGTTTGTGCACAAGTGCCGTGAGAAGCGCTGGACTCCGCGTGACTTCAAGTACAAGGAGGGCTCCAAGGAGGAGGAAGCTCGTGAGGTCGATCGTTTAGAGAAGGAGGAGCGCAAGGTTTGGGGCGAGGCTCTGCGCCTGGGTCGAACGGGTTACTCGGAAAGTGCCATGATCTGGGTCCACGTGCTTGCTCTGCGCGTCTTCGTCGAGACCGTCCTGCGCTACGGTCTGCCTTTGGAGTTCGTTTGTGGATTGGTTCAGGTCAGTAATCACAAGTCGTCTTCACTGGAGCACTTCCCCGGCTGACGCATCAACAGACCAACGAGAAGCTTGCCAAGAAGGCAAAGGCGAACCTGGATGAAAACTACTCGTATCTTGGCGGCAACGCCTTTGGCAGGGACAAGCAGGGCCGTGTCAAGAAGGACGACTCGGCCGTCAATGCCGAACTGCAGGCAGCGGGCCATGGTGATTCCGAGTACACGCCCTACGTTTACTACGAATTCGAGATCCAATAGTCATGGGGTTTATGTACGCTTTTACACGACGAAAGAAAACATTCTGTTAATACATCTATCGCATTGCCGACGCACGGGGTCTGGATGGTTTATTCTCCGCCGATATAGTGTTGCTTGTCCGGAGAGCACAATCGTAACGAAGCTGTTGCCTGTTCCATCAGTGAGATATATATGCGGTCATCTCCTCACAAGGCTATGTTACCTTTTTTCCGTGTACAAAGACCGATATTCCAACCCCCAAGGTTCAACCTAACCATTGGTTGCTCAATCAATTACTTACACCGCTGCCTTCCCCCTGCCCGTTTCCGGACGCAGCCTTACATCGACGCAAGCCAACGAAAGGCAAGGCTGGACTTCCTCAAGAGTTGCCGAACCAATGACTGAGCTCACAGGCATACACATCAACCCATATCTCAACTGGCTTATTCCCGTGAACAGGCAACGGTACAGATGCGTGGTGGAGACACAAGTGATTGAACGAATCTCCTTGCCATCTATACCATCGCCTTCTTCGCGGTTCTGGACAGAGTAATGTTTCTGGACCCTCTGATGGCCATGATTGGAGACCAGCCAAACCGGCTTCTTTTGGAAGTTCTCAGACCAACTTCTAGGCTCATGCAGAAACAGTCCGATGATCTTGAAAAGGTCTTTGATTTCCGAGACTCAGCGGTGTTCTTCTTTTTCGAAACGGAACTATCGCCGACAGCGACGAAGGTAGAGATCACGGCAATGACAAGCCGATGTTTCCCGTGTTGATGGATCATGTAGGAAGTGTATAATATAGTTCTGAAGCGTTTACGTAGACTCTGCCGGGATGTCGAGGGTGTAGTACGGGCGCGGTAGAGGAGGCGTAGTCTAAGCACACGGCCGAACCAAGAAGAAGCTATGGGAGGGGCAAGACGAGTGCCGAAGCCGTGAAGGTCTCGGCGGCCGGGAAAGAAGTCATTGCAGGTCTAAGATGGTATTGTCCGCTGTCATTGTCAGTCGTCTACAAAGCTAACACTGAATTATCAGTGTGTGTGTGTTTCTATATGAATCGCTACTAGAAGAGCTCGAAGAGGGCGACCAACTGGCAACTGCAGACAATCAAGTTCTTCCAAGGAGTCACGTTCGCCGCCACACCCTTGTCTCTTCAGGAGATGCGATATGAAGGCTCAACGGAATTGAAGAAGGTCAGAGTGCAGTTCTCCAAGGGCTTTGCCGAAGTCAGTCTACGACTGGAGGCCAGTGGAGCAGCTGGTTACTGCTGGCGCTCTAGTCAACATCCAAGACAACGGCGGTCGCACACTTCTTTCCTATGCCGCTGAATTAAGTGGCGGTAGCGAGAATACTGATTGCTAATGGGGCCAATGCCGTCACCAAGAACCACTTGGGATGGGCCACATTGTGTTTTGCGAACGAATTCGATCATTCGGGTGTTGCCAGGATGATTCCTCCACTGGGAGCAAGGAGTCTGGCACCTCTGCCCAATCCCATCATCAGGCTCGCATACTTACCCAACGAAGGATATATCAACATCTCATCCACGCCGCCATAAGAAGTCGCCGTCCTGGGTCCCGCATTCATGATCCTCCAGGCTGTGGACTTCGGTGGAGTCAGAAGATTATTTGTCTGATTGCCTTAGTATGTCGTTGGGTCCGAGGATACGCACACCAAAACATGACCATGCATGGGTACTCACTGTGAACATCGTCAACGTCTTCTCCGCCTCTTCCGGCTCGTATCTTCGCTCATTCATCTGCCGAACTCCTACGAGGAGTGCCCAGATGTCTTCTCGAATGAGCTGGTCGGCGAGGTGGCTCCGCATTTGAACTATGACCACTGCATTCTGCTGAAAGGCGATAATTGCGCCTGGGATCTGGAGGACACTGTAATTAGTTATCTCCATAGCCATATATGATGCAGGTCCTTATCTATTTGCGTGAATTTAGACAGCTTGGTGGGGAGTGTGAGAAGGAACGAAGAAGAGCATATGACGGACACGGGCTGGGCGATATTATAAGGCTCGGGAAAGGGCGGATAGTGTCTATGAGAGTGACGCTAAATAATGGCGAGCGTGTTACTGTTGGCATGCTGGATAATAAATGTAGTATATAACGTGATAGCGCAATTTCTATGTCATGAAAGAAGCTGAATGGCGCAGCGGAAGCGCGCCGGGCTCATAACCCGGAGGACAGTGGATCGAAACCACTTTCAGCTAACATGCATTGAAAAGCAAATTTTTTTGCCGAATCGTGGCATGATTTTGACGTGGCAAGTTCGAGCCGAGACCCGCGCACTTTTTGCGCACCTTTTTTTGCCGGCCCTACACCCCTTACTAGAGCGTCCTCCCACGATGTAACCCGAGGAAGCTATGCTTGACGTGTTTGAAGAGAGATGTGGTGTAGATATTTAAGGTGCGACATGCGACTTCACCGATCACTTGGGGGTGAAACTTCCTATAGTGCGTGCACCAATATGAGTAGGCTATCAACAATGAAGCGTTTCAACGGACCGCTATCTATCGAACTGCAGAGTTTGGCGGGAGGTACCAGGGTCATACGGCCGAGTGGACTTTCGCTGATAACAATATGTGTTGAGGACTGCACTCTCCAATTTCATATCGCATCACCTCAGGCCCTAGAGGTGTGAGGCCGAGGACCTGTAAGATAGCCGCCCACGATCAATGATCGACACCAATGCAGGATCGCTGCTCGTGTGAGGTCGTGAAACAAAAATAGTCGCAGACACCGACGTCAAACATCACTCGGCATAACGAGACAACGTTTCATCTTATTCAACGTCCTTTCATTTTTTTTATTTTCAGTATGCATCCATGCGGCTGTCGACGAGTGTGCGCGCCAATCAAGCAAGGCGCAAAGCCAACCGCCCTTCCGTCTTTCAGCCCTACCCAGACCACCCTAGCATGTAGCCCGGCAGCCAGCAAGCCCAAAGCGAGCGGCGCCAATGGCTGCACAGAAGACCGCGAGCAGTAAAAAAAAGCCAGGCGACGTGGCGGGCAGGGCCAAGCCGAGAAAGGCACCGCACGCTCTGAAGCCCAACAGAAACCAAAAAAGGGGGAGAAGAAGAAACCAAGAGGGTGCCGCCCCCCAACGTCGAGGTCCAAATCCACAAACCTCGCCGACAGCCGCCTAGCGTCTTGCGGCCATGGCCAAGCGAACTGCCCATTCTAATTCGTGTCGTGTTTTCGCAGTCCATACGCTCTCCCCGTACCTTTGTGATAAATAACCCATGAAGGCCCTGTCGAACAAATAATCAGGAAGCAAAAAGCAAAGCAGATAATGCGCCCAGATACCCCCACCCAGAATAAAGACAATACTAGTACCATCATCGCCATGCGGCCGACGTCGGAGAGGAAAAGTAGGGAGCACCATTAAAACGCCCCGTCCCTAACCCAGGACTGATCCTCTGCTCCTGGACTTTAGATGCATGCGACTGCGCAAGGGGAAAGCAAGAGAAAACAAAAAAAGCACGCTGAAAAGCGGGTATAGCAAAATTTTGAACATGTTGAACGAATATCGGTCCGCGAACCCCGTCGGCGCATGTTCAATACTCGGGGGTTTGTTGACGGAGACGGAGGCGTGGCTGACGGGCTGGCGATGCCGCTTTCAAGCATCGTCGAGTTGCCCGCGTTCGTTTGTGGCGAGCCAAAGCCGGCGCAATGACGTGTCAGGCACCGAGAGCCATCTCGTGCGGTGACCGTGTTGACGTGCGTTCATTGAGTCCGACTTGGACAATCTCCGGCCGAGTGGAGAAGTCGACTAATGGCGGACGCCGACCATTCCGACGTTGTGTCGGCGCTCGTCGAACCCGAGAGGACTGCCGGCAGCAAAGTCCTGTTGAGCGCAGAATTGGTCAGTCGGTTGTTGGGCATCGATGTGGAAACTTGGGTCCAAATAAATGTCGACAAAGAAATCGTCGTCGATGGCAAAAGGAACGAGAAGCTTCTCATACCTTCCTGCGCTTCTTCTTGGCGCCGGCGCCCCTTCCATTGTCCTCACCGCCAGTCGACTCGCCGACGCCATCATCATCGCCAAACCCTTCACCATAACCCTTGAAACTCGAATCCAGATAGCTTCGCTTCTTGCCCGCACGATCCGGGCGTATGGCTGCCTTGGTGGCAGGGGACGGACGCATTGCCGGGGATGACGTTGCCGAGTTTCGACCCTGCATGACCTGGCCGGGCTTGAGCTTCTTGCCCGGGCCGTCCAGCATATCGGCGGCAGGACGCTTGGCAGCAGGCGCCTCGTCGGTACCGATCCGTGTCTTCCACTTGTTGTCCTCGTCCTTGGAAAGCTTGCCGGGGTTCATCTTCAAAGTGCCTCCGTTCAACTTGGCGAGGATGCGTTGCTGCGCGCTCTCCATTTCATTGCCACGCACACGCTGCAGATAGTACTCCTCATCGGGAAAGTGAAGCAAACCCATCAACTGACCGGGGGCGGCCTCAGGCCTGCTCTTGCCACCGGAGATCTTGAAGTCCTTGACGTGACTCTCGTACGACTTGCGCAGCTTGTTAATCTTCTCGCCCGTTTTGGGGTCGAAGCGAGCGACGCTCTGCGTGATGCGGTTGAGGCCGTACAGCGCCACCAAGTCCTGCGAAACATGCGGCCGCGACATTGGGTACGCTATTGCAAGCCAGTGTTAACAGAAGACTACTTGGCAAAGCATAACACATGCACGCATTCGGGGAGCTTACGAGTCTCGCTGAGCTTGTAGAATGGGCCAGAGCCGGACTGCAGCCGGAGATCTGGGCCCACACCGCTCGCGGATGAGCCCGTGCCTGTCCGGTCGTGACCTGTGTGCCTGTGGTCGCCATCGTTACCCATCTCCACGTCGCGCGCCGCCGTGTGGGCGACGCCTTCCATACGGTCATCAGTCATGCGCACGTCGCAGTCGTCGGGCTTGAAGGCGAAGGACGCGGTGCCGGCGCTGCTCGCAGGCGTCGGGAAGGAGTTGGTGGTGTTGGGCTGCGAGGCCTGCGACATGTTGGCCGACGAGGGCGGCGTCAAGGCCTGGGCTGAGGCAGTGGAGAGCGAGGCAGTCGAGGCATGGGAATGGGGCGGGGTGGTGGAAGACATGTACGGTGGGGAGGTCGGGGTGTCGGGTTGCTGATGAAGGGTCGTCTTAGCGGATCCGGCCGTCTTGGCGGCCAGGTGGTACGGAGGAGAGGCGGGCGAGAAGGATCCGGTCTGTCGCTGGCGCTTCTGAGGCGAGTCGACCGACATGTGAGCGATGGGCGCTGGGCGGCGGGGGCGGGCGGTTGCGCGGGCTGGGTGGAGCGCGCGCAAGAGCGAACAGCGGCGGCGAGGAAGGGCGGCAAGCCGCAACGTCACGGCTGATGGGGCTGCAGCACTTAATTCATCGGCTTGCGGGCAGCTGCAGGGGTCGACGGCGTGCGTGGGCGTGGCTGGCGAGGGCAGCGGGAGCGGCGGACGGGGTGCGCGTCGCTGAGGGGGTGCGTTGGCGGAGTCGGGGTGGGAGGTTGTGGTGTTGCGCTGCTCTCGACCGGCGCCGGCCTGAGATTCGGATTCAGGCTGGCGTCACGTGCAGCCCGAGCCTTGTCTCATTACTGCCTGCACGCCTGCGCGCGCCACGACCCGCCCACGCCGCGCTGCCGATCGCCAGGGCAGACTGCCGTCGCAGACGTCACCAGCACCCTCCCGCTGCGGCGCACGCCCTCCGCGCCGCTTGCCATTGCCCTGCGCCTGCGTGTGCGCCCGGCGGCGGACCCGCTCGCCCGCGCTCTCGTGCGCGCTCTCGTGCGTCCGCCATCCACCCACCACTCTGATCCGCCATGGCCGAGCCCGCCGAGAGGCCCAAGGTCCAGCAGCCGAAGCCTGTCGCGCTGCCTGCCCGCAGCGGCCCTGCCTCGATCCTGGTCTCGCCGCGCCAGAAGGGCAACCCCATCCTGAGCAGCGTCCGCAACGTGCCGTGGGAGTACTCGGACATTCCGGCCGACTACGTGCTCGGCGCCACGACATGCGCCCTGTTCCTGTCGCTGAAATACCACCGCCTGCATCCTGAGTACATCTACTCCCGCATCCGGGCCCTGGCAGGCAAGTACAGCCTGCGCGTGCTGCTCACAATGGTGGACATTGAGAACCACGAGGGAGCCCTGAAGGAGCTGTCCAAGACGTCGCTCATCAACAATGTCACCCTCATCCTCTGCTGGAGCGCCCAGGAAGCCGGCCGTTACCTCGAACTCTACAAGACGTACGAAAACACGGCTCCCACCAGCATCCGCGCACCCCAGGCCTCCAACTACTCGGAGAAGATGGTTGACTTCATCACCACGCCGCGCAGCATCAACAAGACCGATGCCGTCAGCCTGGTCTCGAATTTCGGCAGTCTACGCACCGCCATCAATGCGCAGCCCGAGGAGGTCGCTCTGGTAGCCGGATGGGGCGAGAAGAAAGTCAAGAAGTGGTGCACCACCGTCCGCGAGCCTTTCCGCGCGACCAAGGCCGCAAAGAAGGGCGGCATGACGCGCGAGGACAGCGAGGCATTCCCATCTACCTTCTCGCGCCAAGCTACACAGCCGAGCGGACGCAATGCCCCAGATCCGCGCGTGGCGGCGCGGTTGGGCGTGGGCGCGCCCGTGCCTGTAGATCAGGATCTGCTTGCCCCTGCGCCGAGCAGGAACCAAGAAGCTGAGGAAAGGCCATCGACGCGCGTTGCCGAAGATGTCCCTGTAAACGATCCCGGGGACGATGAGGAGGAGGCCTTGCGCGAAATGGAGGCGGTAGACATGGCAAGCAGATCACGCACGGGGCCAAACAAGCCTGCAGCTGCGGGTACAAGCCAACTCGCCGATGCAGCCGCTTCTTCAAACAAACGGAAAGCTCCAGCTGATGAGCCTCTTAGTGAAGGAATACAAGCGGCACTGGCTAAGCTTCGGAAGGGAGGCTGAGGCCGTCGTTTTCAGTTCCACACGTTTCAGTCAGCCACTTGAGAAGGCACGTCACATACTGCTGCACTGCAGTCGTGAGTTTTGACGTCGTGCGCGGAACTTCTCAGTGGGACATCTACAAGTTCATGCTAAGATAATGCTTCCGCTGGCTCTTCGACGATTGATTCACGGCCGCAAGCATTTTGATTAATCACCGGAGGCCTGCAGAGCAAACACACATGTTATCCATTTCGAATAACTGTGCTGTGTTCAACTACGGTAGAGATATTCCCCAAGACGAAAGTAGTAGGGATCATACACCAAATATACTCTGCATACCAGCATCCAGGCCGTTCATAACTACTGTCACCCCCCAAATCTCTCGCTTATATATCCAGCATTCTCATTCTCATTACCACGGCCTCCACGTTCTGCACGCACAACTTCATGTGGCTCAGCTCCTCCATCTTTTCGATCGACGCACCCCCGTCCGCTATCGCCTTCTTCCGCACCTCGATCATCGCCGGGTCATCATGCCATCTGTTCTGCCTCCGCACAAACGCCGCCAACATTCCATAAATAGTGCACTCCGCCGGTGCCGCCGATCCTTCGTCCTTCCTTTCAGCCTCAGCCTCGCTGCTTCCAACGACCTGCCTCTTCACGACCTTGCGCGCCAGCTCGCGCCACTCAGCACCAGACAGATCCATGCCAAACTTAACAGGGCAGTTCGGACCGCCTGTATGCATGTGCAACGGCGCGGACGCGTCGGCGACCATGAACGGCTTGGTGGCGCCCGCGGCGTCGACGCGCGCGGCCTCGGCGTCGATGGCCACGAGCAACTTGTGCACGGCGTCGATGACGGTCATGAGCAGCGAGATGAGCATGTTGATGTTCAGCGTCGCCGTCGCCATGGCGTGCGGGCACATCTGGCAGTGCAGCACCGTGTTCGCCGTCGCGAGCGCGGAGCGCAGCGGTGGCAGGCTGAAGGGGAACTCGTGGCTGGACAGTGAGTGCAGGGAGGAGAGGCTGAGGTAGATGGTCGAGAGGCAGACGCAGGGGAGACCGAGAGGAGGCTGTGGGGCGAGGAAGGGTTGGTGTTGTGTTGAGGGATCGTGATGATGGGCGGCGGGCGGTGTGCCTGTTGAATTGAGTCAATTCCATCAAAACTGCGGTCGAGATGAAGAACATTCGAGAGAATCCAGCTGAAATGGGACGACTTACTCTGTAGATTGTGCCCATTTCCCGACGACGAATGCGACGAGATACTTGCGATCCTGTCTCCCCCCTGCTGTAGCCCATCAAAACCACCGCCGCTACTGCTACCACCACTTCCGCTGCCGCCCATGACGTCCATCAAGTCTCCAGTCAGCAGCGAATCAAGACTGAAATCTGAATTCAGCTCAAACGCATCCTCACCGTTCATCGTAGCAGCAGCATGGGCACCACAGGCTCTTTCTCCCCGCTCTCCTTCTTCACCACAACCGTTCTCCATCCCACCATCACACCCCAACCCTTCAAAACCATCGAAACCCATCCCCTCCATCCCCACACCCACGTCCATTCCACCACCGGCACCAACACCCATCGACCTAGCAGCAGTTGCATGCATATGTCCCATATCCATCATCATCCCCCCACCATGGCCATGCATCCTCCCGCCATTCCCTACAACACCGTGTCTACCAACACCGTTGTTGGCCATCGGTGGTACCGCATCGCCGTTTGTCGGCACACCTCCTTCTTCATCGACGCTCCTCCGCCTCTTCTTCCTCGGCCGCCCCATCTGCTTTTGCAGCGAGTAGACGCACGGCAGCAGGCTCTCGCGCGTGCAGCGGTCGCAGGCGGGCTGGTTGCCCGAGCATTTGAGCTTGCGGAGGCCTGGGGGGAGTTAGGTACGATTATCCATTGTTGGTTTTCTTTTTTTAATGTGTATGTGCGTGGCCTGGAGTGAGTGCAGATAGGTGTGATATGACTGGGAGCAGTAAGAGAGAGAGAGACACATGTCGGCCCCTCCTATACATTTGTTCGGTTCGTTTCCGGTGTCGTTTTGCATTTTTCTTTCTGTTTTGAGTCGTGGGGACGAAGGAGAGAATGATGGCCATTGTCGAATTGTAAAAAATCTCGCCGATCACAGCCCTCCACAGTCCCCCAGCGTGATGCCGGACAAAAGGCTACAGAAGGGTAGGGAAAGCAAGACAAGACAAGAAGAAAGTAATACTCACGGCACTCGTCACATGCCGCATGCCTCTTCGGCTCTGACACCAACGGCAGCGGCGGCGTTTGTTGCATTTGCGGAACGCTAGCGGCGTTCTGCCCGTCCGAATCCATTTAAAAAAAGAAAGTGCGGGGGTTTCTTTCCCTCCCGGCGATGTCGGTGATCCTGCAAGCAGGAGGAGGCAGGAGCGCGGGGTTCCGGTGTGGAGGCGGGCCCCCAAAAAATAGGTGTGATGGAATTAAGGCAGAGTCGGCCTTCCTGGATGTTCTCCTCTTTTTTTTCTTCTTCCTCCTTATAACCACCTTGGGGCAAATGAGGCCGTCGCTGCTTCAGTGGCTGCAGGTCCAAAGATGGCGGAAGCAAGGTGAATTCCAGGGCTGCAGGTCTCGAAAGTCGACTACGAAGCCAAGAAGCTACGCCGCAGTCTGTGCGTGAGAACAGCCAGGCAGCAACGCAGCGAACAAGCGGCAGGTCCGGGGCGAGCAGCAGTGCTGAAATGGTACCAAGACACGCGAAACAGCAGGAGGGAGAATCAGAAGAAGAACGGCAAGGAGAAGGAAAGAAGGAACGGGGAGAACAGAGACGGGAGCGCGGCGAGCGGCCGTGCGAAGTGTGGATCGGAGATGTAAGACGGACTCTGTGTGCGCAGAGATATAGGAGGGGTCCGTCGTCCGGTTTCGTCGTTTCGCGCCCTGTCGTCGAATGTTTCTTCCTGCGGCTGTGCAGAGCACAAGAGAGCCGGTAGGGAAAAGGCGCGCGTCGGCGTCTATTCTGGCTGACGTGCAGGGCTCGGCGCGCGCCTCAGCAGCATGCACAGCCCTTAGTTTCCCACTCTCTCAGACCGCCCTCAAATTCCCCGGTTGAAGGATCCTTCTTTGTCCCCTCTGCTCCCTGGTTTCGCGATAGGGCAAGGGGCAAGCAATAATGCAGACGGCAGGCGGTGAAGCGGAGCAGGAGAGGCCAGCCGACAGCTGTGGTCGCAGCTGCGGGAGCTTGACGGCTTGTAGTGCAGCCTCCCGGTTCTGGCCGGTGCGAGCAGTCGGCCCCGTGGTCCGTTTCGCCGGCTAGGTAGCGGGTGCAGCGCCTGTGCGGCGACGCAGCGCCCCACTGCTCTATCTCTCTTCCCCGCCCGTCTGCGTGCGTGTGGATCCCTGGTCAGTTCCTGCAGCAGCGCCCCCGCCCCTACGCACTCTCGACACTTCGTCGAAGCAACAGAGAACAACGGAAAGACGATCGGCAGTCCAAGCTGGATGGTGTGGCGCAGGATCAGCAAGCAGGGCAGCCCTATTCAACCGACCGTGTCCACGGGATGAATCCAGAAAACTCAATAGTGGTTAAGACCCGCGCCACCCGGTCGTTTTGTTCACCTCTCCTGGGCCAGACAAAAGTAAAGCGGATAGGCCGTTGGCATCGAAGCTGCTTCCTTTGGCACGCTGCGAATTTAGGAAAATCTGTCGAAAGTATACGACGTCGCGGTGACTTGCTCTATTTGCAAGACGATAGGAGCGAACCGGCTTGAGAGTCACCGGCATTTGAGTGAGCAGCATGCAAGCAGCGTTGGCTACTCGTGCGCCACCGCGACCTGTCTCCGTCCGCGCTAGCCAGCCAATCGTGGATCGTCACTGTGGACCGGCGCGATCGACAGGTGGGGCAATCCGCCCAGCGCACATCCTGCATCCTTGCCTGGCCCTGGACCCAGATGCTGAGACTAGCTCTGCCATCTTTGGTGGCCGCACGTGAGACTTGGCTCAACAACGTCAGCGCTTGAGCGCTACCGATTACAAAGCCCCTTCTTGGTGCGGATTGCTGCATTTGGTGCTATACACTGTACAGGTGATTGACTCGTACACGACCGCTTCTGTTGCTGTTGCTACTGCTGATGCTGCTCACTCCGACAGCGTGCTGATGCTGGGGGCGCCGAAGTCGCACGGCACGACACCGCGCGCCTTCAGCGCCCCAATCTCCCTCCACACTGCCCCCACCACCCCCATCTCCACCGCGTCCATCTGCTGCTCCGCCATTTCTGCCTCGATCTCCTGGCGGAGGAACATCTCCTTCTCCTCCACCGTCTCCACCACCAAGTCCTCCCCCCACACCCCCACCTCCTGCAACTCCATCTCCAGGCGGATCTCCGCCGCCAGCTCCTCCATCTCCTCCTCCCACTCCCCCCTCCTCTCCTCTTCCTTCAGCTCTGCCAGGCAGAGCTGGTGAGCCCCCGAGTAGGAGCTGAGCACCACAGGCTGGACAGCCGCCAGCTTGGGAGCTCCTGGGGGAGCCCTGGCAGCCAGCGGTGCCGCGGCGGAGAGCTCAGCCTTGAGTCGGAGATCGACAACGAAGGCGGCTGGCTTGAGCCGCTTTCCGCCGCGGCGCCGGACCCGCGGAGACCAGTCATACTCGGGGAGCTCATCGTCTCCCCTGGCAGCAGGCGGGTGGTGGGCGGCGCGGAAGACGGCGGCGAGAACGCCCGGAGGAGCGGGGGCGTCAGGAAGGTCGACGGGGCCGCCGCCCCGCAGGATGATGCGCTCTGCGATGAAGCGTTCATCGCTGGGAGCAGCGGCCCGGAGGAGTGTGGCGATCATGGAGATGTCGTACCGTGGAATCAATTCGTAGTCGACGACCGTGTGGGGGAAGTGCCGAGCCGGGCCGCCAATCTTGCGCATTCTGAAGCTATTTGGGTGGTACTGCACGCTCCAGTCCTCGCTCTCGTCCTCGACCGACGCTTGGTTGCCGTCATACCCGCGCATCTCTTCGAGCAGATCTCCGGCTAGCGCGAGATCGTGTAGGGCCTGGAGCGTACCGGTCGTCTCGAACGGGTTGAGGCTCTCGTGGATTCGGGCTGTTGAATTCTTTATTCGATGGGCACTAATGCCGGGAGAAGATCTTAGAGTTCAGACTTACCGAGTTGATTCTGGACATGAGCAACGCCGCGCAACCCACCGCCCACAGCGCGCGCTTCCCGGTCCATCCAGTCTTGCTTGGTGACGGGGCTGCTGTCTTTCGCTCCACTTGGTGAAGCGGTCCCAACCATCTTCGGAGTGCTGTCGACGCTCTTGCGCTTCATGACCTTGCCGAGATGGTCGACCATTTTGGCGGCGTCTTCAAAGTCCTCATCATCCATGCCCTCCTTGGCGTGGTAGACCTCTCGGATAGTGTGGCGTGCGAGACGCCTGGCGTACTGGTGATCGTGCATGCAGTCCCATACGAAGGCGCAGTGCTCGACTTCGACGGAGAGGCGCAGAGGGTGGGAGCCGGGAAGGTAGGCCGCCGCAATGCGGCTGGCGTTGATGAAGTAGCCTTCAGCCATTGGTAGGAAGTTGAGTGGTGGGAGGATGAAAGCCGAGGGACGGGGTGCTGAAGGTAGACCCGGTAGGCCCGGCGGAGGCTGCGGCGACTGGACGGCGCCTGCGGATGATTTGGCTAGGTTGCCCCCGTAGGGATTCGTGACGAAGGAGGTCTCAGATGTTATGGAGCCGACAGGGTCTCGAAGGCCGGTCGTGCGGCCGCCGTTGG
This sequence comes from Diplodia corticola, assembly GCF_001883845.1. Lineage (NCBI taxonomy): Eukaryota > Fungi > Ascomycota > Dothideomycetes > Botryosphaeriales > Botryosphaeriaceae > Diplodia > Diplodia corticola. Next base: position 402,168 of record NW_017971485.1, read on the forward strand.
CGCCTGTGTCTTTGAGCTTGCTTTGGTTTGCGCGCGGCGGGGTGTGAGGATCGCTGGTGTTGGATGTGCGTGAGGTGGTGTGTCGGTGGGTCTTGCCGTTGGTGGGTGCAGGCGCGGGAGGGTTGACGGCGGGCGCGGTGCTGGACGAGGAAGATCTCGAGGTGTCTCTGGAGACGGGCGGCTGGTTGTGGAAGAGCGCGAAGATGTGCAGGAAAGAGGCGCGCAGCTTGGAGGTGAGCACAGCGGCTTCGGCTCCGTACTGGCCGTGCTGGGTGTAGGGCAGCACGTCGACTTCAAGAACCGAAAGACCCTCGCGCGCCAGCCACAGGATGTGCTGGTAGTTGGACAGCGACTTGGTGTCGCGCGACGTGTCCAGCTTGCGCATCTTGCGCGCCCGGTACAGCCGCGGCGCCAGCATGATCGAATTGCCCTCAATCTGCCTCAGCGCCGCCGCCAGGATCGGGTTCTTCCTCTCTATCGCGACCGACACCCGCCCCAGATGCTTCAGGTCCACGTCCGAGCTGGCCATTGTCGGCTACCTGCGCGCTTCTCAGGACAGGTGCGCTTCCAGTTGCCGCGGCGGGCGACGTGCGCGCGTGTGCAGGCGGCAAGGCAGGAACGGGCAGGGCTCACGTACCTTGGAAGCACTCACGGCCAGGCCAATAACAACAGCGCGCAATGCAAATCAGGGCAACAATAAAGAGATGGCGTCAAGAACAGCCGCCAATGGCAAAGCGGGGGCAATCGTCAGCAAATTATATGGGCGGTGGGCGTGCCGGCGGCTGGTGGTTGCTCGGGTGTAACGACACCGGGCCAGAGCCACACAAGGCCAATTGCTGGGGAGAACGCGTGGGCGCTCTGGCGCTGCTCGTGCAGGCTATTATGAGGGGGGGTGATGGGGTGTTGGCAAAGACAGAAAGCCGCCAGAGAATGCTTCGGGTGAGTGCAGCCGCGCTGGAGTCGAGCCGCCTCGGGTATCGGGGAGCGAAAGAGACGGAAGTACTATAACAATGGCGCACGAGGCTGCCAAACGTCAGTCCTGGTGTTCGCCCGAGCTTCCAGCGGTCAGAGAGAGCTCTCGCTGGCCTGAAGATCGGCCGGGCTGTGTCGCAGATGGCGCAGGCTAGGCCGGAGGTTGGGGGGACTATTTGCGGACTCGGAATTTACCTCTACGGGAACATGGCTTTGCGGCGCCGGGTATCAGACGGATTCTAGAAGGAAAGAAGGCTGCGGAGGAATCAACTTTGGCAGCAGCCGGGCGGGCCAAGGCGGCATACTGGTACACACGTCAACTGAAGACGTCACTCGGGCTGGGAATATGGGGGTGGGATGATTTATTGACAGTGCGCCCCATTGCGCAGGAGCGAGTATATACGGCGACGGCGGGCAGGCGGTGAACAACGGTCAGTGCTCTGCGGAGGAAAAGAGTTTTATCAGCGGCCGCTGGCGGTCTGCGCGGCGAGGAGTCACGGCCGCTGGCCTTATACTGATGCGCTGGCTGCGCTGGCCGAGGGAGGGTGTGAACAACGCAGCCACGAGGAGAGAGTGCAATTGCCGGCGGCACTACGAGCGGGCGGGACCTGGGGCCTGGAGCCATGATGATGGCTCCCGCTGTGCGCAGGGCTGGGGCGAGGTGCAGCTGACGGCTACGTGTCCAAAGCTTCGCAGCCGGCTGCATGATGGACGTCGCCGCTCTGATCCACGGTGCGTCGGTGCCAACTGGCACTGTGGCTTGTATAATGCGCGGATCATGGGGATCTGGTCTGCCCGGCTTGCGTCACCGGCTGGCCAGCGCACCTCTGCGCCTCTCAGCAGCGCCGGAGCCGTGGCGGCACGCTGCCACTGCCGCCCGCCGCCGTGGAACGGGCCCGCCCCGCGCGTGGGTGGTGCGCTGGTGTTCGCTGGTGCTGGCTGGTGCTGGCCGGCGCTGGAGCGGGCAGGGGGGGGGGGTGGTGCGTGGAGCGCGGCGCGCATGCGCGGTGCCCAGGTCGCAGGTCGCAGGTCGCAGATGCGAGGCGCGGGACACTGAGCCGCCGGGTGCATCATCGTGGGTGCAGCAGCCCCGCCGCAAGGAACAAGACCAGAGCCAGGGCGAGGCGTGGGAGGCTGGGTGGCACCGAGGACGAGCACAGAGAAGAATGAGCGGTGAACGGGCGCGCCCATTGGCCGCCGCAACACCAGACGTCACCGGCTCACTCCCGCCTGCCGTTGCTGCTATATTGCCCGGCCTCGGCTTCCATTGCGTGCAGCACCCGGAGCCGTCCCCTCCGCACTGCTGCATGCCCCCGCGCGCCTTCCGCGACGGCAACAGTGTCACGCCCGCACGCGCAAACATGGCCGCTGTTTGCCTGCTGCTGCCTTTTTGTCAAACACCGCTGCTTCGTCTGCCATGCATCCGCCCGCATGCACAGGCGCCCTCTGAGTCCCGAGCCGGCCTCTCGGTTAGTCATGCGCCATCGCCAATGCCGGGCTCCCGATAGGCTTCACGCATCCGGAGCCTCCCTGGCTTCTCCATGGGTTCTCGCCTTCTCTCCGGCCATGTCCCGAGCTCACCAGACGCCCTACCGTAAGGCTGAGGTGCTGACAGTAGGCCCACCCTCTCCGGCCTGATATCTGTCACGCTTGCCAATGCAGCAGCGACGCTTGCCTCACAGCCTGCCTCAGTGCCACCATGGCCCCGCCCGTGCGGCTTGCAGTGCATATTCATCTGCACCGCTCGTTGTCTGCCAAATCCTCCTGACCATCAAACCAAACCGACCATCTGCAAAATAGCATCCCAATTCCAGATTGCTGACCCAGTCTCGCACGCATAAAAACCTCCGACTATGCCACCATCTTGTACTGTCTCGTTGTCTTCTACCGCTCACCTTATCCGACTCGTTCTGAACTCCGCACCGTTTTTCGGGCATTGTCATCTCTTTACCACACGCTGCACTTTCGGCTCCACAGCCACATTCGGAGCTATCCCCTCTCTGACACCTGCGACCTCCACCAGGTCACTGGGAATATCCCGGAAGCTGCAGGGCTCAGTCATCAACACCATCAGCCTCTAGTATCGAGCGCCAACACAGCTCTCTCATTGGCCGTCCGACCGGACTATCCCAACTCCAACGTCCAGTGTCTTACCACACCCCACCTCATCTCAACCAAGCTCTTGGCTTCTGGCCTGCCAAAGTGCAGAGAACAGTCACTTTGCTCAGTTCTTCTGACTAGAGAGGGCAAGCTTCAGAAAGGCTCCCGTACTCGCTCACTGAGCCTTCCCCACCGCCTTATTTTTCTCTCTCAGGAAGTAGCGGGCCGGTCGCTCTCAAGAATCCCTCCATTCCATTTCTGCGGCCGCAGCAACCTTTTCCAAGCAACGAAAAGGGGAAAGCAAGAAAGAACAAGAAGAATCAACCACCATGTGCCGCTACTACGCCCACAGCCACATCTGCGGCCACACCCACACCGTCTTCGCCGCCTATTGCCCGCCGGCCGCTCTGAAGCAGCGCCCCTGCTCCGGCGGCGAGATCTGGCAGACACTCAAGATGGATCAGGCCTGCGTCATCTGCACCAACAACACCAACAACAGCACCAGCGACGCCAACGCCCGGATGACAGCGGTCGGTAAGGCCGCCGGTCCTGGACGACGTTGAGCTCTCTGGCGTTCTTCTTCTGCAATGAGGGGATGTTTGGTGACTTTGGACTTCTGCTGCCAGGCAGAACAACGGGGGTCGAGAGTTTGGGGCTTTGTCGTTTTGGAGTTGTGTTCGGGGAATGGGGAGGACATGGGTGGGTGGCGTGAGAACTATGTGTTCATGCTGAACGAATTGGCGCATTTCCTTTTTTTTTTCTCTATCCTCGTTTTAACGGCGTTCTTGGGGATGCAAACAGCGGGAGTTATTGGAGGCTAGGGGCGAGCTCTTTCCTCTCATCGGAGACCTCAAGAGACTCGGAGATTGACGATATAGGGGGTTTTCTGTGGTCGCGAACTAACAACATCGATGGAAGGAATAGAAGGGGGGCGTTCGGCATCGCGCGTGGAATTCGCGGTCAAGGAGGCTCTGTAAGCCGTTTTCTTCGTGCCTTCTCGATTCTAATTTCCGAGCTGGTCTCGAATGCTGTTTAGGGCTTTTTAGTCAGCCTACGGAGAAAATCGGAATACTTTATTTATGATACCATGACACTAGCGCTCTTCATTCTATTGATTTCTCTTACAAAGGCTAATTGTGGGTGACCAAACGTGCTCGAGAAGCCCAAAGGGACAGACTACCTCTTGGCACATGAGATGGTCACCTCGAGGACTAAAACCTGGACAGAGTTGGAGAGTGGCGCAAATCTCAGCCACCGACGCAGTTATGCCGACACCACACTTTTGGTGAGGAACATCCAAGCTTTTCTCAGCCAAACTTGCAAACAGGATCTCAATGCCTGTACCTGTTTTAGATCCGTCTCGTGAATCTCACTAAATCCTCGCGACTGCGGCAGATACGCTTCACCAGAGGCACCTGCAGGTCTTGGAAAATGCATCTTTTCCTTTCGTTTCTGTCTTACTATTCTACTAGTGTAGATACACCATGATGGTCGTTCCATAAACAACCACCCGCTTGGGTATGAATGATCCCCTGCACAATGACCAACTCTGGAAAACAATGCAGAAGTCTTGCTTTCTTTTCGGATACTGTTTGTCCGAGATGGCTTTCCCAACCTGCACTCTGCCAACGGGACAGCCGCAGCGCCAACTGTGATTTTTCCATGCATGAATTCGTAATGAGTTTAGACCTTTACGTCTTGTTTATCAATAAAGAAAATTAAAAAGGAACCCGATATGAAGGTGATAAGAAGTCTCGCTCTTTCCCTCCTGGCCTATTAGTAGAGAAAAGGGAGTCTATCCAATGCAGATTCTCTCTTTAGGTTTTGCAAACTTGAGCTGTCGGGAGGGAAATCCCAGGAGCAGAGACGAGAAAGTAGAATAAGCTCGGTGAGCAAACTGTCCGCATTTACACGTGCTCCGGCTTCGGGGTGTGCGACGCGCGCCTCTTTCCCGAATGCTGCTCTCTGTCGGCGCCGATCTCCTGGGCGAACTTGGAGCGAGCACGAATCGCCGGACCCTTCCAGTAGAAGACGTAAATGGGGACGGTGACGCAGACGGCAAGACAGGCGAGAATGGTCGAGGCGTACGCGAGGTTCTTCGGTGCCGGTCCAATGTTGGTGTACACTGCATCGAGGTTAGCATTTGAGCCAGGGGAGAACCGAGCCGATCGAAACACTTACGAGGTGTAGCGTAGAGAGCGGCGATACCAGCGAGGAAGTCACGAGCAAAGCCGTTGCCACCGGTAGCCGAAGCCGCATAAGGACCGTACGCAGCGACCATGTAGTCGATAGTGGCCATGTAGATGGCATAGTTTGCGATACCCACGAATGCCGAAAAGAACAAAGGCACGATCCAGTGATTGTAGTCCGGGCCCATACTGCTCCAGGCGAAGCCAATAAGACCAATAGCCTCGAGAGGCGCGGTGAAGAGAAGCCACTTCAGGCGGAATTCAGGGTAATCGGTGCCGTTCTTGATCATCTTCCTCTGCTTGATGAACCAGGGGAAGAAAGAGAAATATGCAATGAAGTAGCCGATGAGAAGCCTGCAAAGAATCTCACGTTAGGTGGTGAATGTATCGAACGGGGACAAGGTCACTTACGGGAGGAAGGCAAGGCCAATTGCAATGGTGCTGAAACCCCACTGCTTGAACACCGGCGCGTAGGACTCGAGGAAAGTGAAGATCAGCGCATCACTGAAACCGGAGAGAAGAGACAAGAACAGGACAATGGGCTCGGTGAGGAACATCTTAAAAGGGCGGGTCCAAATGATCATGATCTCCTTCAGAGGCAGACCGTCGATGTTCCAAACCCCGGACTCCTTGACGCGAAGCTTCTCGAGCTCATCAGCGGTATAGGCGGTCTCGTTGCCGTCCTTGCGAAGCTTCACAGCGTAGCGCCTCATGAGAACAGTTGCTCGGGTCTCCTTGACGGTGAAGAAGTGGAGGAGCTGGGTTGCGCCGCCGAAGATCAGCTGGAGCCAGAACACCCAGTGCCAGCTCAGGTACGTCTCGGCGAAGCCGCCGACGATGGGACCGATGACGGAACCGCCGACGGAAGAGAAGACAACGTAGGCGACGGCGAAGTGCTGCTCGTCAGGCTGCCACATGTCGGCGACCATGCCCAGAGTGACGGAGCCGCCGGCAGACGAGAGACCGCCGAGGAAGCGGCAGACCATGATGGTGCCAAAGTTGGGAGCGACGGCGCAAGGGATGGACCAGAGGTTGACGAGGCCGAGAGACCACTGGAGGATGGGCCTGCGGCCATACTCCTCAGACCATGGAGCCCAGAGCTCGCAGCCGAAAGCGTAAGCGACAAGGAAGATAAGCTGACCGCAGCGAGCGGCCTGAGCGCTGATGCCAAAGTGCTCCTCCAAGCCGGTAATGCCGTTGGCGTAAATGCTGGCGTTGAAGTTCATGGAGCACTGGATGACGAAGATGACGGTGAGGATGTACCACTTGTACCAGGTAGGGTAGCAGAAGCCCAGGTGGGCGTAGACCTCGGGGTCATCCTCGGTGATGGTGGGAACGCGGTCGTTGATGGCCTGCTGGTCGCGGTAGGCCTTGGCCTCGGCGGGCTTCTCGTTGAGGACCTCATGGCGCTCGTTGCTGGAGGTGTCGTCAGACAGCTTGGAGACGGCCTTGGAGACGACGCTGCCGCGCTGGATGTTGTTCATCTCGTCTGACGAGGGAGCCATGGTGGACAAAAGAGGCAGAAAGCGGTGGCGGAAGAGGATAAAGCCGGGGAAGTCGAGCTTTATGTACAAGGCAGGCGCCGGCACAAGCGCGTCGCCGCCGGGGCAGAGGACCCGCCCTGGCGGTTCATAGGGTATGACCTAGCCATGGGAACCAGCTTGGTGCGCTTACCCGATGACGTAGGAGAGTTGGCGCAGGTTGCATCGACGCCCGCATCGATACGGCGCGTTGAGTATCTGACCAAGCCGTATCAAGCGCCGTGCCGCGTCGCCGCAAAGCTTGACCCACCGGGGCTCGGCGGGCTAGGCGCAGTTGGGCACCCGTACCAGACGACAAAGGCGCTCCTGGTAGGTATCCGTACCGTATCCTATTTCGACCTGCTGGCCTAGCGCGCGACCTGGGAGCCGCCGCACCGCAATCGCACCACGAGCTCCGCCCGGGGACCCCGCCGCATGCGCGCTGCTCCAAGCAGGTCGACTGATATTCGCCTTGGGCCAACCGTGCTAACGTCTGACCGCCGCAGGCATGCGCTGCCCCAGGCGGCCAGGCGCTGGGCGACTGCGCGACTGCGCGAATTTCGCGCTGGAGACGCGGGGCCCCATCCTGGGGCGCTGGGGCGCTGGGGCGGAGTGCACGCTGCAGGGCGACGGCGACGGCGACGGCGACGGCGGATGGGGCGTCTGGCTGCTGGCTGGGCTGCTGGCTTCTGGTGGTGGCAAGGCGCGGCAGCAGATTCGCCGGGGCGGCTGCGGTGGGAACGGCCGAGCGCCGCATGACGCCCCTGCCGTCAGCCATAGCCATCATCAGCCGCGCCCGGGCCTTTTGTTGAACGCACTGCACCCGAACCGCATCCTCTGCTGCCTGCATGCGACCAGCACCCGCGCAACGCGAACAGAGGAGCTGCGCATCTCTCGAATGCCGGGCGAGATAACGCCCCAACGCCCAATGGGACTGCGCTAGGGCGGGCCCGAGCGCCGCAGCGCCCCCGTTCGCGGGCTTGGCACGGGCCCGTTGCGCGGCGCTCCAGGTGCGCTTGTGCCTCTGCCCGTGGGCGGATGATGGAGGAGCTCCACTTGCGCTCCGGATTTCTCGACTCCAGCTGGAGAGACGGCGCTTGCCTTGCCGCTTTCGCGCTCAGACCGACCCGCCTCCGCGTCGACCCACTCTCTGAATGCGACGCTGCAGCAGCTCGCAATCAAACACCGTCCATCGCCGACCCCCCGCGCCTTCGCGTTCGTGTGGACGCGTGCAGACGCGTGCAGACGGCCGCCATACCGGCCTGGCAATTTTGGTGTTGCATGCGTGGTCGTCGGCATCCGTGCCAGATTAGCCAATGGGCCGTCGTCGGCCGCGTCGATCTCGCGCTGGGTGGCGTATCTAAGCTTGATGCCACGCACGCCGAGGATTCGCACGACTCGCCCGGCTGAGGGAGTGCTTCTCTCACACGACCACCGCCGGCACTATCACGGCGGCCCGCCAGCCTGCTCTTGCACACCGCCCGGCTTCATCGGACGCTGGATCCTCTGGACTGCTAGCACCCGCCCCGCCTCTTCCTGACCTTGGCAAGTCGAATGACGATTAAGTCTCACCATATAGATGCCGAGCTCTTCCCGTTTGTGCCGCCGTCTCCGCTACCGTCCTCGGGACAAGCGCAAGCGCAAGCGCGAACCCCCGTCCCCCCGCCACGTGCAGTCGGGAACTTTTGCCTGCATGACACATGCATCCAACAAGGCCCAGAGGTCGGACAACTTCTGGCCATCGCTCGGGGCTGTGGTCTTCCCCGGTCCAATACCGCGCAACGCCACGGCTGCTCGGCATTCTGCCGCTCGGGTTTGCTGATGGTGGTTCGAGACCTCCGTCAGGGGTGCCGGAATCTGCCTCGTCTCCGCCTTCGACCCCCCACGCCATTGGATGTCCAAGGCAACGGTTCGCACAGCAGGCGTTTGCCAAGTGTGGAGGTGAAGTGACTCCGCCGCCACAGCCGTCGGCCTTTCTCTTTCAACGCTTGGTCCGCCCCAACGTTTCAACTGATTCATGGTCGGACGTGGCAACAACAAGCGAAAAGGCGGCGTCGTCCCGGGAATGCAGGGGCCGAGCATAAGTTGAGCCGGAAGCATCAACACATGAGTAGAGTGACCTTTGTCTTGCCTAAAGCTAACAAGAGATTTGTTAGCAGGGGACTGCGGCCAAGCACACCATCGCCGAGAATTCCAATGGGTAGACGTTTTCGTCCCATCCAGTCTGTTGTCCACAGTTGGCCATGAAAATCCTTCAAACCGAAACGACCGGCCCGTCAGATGCCACTACACGACCGCAAGCTTTCCACAATCCCGTCGATTGCATCCACCTACCGACAAGCCGATATTATTAGGGAGCTCGGGATTCGGTGTGGACGTACACAGAACTGAGTATTATGGGACGGCCCGTCACTCTCGGTGTATCCAATCAATGCCCGTTCGTTGACTCCGCAGGGGGGTGCCCTTGGTTCCAAGCTGAACCAGTGTGCAGGACCTTGTCCCTCCTACAATGGGCGGCTTTGTCAAACCGCATTCAATGGTCGTGCCAAACTGGGATTATGCAGTCGATGTGGCAGTCTCGGAATGTGGAAGAGCATAAGGAGTCCATCTGACAGTCCCACGTGGGTGCATGGCCGGTCTTCGTGGCCTTGCAAACCACGGCGAGTGTTGGCCTTGAATCCGCCACGGGTGCCAGGAATTGTCCGAATTTCTGGGTCAGCGTTTTCGATCAGCATCTCCTGACATGTCCATCCCTTGTCTCTTGATAAATGCGTTCTGCATGAGGGTTTGCGGCGACAATGGTTGTTGGGTCCTATTGGTTAGCATCAAGGTCGTCAGCCTACCGGAAACATGAACTCACGCTCAGATGCTAAGTGACTAGCTAAGAAGACTCTACTACTCACGAGACTGCGCTGACCCCGAGTCCGTCAATGTAGGGGTGCCCTTCAACAGAACAGTAGTGAATAATTTGCATGTGTTCCCAACACTTTCCGTGTTCGTTAGGTCGTTAGTGTGGAATAAAATCAAGATCACGTTTTCAAGCTGGGCCCCTCGCTCATTAAGTCCTGCTTCTGTCAAATGCTTCCTGCCCCGCCTCCTACGGCATGCGGATATACGATTCCGCTATCCGTTCCTTATCCGAGGTTATTGAAGGCTGTATTGCGTTCCACTCTCGTAGGAGTGGCGGGTACTCGAAGTTTAGCGAGGTCAGAGCTGTTAGCCATTGATTAGGGAGTCATCTGATGCATCTGAACGAGTCAATTGTTCGGGTATCATCTTGGTCCTGAGTGACAAAACATCAATTGGTTTTGAGACCGCCTCCGAAGCACGAACATGCAGCTCGGACGACAATGAAGGGGACAATAGATGGACACCTGGGTCTCACTGATGATACTGACTACTCAGAGTATGTGAGTATACAGTATGAACCGTCAAACAGCATGGTGAAAGCAGGGCTTGGTGGCCATCAGCTTGCGCTGTTCGTGCAACTGCAAAGTTCATGACTCTCATGCCGCTTCGCGTTCGCTTTGGCGATGACGTGTCCGGGTTTGGTAGGTATCGTATCTACGCTTGTGGATCGACATGCGGAAGCAGGGCCTGGGGCACTGGTGATGATCATCATGACCCATAATTCTGAGGTGTTCGCAGGCGAGAGTGTGGTCACAGCCTGCGGGGAAAGGCACGCAGCACACGAACATGGCCCGTGCGCCTCCTCCTATCGATAACGACTTTTTGCTGGTCTCACGCATCGCGAAGCAGCCCACGCCTCTTTCTCCGCAAGCAAGATCCGCATACACTCCCCCACCATGACGGACTCGACCGCCGCTTCGCAAAACAGCCCCTTCATACGCCAACTCGCCGCCAATGGTGCGTAATTCACCACCCTCAGAATCCATGAACGCCCCCGCTAGACTTGTCCACGAAAAAGAAAAGAAAAAAAAAAGCTAATGCGACCGGAATTTCTTCCCGCGTGTCCAGACAAGCGCATCCGCGACAAAGCCCTCGACGGGCTGAGGCGCTACCTCGATGGAAAGACCGGCATGTCGGAGGTCGAGCTGCTCAAGCTATGGAAGGGCCTCTTCTTCTGCATGTGGCAGAGCGACAAGCCGCGCACGCAACAGCAGCTGGCGGTCGAACTCGCGGCACTGGTCGACATCCTTCCTCTCAACACGGCGCTGGACTTTTTGGACGCGTTTTGGACTACGATGGCGAGGGAGTGGGTGGGCATCGACCGGCTAAGGTACGACAGCATCTCACTGATTTGAGGAAGACGGGCGAGAGACCAAAGCACGTTGATTGTTTGAGCCTGTGCGCTGATGAGACCTTGCAGGATGGACAAGTTCCTTTTCCTCGTCCGCCAGTACCTCAATTCCTCGTTCAGCCTCTTTGCTCGTCAGCGCTGGCAGAACAAGGCCGCCCTGGAAAGGTACCTCGACATCCTGCGGGAGACGCCGCTGAACCCCACCGACCCCAAGGTGCCAAACGGGCTGCGCCTGCACGTTCTCGACATCTACATCGACGAGCTAGATAAGGTGGATGAGATGAGAGAGGGCCATCTGCCTCTGGAACAAGTTCTAGCGCCGCTGCGCGAGCTGCGGGAGAAGAGCGTGACCAAGGCAATCCGGATTCGCGTGAAGGAGACGATGGAGGAGGATGAGCGACTGAAGGATTGGAACAATCCCAAGAAGCCCGAGGAACAGGCGCAGGACGAGGACGAGGAATGGGGCGGCATTGACGAGTGATATCCAGGGCTTGCATAATCACTGTGGTTACAGCGCGGCGTTATTTTGGGTTTATCGGGCGAACAAAAGACTTTTCATGTTTATGCTTCCAAATAACTTTTATCCATGAGACTCGCAAGTCTCCCCAGTAGACCAGCTTCGGCTAGAAAAAAGACATCAAATCCAATCAATCAAGGCCAAGGAGGATCTTCCGGTCTCCGGAAGCAAGCCACAAACTTCTGCCCGCCATTCCTCGTGACTTTCTTGCCCTCCTCTGTCTCCGTCTTCATGACCTCCACACAGACGTCGTTCTCCAACTCCGCATCGCTGATCCTCTCAAAGCTCGGGTGGGCTTCGAAGTGCCCGACCATCCACCGGTGCAGGTCTTCGACGTCCGTAATCGTGTACACGATGCCGCCAGGCCGCAGCACGAATGCGTACTCGGAGTTGAGCGTCGTCGACACGATACGCGCCTTGTGCTTACGCGCCTTGAAGTGCGGGTCCGGGAAGCATAGGAAGATCTTCGAGAGCTGACCCTTCCGGAAGAAGTTGGGCAGGAACTTCATCGTGTTGGCGCGCAGACAAGCCACGTTCTGGTACGCGTTGCTGCCTGTGTTCTGCGCGCGGAGGGCCTTGGCCTTCTCCTGTACGAACTCCGTGACCGAGGTACGGATCTCCATGCCTACAGGAGGAGACATCAGAATTTATCGAAGGAGAAGAAAGGTGGGAAGATGTGAGAGATGCTGAAGGGGAACACGATATAGAACTGTACAGATTACTCATAACCAATACTCGAAAGACGTAGGAGAAGAGAGTTAAAAAAAAAAAGAACATGTTGATTGACTTGAGAAAACTAGGGGAAGAAAAATCATTCAACCTACCAAGGAGGAGCGTGTCTGGCAATTTCGGCGACAACGCAAACAGCAGGCCACCAAAGCCACAGCCGATGTCTGCGACCTCGACGTCCTTCGAGATCTTCCGCTTAACAAGAGACCCCTCCTCCTGGTCGGTCTGCATGGCGGAAACCTCGTCCTCTGACGGCCCTACGGCGTAAGCTGGGTAGAGGCTGGCCCAGTCCATAAGCCCGGGGTGAGCTGGGCTACGGGAGAACAAGCAAAAAAAGTTAGTTTAAATATACCAGCTACGTCGCAGAGCTGCGACGGCTTAAGACTTGTCTCGTGCGTACTATGTTAAGGCATGGTCGGAGAAGGGATTCGCGTGCGCCCGCTGCCGGTAGAATTTCTTCTTGGGCAGCTGCGTGCCTTCGGAGGCAGCCTCGCTGAGTGCACTGCGGTACTCGTCTCGCTTTTGCCGCTTGTGCGTTTGGCCGGCCATGTTTGACGGTGGTAGGTGAACCTCACTTGGAAGTGTGGTGGTGACGGCGAAGAGTTGGGCCGCGGATGACTCGGCCGAAATTTAAGAGGTGGCCGGTGCCACCAGGCGCGACTCATCGTCCCGAAGCGGCAATGTCAGACACGCCAATCACGCACATTCGTCGGAGCGCCGTTGAGCTGCCAAAAAGAAAGCAATACCCTCAATTCCGATAAAGCAGGTTTTGCCTTATGTGCACGCCGGTACCTAAAAGTGTTATACATCCTACAGAGAAAGAGAAACCCAGATCCACCTCCGAAGACCTGTCCCAGGGAGAAACCAAAGCCAAGGATGATATAAACGCGATGCCCTTCGAAAACAGCCCTTGAAAGCCACAATAGCCCGTGCCCAGCAGAATGCTGCCCGGCCTCGCCCAATATGCAAGCGCTAATCATCATTCGTCACTTCATCGAAACTCAATTGCGCCCATACACCCATGATCATCGACATGCTCCAAATCCAATTGCTGATACCTGCGGCGAATCTTAGCATACTGGTTCAGGCTGGATTTCACGAGCACAAACACTCACTTTTCGCTTTTGGCGTGGAAGTAGATCCCGCTGATTTTGCCGGTGACTTGGCTGAAGCAGATGTAGTAGAAGCCCTCGAAACTGGCGCCAGAAATGGTGCGGACCGTGTGATCCGGAACGAGGAAATGCTCCTTCCATCGCATGAAGAGATTCTCGCGTTGGGCGAAGTTCTTGTACGTGAAGTCGGCGCGTTTGGCCTGTTTGGCGAGTGGCCGCCATGCGGGGAAACGGCCCCAGTGCTGCATGTCCACTTTCTCGTTCGAGCCCCATTCTGGCCGGTTGGTCTGGAACGTGTATTTTGTGCCGATGATCTCGCCTTCAAAATATGTGGTGAGGGTAGGGTGGTCGTCCGTTAGGCCTACCGTGCGTAACCGGGTCAGTCGAGACCTATCCAACGGCAGAGGGGGCGCTACGTACCTTGGATGCGCAGGTATCCACATAGACAATGCGATTCCATGTCCACGTATTTGATCTCCACTTGCACCTCGTAAACTTGACGATCCGACTGTTGAGTGCCCTTGAACTTGCTGCCAGGGCGGAGGAAGGAGGATGTGGAATTAGGGAGGAACTGCGCGCTTGCAAGTCAGTCACGGTTCAGTCCAGCCGGGCGACTGGGGATGTGTCTTACACGGTGGTCGGGCCAGGCCGAACCGTACATGTTCGGGTACCAGGAGGCGGAGGCGGTGGAGGGAAGCGCAGGACTCTGCAACGACGAGCGGTCGCATTCGGCGGCGTCGCCTGTAGCACTGACCGGACTAGGAGTGTCCCTTAGCGGGCCGTCGTCGTCGGTGTCCATTCGCTTTGCAGGTGCCGGGTCCTGCGGGTCGACATTCGGCCGGCTGTCCTGGTCAGCGGGCGGCGAGGCGATACCAGAGATTGGCTCAGGGTGGGCGGCACGATCGTCGGAGGAAGTAGAGGTGCTGGCGTCAATTGCGGCGTCGTGGGAGCGTGCATGAGGGCGAGAGGTCTCCGGGGGGCATGTCGTGCGGCCGGATAACTGGTCTGGCGGAGGCGACGGCAACAGGGTATCTTGAATCGACGGGAGAGGCATCCTAATGGGCTCGGGGCACATTCAGGGAGACTGTATGCGCGGCAACATGAGAGGAAAATGTAGGTGTATAGGCGATTGCGGGAAGCGGTTGGCGGGGAAGCTACATCAGACTGCAGCTGCGGGCCGGATAGACCATCGTGGGCTGAGAGAGGTGATGCGTCGATGGAAAGACCGCGGCGGCGCGGCCAGCCCTCGACCTTGCGGGGGCGCGCCTGGCGCCCGGCCGACTAGAGCGATCAGCTAGCATCACGTGCAGCCGCTCTCCGGCCAACATTGCCACGACATCGGCGCTTGTTCCAGACTACTTCTCGAACAGCCAGAAGACGTCGCGGGTGGATGCTTTCGGCCAGCTCACGAGCAATCCTGGGCCCGGCCGGCTTGGTGTTCGCTGTTGCTGAAGATCCCTTGGCCTAGTGCCCGGCACGTCTATTTGGGGCAACGTCGTTATCCGCGGCGCTATGCAATAGCAGGCCGCCGGCGCGGCGCGATAGCGACGACTGCTCCGCTGCTCGTCTCTGCAGGTGCAGGCTGGCACGAGCACCACCGTGCGTCTGCTGTGTGTTTGAGCCCATCCCGTCGTTATTTCTCCGTGTACAGACGCACCGGCACGGCGCTAAAAATACCGCAACAGCGAGTCGGGAGGGCCACGGGCTCTGCTGCGATCTCGGGCAGCGGAGCTGTATCGGCCAACGCCCTGACATCACTGCTAGCGCTGCCGTGGCAGTGCCGCTCAAGCTGATCTTCTCCACCTACCGCGTGCAGACCTTCCTGGATGGGGTGCATGTAAAGGAACTTGTGTGCCTGTTCTTGGCATCAACCTGGTATCTAGCTTTTATCTGCGGTAGCGTAATAAGGTGGCCTCCGCCGTATGCGCAGTTCTATGTGCACCCGTATCTAGCCGCGTCTTTTAAAAACTCTTCTTTGGGGCTATGAAATCAAGCCATACATTCTCCTGTTCCATCGAACCTCTTTGAGACTAAAAAGTCTGATATCAGGTTTGGGCAACTCTGAGCAGCCCCTTCGTCCCCTGCGCATACAGCGCTTAAATGGGTTTGATCTGTTGCACGGTGGTCAGTACGGGAAGCACTATACGGCAGGACTGGGCGAGACTGACCTTGAAGTGGAGCGAGATTAATGAAAAGACCAACGCCTTCAGGTCCTGAATAAGATAGTAGAAAACACGAAGACCCTCCGGATCCGCAGACTCGGTGACATCGACCAACGAGCCAATCTTGGCTGTCTACGTCTAAGAGTCAGCAGAGGGAAGCAGTAGGCCATCATGGCAGATGTCTCACCTCGAAGGAAATGTGCTCGTTGCCCAACTTGATCTCCAGCTCCTGACGACCGTCCTTGTTCTTCTGCGGCCATTTGGCATCGTCTTCCCTTGGAGGAGTCAGCAGCCACACAGACCCACGGGCGAGATTGCATACTTCATGATTTCGCTCTCCTTGATAATGCGCTTGATCTCAGCAATGATGGTGGAGCTGACGCACACTGCAGCCAAAATGGTCAGCTTGCGTGCAGAGAAGCCAACAGTCGGTCGCCTTACTCTCTTTCCGGATCAGAGAGTCGTTGCGGTAGTTGGAGTTGTTCGCATAACGCGCTGTTGCGCTACGGCCGTCGCCCACAGTGCGGAAGTCAAACTCTACGGCATGTCAGCGGCCCGCAGGGATCCCATGGGCGGCGCCAGGTGCATACCAAGAAACTCATGGCCGAAGCGCCCAGAGTGACCCGAGCTGCAGAACAGGTCAGCACGTGAAGCTGGGCGATGCACGGCAGAAGGGAGGCCTACTAGTAGCGCACATAGAATTGGTCGTTGTCGGGCGCCATCGTGCAGAGCAAACACAGCGCACAGGCAGGATGCGATGCTGGGGGATGGTGTTGCTAAGAGGCGACGCGGCTGGGTAGGGTTGTCGCGGCGCGGCGGGCGGGCGGTGAGCGCAGGCGAATCGGCCAAATTCGCAATCGCGCGTCGTAGTGAACACCTGGAGGTGATCCTCAAGAACGAGCCAAGGGGTCCAAAGGTCCAACTGCCCACGCCAGGCTCAAACCACCACGACACTCTTTCCGCCGCATCCTCCAGACCCATCCGCCCCGTCTGCCCAGGCCATCTCCGCCCGCCTCCCCGTCCTCCCCCGAGCTCTGCCCCCGCACTGGGCAGCATCCACTGCGCATCGAACGGCTGACGGCCGCCGCGGGAGCACGCCGCAACTGCTCGTCTCCCACCCGAGCGAATCTGCCACAATCTCCCCCTAGGCATCTCTACTACTTGGCACAATGGCGACCTTCCTGGATAACTCGTACAGCCTCGTCCACCAGGACAATGCTGCCGACCAGCCCACGTTGCAGGAGCTCAAGACGCAGCTTGAGAAGGGCAGCGACGAGACCAAGTTCGAGACAATGAAGAAGATCCTGACCATCATGCTGAATGGTGATGCCATGCCCGGTCTGCTCATGCACATCATCCGATTCGTCATGCCGTCGAAGAGCAAGCCTCTCAAGAAGCTCCTGTACCTGTACTACGAGATATGCCCCAAGCACGACGCCAATGGCAAGTTAAAGCAGGAATGGATCTTGGTCTGGTATGTGTTCAATTGGCGCCGGCTGTGCTTGGCCTACATCTGACGCAGGACAGCAACGGTATGCGCTTCGATCTGCAGCACCCCAACGAGTACATCCGGGGTAACACGCTCCGCTTCGTGTGCAAACTCCGCGACGCCGAGCTGGTCGAGCCTCTCCTCCAGCCCGCCAGGCAATGTCTCGAGCACCGTCATGCCTACGTCCGCAAGAACGCCGTTTTTGCCATTGCATCGATATACCAGCACCTGGAAGCTCTTATCCCCGACGCGCCTGAGCTTCTCCTGAACTTTTTGGAGGAGGAGAACGACCATACGTGCAAGCGCAACGCTTTCGCTGCCCTGTCCTCGATTAGCCACGATAAAGCTTTGGAATACCTGAGTGGTGTTTTCGATGGCATTCCCAACGCAGATGAGCTCCTGCAGCTTACGGAGCTCGAGTTTATCCGCAGGGATGCCGTGTCCAACCCTCAGAACAAGGTCAGATTACCATAAGAAATGGTGCGCATTCGTCTTTGGACTTTTCGAGTTAACCATGCATAGGCGCGCTACCTCCGCCTGATCTTTGATCTTCTCGAGGCCAACACCTCCACCGTGGTGTACGAGGCCGCGTCTTCGCTTACCGCTCTAACCAACAATCCGGTTGCCGTCAAGGCTGCTGCTGCCAAATTCATCGAGCTGAGCATCAAGGAGCCCGACAACAATGTGAAGCTCATCGTCCTTGAAAAGGTGGATCAATTGAGGCAGAAGAATGAAGGAATTTTGGATGATCTTGTCATGGAGATTCTCCGTGTTCTCTCCAGCACCGACATCGATGTGCGCAAGAAGGCTTTGGAGCTCGCCATGGAAATGGTCTCGAGCAAGAATGTGGAGGAGGTCGTTATGCTCCTCAAGAAGGAGCTGTCGAAGACTGTGGACGAACAGTACGAGAAGGTTTGTAGACGGCCCGAGGATATGCTTCTGTTCTTGCTGACTAGTTTTCTAGAACTCCGAATACCGTTCGCTGGTCATCCACTCGATACACCAATGCGCCATCAAGTTCTCCGAGGTTGCCGCCAGCGTTGTCGACTCTTTGATGGACTTCATTGCGGACTTTAACAATGCCTCTGCGGTGGACGTCATTTCTTTTGTCAAGGAGGTCGTGGAGAAGTTTCCGGATCTCAGGCCGTCAATCGTGGGACGCCTGGTGTCTACTCTTAGTGAAGTTCGGGCGGGCAAGGTGTACCGCGGTGCACTGTGGATTGTGGGAGAGTACTCGTTGGAAGCCAATGATATCCGTGAGGCTTGGAAGCGGATTCGTGCGAGCCTTGGAGAGATCCCGATTCTCGCTTCGGAACAGAGGCTACTTGAAGAGGTACCCGATGGTCAGCCTGATCCCAAGGACCAGATCAACGGCCACGCGAAGTCCGCTCCTACCGGCTCCAGGAAGGTGCTAGCAGATGGAACCTATGCCACGGAGAGCGCTCTAACCAGCCAAGCTGCCGTCAAGGCCAAGCTGGAGGCAGTCAAGGCAGCTCAGAAGCCTCCGCTCCGCCAGCTAATCCTGGATGGTGACTACTACCTCGCCACGGTGTTGTCCTCGACTCTTACCAAGCTCGTCATGCGCCATTCCGAAATCTCTCAGGAAACCGCTCGCACCAATGCCCTCAAGGCGGAGGCTATGCTTATCATGATCTCCATCATCCGTGTTGGCCAATCACAGTTCGTCAAGACTCCTATTGATGAGGACTCGGTTGACCGAGTCATGTCCTGCGTCCGCGCTCTGGCCGAGTTCCAGCAGAAGAAGGAGCTGGAGACGGTCTTTTTGGACGACACCCGGAAAGCGTTCCGCACTATGGTGCAGTATGAGGAAAAGAAGCGTCTTGCGAAGGAAGCATCGGAGAAGATGAAGACTGCTGTTCAGGTCGACGACGTGATTTCTATCAGGCAGCTCGCAAAGAAAAACGCCGTCGATGGCGCCGACGAGATCGAGCTTGACCTGGAGAGGGCCACAGGAGGCGACAACACTACCGAGGACCTCTCCTCGAAGCTCAGCAGGGTTGTCCAGCTTACCGGCTTCTCTGATCAAGTCTACTCAGAGGCGTATGTGAAGGTCCACCAGTTTGACATCGTGCTCGATGTCCTACTGGTCAACCAGACGACGGATACGCTGCAGAATCTTTCGGTCGAGTTTGCTACCCTCGGAGACCTGAAGGTTGTCGAGCGGCCGACTACGCAGAACCTCGGACCCCACGACTTCTTGAACGTGCAGGCCACGATCAAGGTGTCATCGACGGACACCGGCGTGATCTTCGGCAACGTCGTTTATGATGGCGCAAGCTCCACGGATACCAATGTGATCATCCTCAACGACGTGCACGTGGATATCATGGATTACATCCAGCCCGCGCACTGCTCAGAAACCCAGTTTAGGACCATGTGGACTGAGTTTGAATGGGAGAATAAGGTCAACATCAACTCCAAGGCCAAAACGCTCCGGGACTTCCTCAAGCAGCTGATGGCGGCTACCAACATGAGCTGCCTGACCCCCGAGGCATCCCTAAAGGGAGATTGCCAGTTCCTGAGCGCCAACCTTTACGCTCGCAGCGTGTTCGGTGCGTTATTTCTGCCCCGATTCAGACCGATTAAGGTTTTGCTGACTTCTTTACAGGCGAGGACGCGCTGGCCAATCTAAGCATAGAGAAGGAAGGCGAGGACGGGCCAGTCACGGGCTTCGTCAGGATCCGCAGTCGCTCGCAGGGCCTGGCGCTTGCTCTTGGTTCACTCAAGGGCATCAACAAGGCGGCGGGCGAGGCGTAGAGCTGTTACTGAAGAGAAGTGATAGGACGATATCAAGGATCCTGTATTGACAGGAGCAGCTGCAAGGGTGGCCGGTCTGTATGCAGCGACGGCGCCAACGGATGTTTACGAAGGCGATTGATGACATGCACGCGTTTTGAGCCTTCCCAGAGGACTCTTTCGGCCGTAGAAGAGGATCTGGTGTTGTTTGTTTTCGCTTGCATATGCGGGAGTAGTGAGCGCTGTGAACAAAAGCTCTACGGGACACGAGAGGAGGCGGGAAAATAGGGGAGACATGGTGGTAGGTTAGCACAGGTACACTCTTAATTGCAGCCATGTGGTTCAGGCAGAGCCCGGTGATCACTGCGCTTGGGGACGTTAGACATTTGGGGAAGGCCGGCATTGCGTCAGGCAACGGCGGCTTGGGATCTGCCAACACACCAATGGGGGCGCATTGTCCGCAATGCCCCCGCGACAAGTCTGCCGCATTCGGGATGGGCGAGGCTTTGTCTCAACCCGTCCCTTGCAGGGTCCTGTCTGCAGCCGCGCCGAGAGCCCGGTAAGGCCGCCTCGGCTGGATTTCCTTCGCGTCGAGGCGCGCTCGTGCTCCATTAGGATCTGAACACGGAGGCTGGGGCTGCGGACGGTGACGCGAGCGAGCCCCGGGCGGCGACGGGTCATCTGCGAGCACCTCTCCAGTTCCACACAGCCATGCCGGCACTGCTCGGAACCTCCCACACTCGTTTGTCTCCGCCATAACCACCATGTCGACTACCGGAGAGCGCGACCCACTCGACGAACATGCCGACGAATTCGCGCGCCCGACCTCGGCCCTGCTGAGCCCTACCGATGCGCCCGACACGCTCGCCGTCGGCAGGCTGGCCTCGCTGTCGTTGGGAGAAGACTCGCTCGTAGTGCTAGGTAACCACGAGCCCAATGCTCCCGCATCCCCGGAGGTCTGACGAAGCGCGCAGACGAATCATTCGCCGAAGTCGACCCCAAGTGTTGCGGTCTGCTGCCTAGCGGTATGTGAACAGCCTGCCCGGTGCACAGGCACTCGCCGGAAGGGTGTTTGCTCACTTGTGCGCAGGCTCCAAACCCACCCGCTCCATTCCGCTGTACAACGTGCTCTGGGCAGAGCTCGCCGAGTTTGACATCGCCATCCACTATGCGCGCCAGGTCTCGTCGTCGGTCGTGCGCCCGGCCTTCATCAACTACACGGTCGAGAAGGATGACCGCTCCAAAGCGCGGCTGTGGATCGAGAAGCTCCTGGACCGCGCGTATGGAGCCTCGCAGCGGCAGAAGCGCATCAAGGTGTTGGTGAACCCGTTCGGCGGGCAGGGCGGCGCGCAGAAGATGTACATGAAAGAGATCGAGCCCATCTTCGCGGCCGCGCGTTGCGTCATCGACGTCGAGGAAACGCAGTTCTCCGGCCATGCCGTGGAGCTTGCTGCTGAGAGGCTGGAGGTGGATGATTGGGACGTCATCGCGTGCTGCTCCGGCGACGGCGTACCGCATGAGGTCTTCAATGGCCTGGGAAAGCGGAGGGACGCGGCGAAGGCACTGCAACAAGTTGCTGTTGTCCAGCTCCCGTGCGGTAGTGGCAACGGTATGAGCCTGAACCTGAACGGCACAAACAGCTGTAGCTTGGCTGCTCTCGCCGTTGTCAAGGGCCTCCGCACGCCAATGGACCTGGTGTCAATCACTCAAGGTGACCGCCGCACCCTGTCTTTCTTATCCCAATCCGTTGGGATTGTTGCCGAGTGCGACCTCGCCACGGAAAACCTGCGCTGGATGGGCGGTCAGCGCTTCACATATGGCTTCCTCGTTCGTATCATAGGCCAAACAGTCTACCCCTGTGACGTTGCTATCGGACTGGAGATCGATGACAAAGCTGCCATCAAAGAAGCCTACTACCGCGAGGCTGCCAACCCCCCTCAGGACGGCACCAAGAAGCGGCAATCCATCATGGTCGGCGAGGAGACGGGCCTGCCCCCGCTGCGCTTCGGCACCGTCAACGACCCGCTGCCGGAAAGCTGGACGCTGAAGCCGTACGACAAGATGGGCAACTTCTACTGCGGCAACATGGCGTACATGTCGGCCGACGCCAACTTCTTTCAGGCCGCGTTGCCCAGCGACGGCTGCCTCGACATGGTCTGCATCGACGGCGACATCAAGCGCTGGACGTCCATCAAGACGCTGCTCTCGGTCGAGGATGGTAGCTTCTTCGACCTCCCGCATGTCAAGTACCGGAAGGTCTCTGGCTACCGCATCACCCCAAAGAACCAGAAGGACGGGTATATCAGCATCGACGGTGAGCGGGTTCCTTTTGAGCCGTTCCAGGCCGAGGTGCACAAGGGGCTGGGAACGGTGTTGAGCAAGACGGGTCACTTGTACGAGGCGAGAGGTCCGCCTCATTAAAGCATACTTTGCCACCCATTTCTTATGCGTAGAGGAACTCACAAGAGCGCCCCTTTACATTTTGGGATTTGAGGAAAAGCACGGCATCCCATTGGCTGGCCGATCGACACTCAGTGGTTCCTTCTTCCTATCCTGTACAAACAAATGCATCCACTATACAAAAGCTACAGATAGATACCCTGCTCATCCATTAGCAAGATCTTGTAGTTCTAGCCAGTTTTCTCTTTGGAAGGATTGGGCGTTTAGGAATAGATTGACATGGACGTTGATTCCGTGTTCCAACTCTGTGGATAGGGATTTTTGTTTAATATTATCGATGAACTCCGCCTATGCCCGTTTCCCAATCAAACCCCGGCTGTTTCCTGTACAGTCATAATACAACACGATTCTCCTCTCCGGAGCACCTCCGCAACGATGCTCTCCATCCCGTTTCGAGCATCGGTAGGTGCCTCAAATAGCGGCGACCAGCTCGCCCTTCCTTTTTCGAACGTCGCTGTCTCTGACCCATAACATCTTCCTCCAAAATCTTGAAAACAACTCATTAAATCCGGCCCGGCACCCATTCCTCCGCGCCACTGCGTAACCGCTCGGCCTGCTCGCGTAACGTTGGTGCGTCTCTCGGCCCGTCGTAGGCCGCTTCCGGCATCATTTTCGCCTGCTCCTTTTCCGAGAACTCTTCTGCTGCTCGGTACAAGTCGCGTCCGTATCTGCAGTTGTGTGAAAAAAAAAATGTGTCAGCTTCTGACTCCACCATTATCCAAGCCACGTATTGGGGCAACATTCAAAAGAGAATGACCCCGTGAGGGCGATTTGAAGATGTGTATATGAGAGGTTGGAGGGAGAGAGAGAGAGAGAGAGGGAGAAAAAAAAAAGCCACGTACGGCGCCCAGTCCTCGGGCTCATCGGGCCAGACGAAGGGCTTGTCCATCTCGACCGTCATCTTCTTGATCGAGGGCCCGCGGTACCAGCGGCGCGGCATGGCGCGCTTGCGGGCGGGGTCGTCCTGGCGGATTTTTGCCTGCTGCACGAAGGAGCGCACATTGGTGACCTTGACGCCGTAGGCGTGCCACAGGTAGTCGCGCATATCCAGCTTGTTGAGCTTCAGCGGCACGATGAACTTGGCGAAGGTGGGCGGCAGGAAGGACGAGCGGAGGAGGGTGATGGTGAAGTCGGGCCTACGGGTTCGAGGGAGGGATGGCGCGTTAGCAGCTGCAGGTATATGGGGGGTGGTGGTTGTGCGTGTTAGATTGGACGGGGGTGGGTTTGCGGAGGTGTGCGGCGGAGGTGTATGCGGTGCGGGCGAGACGTGTGTGCGTGGGTTTGAGGCCCGGGGAAGTGCGGCGTACAGGTATACAGCCTTTTGGCCCACCCGGAAGTGGGGGCGGAAATAGAGGCCGAGCTTTGGGGCGGCCATTGTGGTGGGAGGAGGAGGTTGCGGTGGTCGGCGGAGGGAGCTTGGGTGCGCGGTGGGTTGGTCGTCGGTTTCGGTTGTTTCTGAGATTTTGGGACGCGAGTCAAGAGATCAGCGCCTGGCGGGCGGTGCTTGGACGTCAAGCCATTCTCCGCAACTCCACCATGTCCAAGGTCCCAGTCACAACACGTCGTGCATCGTTGCTGCCCGTGCAAGCTTTCCTCCGTCTGAGGAAGCGACGTCCAGAGGCATGTGACCACAGTCCTGGTGTCCCCATCTTGGCCGTCTCCAGGCACATGCTCAGATGCTACCGAGTATGCGTGCAAGACATTAGCGCGACATCGTGCGTGAAGTACGGCTCCGATCATCAAGGAACAGTGCTCCCAAGACGGTGTTTTTGAAAATAAAGGGAGTGAGGCCTCGGATTCTACGCAGAATTGCTTCCCTGCCACGAGAGCACTGGGAGATGTAGACTTTTCGAAGAGTCTACTGACGTATCTCCAGTCGTCCGCGGCACCACGAAATGCCCCGAAGGAGAGGCCGGTACTGGGCAGCTGTCCTATTACTCGGTCAAGGGAACGTCCTTGCAATGTGATGACCGATATTGGAAATAGACTTTCCGCGCTGCGCTGCAGTGACCGAGGGCGGAGCCCATGTGTCGTTCAAAATCACACGAGCCGTGCACTGCTTCCCACCCAGTGCCTACCCTGGGTGGACTCTGATCGACGGTCCACCCCGTGCCTTCTTTTTTGGTGCCGCGCCGTAACTTCCATAAATTCGTCCGCCTTGCTTCCTCTCTACACCTCGCCCATCCACCGCCAACCAACCAACCTCAGATCCTCCCGCTGCGTCGCACACCCCATCCCTGAGGCTTCGTATCGCCCTCTTCCTCCGATAGCCTCGCTTCTGCCGCATGCTCTAGTGCAAGGGCCATGGATAGTTTCGAGTCGCAGAATGCGGCTGGTAAGGCACCCGCCTCGGCTGAATATCTCACCACTAATCCACGTCTTTAGAGTGGCAGTCTGTCACACGCAAGAAAAAGAACCATCACTCGTCCAGACCTGAGCCCCCCTCAAGCCATCCTTCGCGCGTTCAACCGCAACACCGGACACACGCCCCGACGATCCGCAATGCTGGGGTCACTCCTACTGTTTCTGCGGGCTCATCTGCTCCTGCTCTTAACCGGCCAAGGCCAGCGGGGGATGTTCTCATCGACCTGGCGTCCTCGGACGAACAGCCCACGCGCAAGACACCGATCAACTGGTCGAATCCGTTTGCCTCGCTCGCGTTTGGAGAACCTGCCTCTCCAGCCAACTCAGCCCCAATCCGCAACAGGCATGACAAACAACACGTGTCAGGTGGCAGTACCGTAAATGGAACGTTGATACAGAAGATCCACTCTCGGAGGACTTCTTCTAATCTTGACGACTTGATCGAGCTTGACCCAAGCTTCTCTCAGACGCCATCTTCAGCAGGGCTTCCCACATCTCCAGGTGAAAGCGCTATAACAGATGGACCGCCACGGCAAAGCTCTACCCGTCGTCTTGATGAAGATGTGCCTCTCTTTAAGAGAGAAGAGGACGAGGCTTGGTTCAAAGCACAGTCGGATAAAGATACAGCTCCGGCCATGTCGCAAACTGTGAGCGGCAATACATACCGCCATCACTTTGAACGGCCGGGACAGTTGATCTATCCTGTTGGTATGCCTGCCACACCGTCCTACCGTGGTCGCGCTAGCTCTCAAACCCGTGGTGATCGCCGTGGTCACAGCCGTGATGAACCTCGCAGCCGTGGTGGACAACATACTCATGGCGAGCGCCGTGAGTCTCGATCTCATGTGTCACAACGCTCTTCACAAAGCTACTCAGGGTCTGAAGGTACTCCTGGAACGGCGTTTCAACAGTCTCGCGGTAAAAGCTCTACACGTGGCCACGGCTATAGCCCTCGTGGTTCTCATGGTCTTCGTGGCCGGAGTACCCACACTGACTTTAGCTCAGTTGCTATGCGCGGAAACTCATCCTCCATACGCAAAGTTGCGCGAGAGTCCCCGTGTGCGATGAGCGATTGGCCTGAAGAAACATCCCTTGCGGCGAAAGTTGTAGGAGCCATCGAATCTGATGAAAAGGTTCAGTCTCTTGCCGTCTATCACGACACTACAGCTACCACCGAGTGGAGGAAGAAGGGCATGCGTCCTGGCAGAGTCTTTGCACTACCGAAACATATCAACTTGGCTGGGCAGTAAGTGCGCAACTTATCCTCGATCGTGTGGACTTTTCGCTAAGAAATGCACAGGAGTTTCGATAAGAATTCAAGTTCCAAGCCGGCCATCGCTCGCCCTGCAGAAATCGCCATGATCACGAACACCCATATCGATCAAGTGTGGGGGCCACATAAACAGACGAAGACTGCGAAGCTTCTTATCTACGGCAGCGACGAAGCAGTTACAGAAGCAGTCAAACTCATCATCGAGTGGCTGCGCGAGATCGAAATTAGTGCGCGCGCGGGAGGTGAAATGTGGGCCAAGGTCTGGGGATACAACCCGAAAGCTGAGAGGAAACTTCGCAAAAGACTCCTGAGAGATGAAGAGCGTAGGAAGTACCGACAGACGATATCGGAAGGTGAGGTCCTGGCACATAGCGCTCACTTCATTTGGCCACTGCCTAAAGAGCCGGAGCAAGTCTTGGGCATGAACTTTGAGGCCCTCGACCCCATACGCATGAATTGCGAGTGCTACATTACTTGCGAAAGGAGCTTTCGCACGATCCTCAAGATCCAAGGCAATGTCGAACAAAAGGTGAAGGAAGCAGCGGATCGACTGCAGTGCTTGCCCGTGGAGTGGGACGCAAAGAGGTTCGAAGCGGAGCCATTCGTCATTCTAGATACCCCATACGCTTTTGATCCCGATGATCTACCTCCGGTCAGCATGGTTCCATACCGTTTTCCCCGACAGCTTGCTGCACATCCGGCCTCGACACATGATGCATTCACTTTCCGCTTCCAGCATAAGCTTCAGCAGCATCAAGCTCCATACGCCGCTTCGGAAGACTCCCCGGCGGGAAAGCTGCTCGAGGCCGTTGTGAATACCACTAAGCACGCTCGCTACTTCCGCAATTTCCTTAAGCTGCATCTCCACTTGGGGACCTTTGCGGCGCGGAAGTATTTTGAGCGTGACATCAACGAAACCACGTATTCTTTCCCTGTTTTTGCGGAGATGATGGAAGAACCTGACAGGATGGATGCAAAGGTCTCCAAAGAGATCGGTGACCCGATTGTGGAGCGCCACATCCTTACGAGGTGCTTTGAATCGTCGCATATCCTGGCACCTCAAGACGCGTGGACCTTGAGTTTATCTGACGTCCAGCCCGTGTATTGCGCAACTTTCGAGATTGCCAATCCCGCAGGTCAGGCTGGAGACTTCATTCTGGACGTCGAGCTGGTAGCCGATGCCAGCGGCACTGACATAGTGTCTAAAAGCTGGTCTCAACTGGCGAAGGGCAAAAGTGAGCCTTGCAAGTTGTTGGATGGCAGCATCATCAGCTTGGAGAATGGCGGTCTCGCGTGGAATCTTGAGATGGAAGAGTACATGACTGTGGATGAGCGTGGCCTGTCCCCCGATTACCATCTCTTTCCAAACACATTGAGGCTGGACACCGCGGCCGCGAACGACCTCACAAGCGGACACGACTTCATCGTCTATCGGAGG
The DNA here is from genome assembly GCF_001883845.1 of Diplodia corticola. Taxonomy (NCBI): domain Eukaryota; kingdom Fungi; phylum Ascomycota; class Dothideomycetes; order Botryosphaeriales; family Botryosphaeriaceae; genus Diplodia; species Diplodia corticola. The sequence continues at coordinate 429,511 of NW_017971485.1, forward strand.
AGCAAAGATCGAATAGTAAAAGTCCCGATCAAATCAGTCCGACAGAAGCGATGCTGGAGGTTCAACACAATCGGGAGCATGGGCGAGTGGGTCGTTGAAGTTGCTCACGTGGGAAAGACGACAATTGGTAATGACGGCCAACAGATCCCATATGAGCCGCGATGGACCTTCAACGTCTTCAACAACAGCTGGGACAAACTATTAACCAGCAACTCCCGGACAGAGATTGGTCGGGCTGCGAAATGGGGTTCCGGAGATTCCGCTAACCTTCTTTTCCCCATGAACCCGGACAACTCTGCTCTTTCAGGTGTCGCTCAACAAGACGATGAGGTATCCTCCGAAGGTTCTGAAGCTGAAGATGACAACCGACTAAATGATGCTGATCCGGAGGAATTGGATAATCTCTCCGACGAACCGCCCTCTCTCCAGAACTTCGAACAGCTTCTGGATCTACTTCGCGCGCTGACTAATGTCGCGGTAGGCAAACCTCATTCGAGAAGCTCCACTGACAGAGCCAACGAGTTTATTAATGAGGCCTGATCACATTTCTGCGCCTTGATATTCAAACCTCTCTCAACTTCTGTGATTCTACAGAAATGGCCTGTCCTCCAGCATGACACATCCTCGAGAATAGCCGCCCGACACGGGTTAGTCGATCCTTAGAGATGCCAGCCCTTTTTGATGCTGGTTGCAAGCAAGATCGAGCACATTTCGCGGCTCAGTGGCTTGCCATTGCTACACGAAAAGCTCTCAAACATGCCTTACTAGGGGGCTTACCACTTTACCTCTGTGCAGACCAAGGGGAATCTCATCTTCTGCAACCGGTTTCGCTCCACTAGCTGCGGAACGAATGTCCGATGCAGCCGTTCCGGACAGAAGTTTCCTTCATGCATTTGCTGTTTTCAAGTTTCAGTTGCGCCACTACCCTTAATGCTCTCAATTTTCAACAAGTTCTCATTGACAGTCTTTGCACCCCCATCGGTGCTTCCACCACTTGCTACAAAGGATCAGTACCAGTTATGATTTTCGTTGAACTTCTTACGACTTCTCCGGTTGCACGCGCACACTCCAGTATAAGCCCCGAGGAACCCACCAATACCCGAAACTAATTGATAATGGTTGAGTTCTCGCTGGTCTGCAACCAACAGAGCCCTCGAGGTGGCCCGGACCGCCAAAGGCAGGCCCGACAATACCTACCGACCTTTAAACAGGATTTTACAGCATCCAGCTCGGCCACCAACAGACTTTCCGAAATGCTAGTGGACATATGAGAGTAAGGGTCGGGACGTTGATGGCTGATAAACTTTGGAGGTTGGCAAAAGCGGTTTTTAGTTTGGTAGCTTCAACATGCTTAATATGATCGAGTTCGCGTTTTGTCATTGGTACGTCTGTGAAAATAATCACGGCACCCTCTATCTTTTGAGATTTTTCATTTGCGTGAAATGGCGGTCCAGTCAGTTGAGCCGCTTTTGCCGCTAGGCAGTACAGTCATCCATTTGATTCCCCGTAACCTCTCTCTCTCTCTCTCTCTCTCTCTCTCTCTCTCTCTTTTACACTTCTCCAAACCACTGCATTCTAGCCACTCGCTTGGCGGCCCGCCCATGATATTCCACATGATAACACCGAGCAGTAGGAAAGAAAGCAAAGCGCATAACGAACAAAGCGCCGGTAGATATACCAAGCGGCTTCCGTATTTTTTGACTCCCCCAATAAACGCCTTTCCCCATGCTACTATACTCGCTCATCGATCCAGACAACACCAATTCTCCCTCCAGCAGCTGACTTACCCCGAGAGCAGAGCCCTCTCTCTAGGTGTCGAGGAAAAAAAAAAAGAAACCTCGTCTCGTCTCATTTCTCTCTCTTTTTTTTCTTCCTCTCTTCCTCTCCATCCTTTGGTCATGAATGCCGTGCAATTTCCAAAAGTTCAGCTGAACAATAAATCCACCACCACCACCACCGCCACCACCACCCACAAACCCATTTACTTCTCCACCGCCTCCAACGCCTCCAACACCTCCTCCGCCACACCGCCCTCCCGCGTCGCCAGCTTGATGACCTGCGCGACGAGGCCGCGCCTGACGCCGCCGCGCGGCGGGGTCCACACGCCGGGTGTCTGCAGCCCTTCGCGCAGGGCGACGGCCTCTGCGCTGGAGGTGGGCGCCACGCCGCCGGTGGCGCTGTTGAGGGCGTTGGGGACGCCGGGCGGGGTGAGGCGGGAGGGGGGATCGATGGTGCGGATGGCGTGGAGGCGGAGAGAGGGTTTGCTTTTGCTGTTGGCGTCGTCTTTTGTTGCGGTTCGCTGCTGCTCGCCGACGGAGAGGGCCATGACGGCTTCGGCGACGGCGAGCTCTTCCTTGGAGGGGTCGAATATGATGTTGGGGCCGACGGCGACGACGAGGAGGGTGATGGGCGGGCGGTTCATGGGGGCGGCGGCGGTGTTGGCGGTGTTGGCGGCGTGCCGGCGGGGGTAGAGGGGTGTGCTGGCGGCCCAGTCGTCGTCGAAGAGCGGGTCTTCGTCTTGCTCGGATTTTAGGCGGGGGAGGCGGGTGGAGAGGAGGGCGAGGTGGGTGGTTAGGGAGAGGAGGGGGAGAGGGTAGGAGAGCGGCGGGGAGAGGAGGAGGATCTGCGGGAGGACTTGGGGTCAGCAATTGGGCTTGTTTCTTGGTGCGAGGGTCGAGGGGAGCTCGTACGTCGACGTAGAGCTTCCAGTGGAAGCGGCGGTTGATGAACAGACGGTCCCGCAATTGGCCGTCTGCCAGCAGTGCTTCGGTCAACATGGCGGCCAGGAAGACGGGCAATGGGTCGTCGTCGCGGTAGCCGGGGATCTCGACGCTCATTTCCACCCACGCGTTCTCGCCCATGCCTTTCGAGCGGCGGGCGGCGGCGCCGTCGTCGCCGTCGTCGCCGGCCATTTCGGCGTCGGCAAGCTCGACTTCATGCTGGCCCGGCTTCCACACGCTCTTCTCCACCTCGGCCTTTGCGCCCACAATGGCTTCAGTGCCGTCGGCGAAGCATATTCTTGCGCTGCCGTTTGCGCCGGGGAGGATGTCGGTTTCGGCGACGAGCGGGCGGAATTGGGTGGGACTGCGGCCGTCGGGGCGGACGGGCGGGTCGAGGGACAGCGAGGAGTGGATGTAGGCGAGCTCGGCGGGCGAGAGCAGCAGGTGCTGGCTGGGCGGCGGCATGTTGGGCGGGATGTTCGAGGTGGGTGCGCCAGGTGCGATTGCAGCTGGCGGTTGAATTATTTCGGCGCACGGGCTCGGGCCATGGAGCCAGCGTCATTCAAGCACGGGCGGCGCGCCGGCCAGCTCATTACCGCTGGTTCGGCAGGCACGCAATGGAAGCTCCTCCTGGGGCGGTGCCAGGCTGGGCTGAGTTTCTTCATCGCCGCGGAGCCAGAGCCGCACATCGAAAAGCAATGCCGTCGCCCACAGGGAGCATGGGGCCTGGCCACGCGCGCATCGACAAGCGTGACTACCCCTCGGCCCCGGCTGAGACGCGCCGGCTGCTGCGTCCCGATGACTCCTTCGACTCCCGCTCCTCTTCGCGCCCCAGCCAAACCAACTCGTACGCCGGCAGCTTCTTCGAACAGGTCGCCGAGCAGATCCAGGAACGCGACCGCCAGATGATGCGCCGCGCCGTGACGCGATACGGCGGCTATGCCTGCGCCGTGCTCTGCTGGTGTGTAACCACCCTCCGGATGGCTGCCGCTGCAGCAAGCCGGGCGAAGCTGCCGACATGCTGATTGCCTACAGCTTGGCCGCCGGCTCCATCACCGTCTACTCGCTCTACGCGCCCCTCTTCCAGTCGCGCCTGCGCTACACGCAGTTTCAGGTTAACATCATCTCCATCACCGCCGAGCTGGCCATGTACCTGCCCGTGCCCGTCTTTGGCTACATCTGCGACCGCTACGGCCCCGCCCTCTCGTCTTTGATCTCGGCCTTCTTTTTCGGCTTCGGATACCTGCTGGCTGCCTTTACCTACCATGCCGGCCCGAACGGATGGCCATTCGGAGTCATGGTGCTGGCCTTCGTCCCCATCGGCCTGGGTACCTCGGCCATGTACTTCGCCGCCCTGACGACATGCGCAAAGAACTTCGGACGTGGCAAGAACAAGGGGCTTGCGCTGGCGGTGCCCGTCGCTTCTTTTGGCCTTAGTGGAATGTGGCAGAGTCAGGTGGGCAGCCGCTTGCTGTGCGAACGCCGTCCGGATGGGTCTCGGGGAGACGTCGACGTCTTCCGCTTCTTCCTGTTCCTGGGCATATTCCTGTTCGTCGTGGGCCTGCTGGGCGGCACTACTTTGCGCATCGTAGACGAAGAAGAAATGATCGACGAGGCCGTGGATGAGCTGGAGCGGAGTGGACTCTTGAGCGAGGATGAGTTCTTCAATGCTGCTCGGCACCAGCACGGATACGGCACCATAGCGCCGCAAGATCTCTCCGACTCACAATTTGATTTCTTGCGCTCCGAGGCTGATGACCTAAAGCTGAGAGCCGAGGAAGAGCGGGCCAAGAAGAACTGGCTTCTGAACGAGGAGACGCGCCGCTTCCTTGGCGATGCAACTATGTGGTGGCTTTCCGCAGGTTTCTTCTTGGTAACCGGTCCTGGTGAAGCTTTCATCAACAACCTAGGGACCATAATAGGCACGCTCTATGACGTGCCAACCGCCGCCGAGTACCGCACTTCCCCAGCGACGCATGTGTCAATTGTTGCCATTACTTCAACCGCCGCGCGTCTCCTGACCGGTACCGTTTCCGACCTGTTCGCCCCCGTCTCCGATCACACTTCCCCGGCTCATAGGCAAGGCCCTCACTCTCAGACCTCGTCTATCGCTTCACTGCCTCCTCGCCGTCGCTTTACCGTCTCTCGCATCATCTTCCTGATTGCATTCTCTCTTCTTTTGTCCCTTGGCCAGATCATCCTCGCAACCGGAGGCGTTCAAGGGCACGGCGAGCGCTTCTGGATCGTTAGCGGTCTCATTGGAGCCGGCTACGGTGCCGTTTTCTCACTGGTCCCCATCATCATCGCCGCTGTTTGGGGTGTGGAGAATTTCGGTACCAATTGGGGCATCGTTGCGATGATGCCGGCAGCCGGCGCAGCCGTTTGGGGAGTTGTGTACAGCGCCGTTTACGACTGGGGCTCCGCAGCCGCCAACAATGGAGGCAACGACGGACCAAGTCTCGGAGATGGGGAAGATGTGTTGTGCTATGGCAAGGCCTGCTACGCATCCACGTTCTGGGCTATGGCCATCAGCGTGTGGGTTGCTTGCGGCTTGTGGATTTGGGCGTGGAAGGGCCCTGGTGGGTGGAAGGTAAGAGGAATTGCGGTGTAACTGTCGTCTTGATTGTTTGCCTGCATCACATCCACCTTGGAATATTCCCAGCCACACCAGCTTGCATTGCATGACGTCTGTCAATGTTTCCTATATGCTGTTGCTTGTTGCTGGGCTTTAAGCTGGTCTCGTTACTACTGCATTCTAGACCAGCACGGCGTTGGTTGGGTCGGATCTTATCTGCTTTCAAAGCACGCACTGGTTGGCGTCACGGTTGCTGGAATTGGAACCTTGCATAGCGGTGGGGTCCTCAGAAAGGATAAATGTCCTACTGTACTATGAATAATACGCTGTCATTTCCTACACTCATTACAGTCTTGGCTGTCATACCCGAGCCTACTTGGCGCAGATATTGTGTCTCCCTGCATAACAGTCAATCGAGGAGGTCAGGTCGTAAGAGTAATAACTATTTTCCCTTGTACCTTGCAGCGACGAGAAATTTGGGCATTCATCCATCCATCCATCCATCCATCTTGCACGTAAAGCGATAAGATCCGCCCGCACGTGCACGAGAGGTTTCGCATGCGCGAAGTCGGCAAGATCAACAGGCGAACTGCAGACGTGCAAGATGAAGAAGAATGGAAGCGGCGAGTACTGGAAATGCGAGGTCCGCCCATTCGATTTGTGTGTTTGTGTAGAATTGCGGACGGTGAAGGGATATCCTTTGCCTGCAGACTTTGAATTTTTTTTAATGCCTTTTGCTTCACATATCGATTCCATCTGGCACCTCAATCCTCTTCCGAATCAACTCTGCCGCCCTTCCTTCGAGTTGATCTCGACATACCGCCTCGCAACATCGCAAAGCTCAAGGTGCTTGGATGTACCAAAGGGTAAGGGGTGGGCCCGACGACCGAATGTCTGGTCGGGAGATGCCGTAGCAACAGTACAAGAACCAGCTGCAGAGGACTACTCACGACGCCGCGGCAGCAGTCTGTGCAGAGCCAGCGGCTTGCCCCTGTTGTTGTGCGAGGACCTTCTGCCTCAGAACTGGAAAAAACGAAGTCATTGTCAGCGTGACTGCCATTGACTGCACGTCCAACACGTATGAGGAACACTCATTTCACCCGTGCCTCCACTCACCATCCTCGATGACTCTCAAGTTGTTGCTCTTGCCCGTAACAATGGTCTCCAGGTCTTTCAGGTTCTTCTCCAAGTCCTTGATCTTGCGGTCGTAGAAATCCTTGGCGTCATCAGTTGACTTCTCGACGTAGAAACCGGTGCCGACATCGACGAGCACGTTCTTGATGTCGGCGAGGGTGCCGGTGACGTAGAGAGAGGAGGTGAGAGGGACAAGGATGGGCTTCTCTGTGGCATGCAAAGGGTCGAGTCAGCGATTGCCGGGGTCCGGGGAGGCAGCGTGGGGAGGCAGGGTAGCAGAGGGCAGGAGATTGAGGGGCGGCGGGGCAGCGCACCGGTGGAGCCGCTCTGCAGGCCGGTATTGATGGACTTGAGGCAGTCCTTGAAGCGCGTCTGAGCGCTGCGCAGCGACTGGAAGGAGGAGGTCAGGTGCTCCAGCTCCGAGTCGAGCTGTTTCTTGAGCTGGCTGAGCTGCGGGAGTGAAAGGCTGGCAAGGTCGACTGCGGGGAGAGACAGGGCGCAAACGGTCAGTTGCTGACGCCGGAGCTTCGGAGGGGAGGCTCACCCATCTGGCCACCCTTGTCGCTGGAGGAAGCCATGGCGGGGTCGCTCGTGGTGGTGGTGCGGGCAATGACGATGGCGGGCGCGGTGTTGAGATTTTGGCCGAGTCATGCCGCCCGCCGCCGCAGTGCCCATGACTCGCCGGCTCTCAATTTGTTCCCATCATCGCCGGCGTCACATCCACACATCCACACATTCAACCCTTCACCACCAGCCTGCGCAATGACCAAGATCGCCTCGCGCCTTCCCAAATGGCCGCCTGTCCAGGCCATACAAGGCGTGCGAAACAACCGTCTGCTGGGCTTCACCAATAGCGACCAGCCTCGCCGCATCAGCTGGGAGCGGTTCCAATCAGTCAGCGCCCAATACCGCTGGTTCAAGGCAGTTAACAGCAAAGCCGACCAGCACACTCTAGACATAGCAAGCCTTCGCCCCTTCTCCAAGACCGTCGTGCCGCTCGAGTACACCGGACCCGATCCAACCAACAGCTCAGCCAAGGTCTTCAGACGCTTCGATGCCCCTCTTCAAGTCTTCCTCGACTACCTCGAGAAGCCGCCGCAAGGGATACGCATCTACCTCGCCCAATGTAGCCTCAGCACGCTGCCGAAGGCGATGCAAGCAGCTCTACCCATGCCGCAGTTCTTAACAGACCACGCAGCCACGAAAAACGCAAACGGGAAGCCCACAGTTTGCGATATTTACGACAGCTCTCTTTGGATGGGCCTGCCGCCTACATACACGCCATTGCATCGTGACCCCAACGACAATTGCTTCTTCCAGCTGGCCGGCAAGAAAACCATACGGCTCCTACCTCCCAACACGGGGAGGGATTTGTTCGAGAGGGTCAAGGAAAGGATCGGTGAGGGCGAGGGCGATTTGAGTGGGAGAATAAGGGGAGAGGAGATGATGACGGGCAGAGAAAAGGACGAGTTGGAGAAGGAAGTGTGGGACACTGCGTACGATCCGGAATCGGGCGGAGTGGAGGCTCGTCTGGTGAGAGGGGATGGCCTGTACATCCCGAAAGGCTGGTGGCACAGTGTGAAGGGGCACGGAGAGACTTTCACGGCCTCGGTAAGCATTCTTTCATACATGTCCGGCGCTATGGAGACGCCCATTCGTACTGATCATGCCCACAGGTGAACTGGTGGTTTAGATTGCGATCATTTAAAGACTGGCAAGTGGTGTCTAATTCGAGGGAGCCAGCGCGGGACCACCCAACTTGGGGCGCCAAAAGCAAGGGTTCTCAAAAGGTATTCGATTTCTCAAAGCAGCCCTCGAAGACATCAAACCCGATTGTCAAGAGCGGAGAGCGCATCGGCCGCAACAGTGGGTCAATCCAACGTCGCGCTGGAACAAGCATGTCCTAGCGTTTTGCTACAGCAAAAGGACAACCGCCACGGCCCTGTTCAAGCAGACGGCCCTTTGTCTGCGTGACGTATTCGGTCCCCTTGCCTTCGAGGTTCTTGGGACCAATCTCTGCGAGGACGTAGCCTTCAGACTTAAAGCCCGCACTTCCAGGATATGGCTTGCCGGCCATCCACTTCAACCAAGACTTCAATGCCCAACGATTGGAGAAGCTATCATCAACGTACCTGGCCCCAGATGATTAGCGACGTTGCGATGTGCCTCAAACTTGGATGTTACTGGCTCACCAAGGGTCGACGTCGTAGGAAAGTTGGTAGTATCGCCCGTCCTTGTTGGGCTCGTCAGACATTCGCTGTGACCGCAGGAATTGCGGCCGTGGCAGAGCAAAGTTTCTCAACAAGAACGCCCGTATCTTGAAGGCGACGTTGATAGTCGAGATCAAGCCGGCGGGAGGATCCGGATACCTGATCGGGGCGGCGTCAGCAGGCCTTCTCCAAACCATACAGTCGGATACTCACATCATGGCTTTCCGCAGGCGTTCGTCCATGAGTGCCGAGACAACCTTGAAGCCGACGGGGTGCACGGACGAGGGAGCGTCGTAGAGCAGCATGGCAGTCGTCTCATCGGCAGTCTTCTTGTTGTCCTGATGGGGGGCCATGCACTTCTCTCCGTACTCCTGGCTCCACTTGGCGACCTCGTCCATCCACTGGATGCCGTCATTCCAGCCCTTCTCCGCACCCGGCAGAGCGTCGTAGGAGATTTCCATAGCGTCGCCCATAGATTTCCAGAAGGTTCCAATTGCGCATGTTTCCAGGTCGGTGAGCTTACGCCATTCATAGCGATTGATCCAGTTCTTCGGCTCAAGAGCGAACAGGGCCAGCGTGTACAGCAAATCGTCGTTGGAGATCTTGCCGGACTTGCGGTATAGGCTGTGCAAGTAATTCATGCGCGCAATTGCTCCGTTGGCACGCTCTGATTCGGGAGCATTCACCATGAAGTCCTGAATCAGCACTTCGGTGTCGACGTAGCGCTGGAGCTCGGGTTAGCGCCAGCTTCTGTCTGGGTGCAGCTGAAGGGTACGACGCTTACCCTGGATGCGTGCTCCTTCTGGGAGAGCTGCTGGGTCTGCACGAGCAGCTTACTGATGGTCGGAATGCCGTATGTGCGGAACAGGGCAAACTGCAGCGCCTTGTTCATGGTGAAGGGAAACTCGCATTGGATGAGCTCTTTCTGGATCTCCTGCGCCTCGTCGTTGGTCATGCGCGCCAGGTCGGCCCGGGTCTTGTAGGGGTGCTTGGCCTGCATCTTGCGCAGCCGGCGAAAGCGCAAGGTCCTGCATAGCAGCGTGTGGCAGAGCAACAGGGAGGCGCCGATTGCGAGCCTCGGGTGGGCTTGGACGAAATTGGAGATGTTGTCACGCAGCGCGGCCACGTCGGCTCTGCTCGTGACTTCTTTCAGGGTGTCTTGGATCCCCATTGTCGCCGTTTGTGTGCCGCTTGCTCCTGGGTTCCTTGAATGCAGGTGGCCTGTGGAATGGTACGACACTGAGTAAGACTCGGAAGCGACGGGCGTCTGGGCTTGATATAGGTAGCTCCCGGTTGCGAAGATGGCCACGAGGTACCCTCAGAAGTACCGCTAGGCCTGAGGTCGGAGCCGGGACCTGGTCGATCCGTGGACTGTGGGAGGGATGAGGTGCGTAGGATCATCGGTGGGGGTGGGAAGAAAGCTGACAAAAAGCAGTGTCGTGGTGCACGGACGAGGGCGGATTTGCCTTGTATCTTCCCCCTTTGCCCTGTTTGTTGGTGGCGCGTCACGGTTTTCTGACTGGCATGGAGACGTGTCGTTCTCCGATGGCAATTTATGGCGGAGCCAAGATGCTTTTGTCTGGCGAGGTACGCGCTTTTTTGCGGGGTAATGCAGCCAGTAAGGCTTGAGCGATTATCCAAGTGACCCCTTCAAGGCACTGAAAGAACACTGCGATGCTTGCCGAGTATCTCGGTCTACCCCGCCTTGTGGTTCCTCGTCCAAGTATGTGTTCCTTGATAGCAGCGAGTCATTGGTTTTATAGCCGCCTTTCAAGGCGACGCCCATTCGCTGCATCCGTCCAGTCGGGAAGACCACCTAGATGATCAACAGGGGCTTACCGCACGACACAAACGATTAAGCGAGTGAATAGCGTGCCGTATGCTTAATTAAAGCAGCTAGTAATATTTTTATATAGAGATAGATATTAAAAAAGTATTTTAAGACTTATAGAGACTTTACTTAATTGGGTTTAGCGTATCTATATCTTGCTTAATAAGCCCCTTTTCTTAGAGAACGAGATTTTAGAATCAATAAAGATCTTTTCCGAACTCTAATCTAACTATCTCTTAATCTTCGAACGACTTTAAAAACGTAAGTTCTACTTTTTTCTTTAATTATAATAAGGCCTTTAGGTTCTTATACGTTTAAAAAAGAGTATAATAAGAATAGACCCTGGATTCTATTTGATTTTATTGCTAGACTGCTGTATACCCTTAGCTAACCCGGTACTAATATATTTGACTAGGTCCGCAGCCAATGCCTGCCCACGTCCTCGTGGGGCGCTGTGTGTTGGGGAGTAAGGTACGCCGTTTCTGTCCGGCGTCCATCAGGATACGCGCCGTTACGCGAACCTCAACCACGCGTCAGACGCGTCGCTAACGGCACCTAGGTGGAGGAAATTATTTCTCACCGTAATAATAATGTGAGTTAGAGCTATCGACACTTGTCTAGCATGGTGCGGCATCAATGCTAACCGCAATCTAGGGCGAGGAGCAGTACCTCGTTCGATGGGCCACTGATGGCGGCCCATCGGGTGCCAGAGACGTACCATTCTCGTGGCATGCCCCGTCGGAGCTGGACACATGTCTTGGCCATCTACAAGCCTATCTCGAGAGCCTCCTCGCGTATGTCGCCACTGCTTCACCTACTCCAAACCTGCTTTCACTCACGTGACGTAGTCAACCGCCACGACGCAAAAAGCGCAAGCGCGCCGTGGACGCCGCAGACCACCAAGCCCGCGCTTCCCCGGCGGAGCGTGTCCGCGACGACTCATCAACCTCTTCAAACTCCCGCATGAATTCGCCCGTCATTTCGCAACTGTCCACATTCCCACGTGACGAGCCCGATGCCAAAGTCTACAATGGAGTCCTCACCGTCGAAGATGGCTTCACCTTGGCTGTCCCGTCTCCGTCAGCGCCGCATCGCATCGATGTTCGCCACGTTCCTACCCCAGCTATGATTTCCACCGCGAAGACGGCAAGCACCGCCGACGCAGCCGCCAAAGTACGTGCCGAGGTCATGAGACGCCTCGACACCTTACCTGGTCCAAAGATCTCTCTCGTGAACACAATTGACGACAACTCACCGCCGCTGAGCTTCCAGTTCATTCAGAAAAGCATCTTAGGCGAAGGTGTGTATGCCGCAGACCCCGCTACCAGGACCGGCTGTACGAAGTGCAAGGCCCATATGGGTCAGAACATGGGATGTGAATACAGTAAGCTGTGCGACTGCCTGGAGTACGCCGCGGTGAGCGATACGGAACGGATGCTGCCCGAGGAGCGCGAACGATGGGAGGCCATAAAAGCCGAAGGCGGCTTCGGCGACACTGCTGGGCTACCCAAGAAGTTTCCATACTACTCGAGCGGACCGCGTTCTAGCGCCGAGAAGTGCGGATGCCTCGTCCCCTTCTACCTCGACCGCCGTTATCCCATCTACGAATGCAATGAGAATTGCAAGTGCGGACCGGGCTGCAAGACGCGCATCGTGCAAAAGGGAAGACAGGTTAGGCTTGAGATCTTCAAGACGCCCAACAGTCGTGGTTGGGGCCTGCGCTGCAAGGACCCGCTTCGGACCGGCCAGTTCATCGACACGTACCGCGGCGAGATCATCACGGACGACGAGGCAACCCGCCGCGAGAAGGGCGCGCGCCACGGCACCAAGGACTCTTACCTGTACTCACTCGACAAGTTCGCCGAGGCCGAAGGAATCCCCCAAGAAGAGCTATACGTCATTGATGGAGAGTTCAAGGGTGGCCCCACGCGCTTTATAAACCACTCATGCGAGCCCAACTGCCGTCAGTACGTCGTCTCGTACAATCGCCACGACCCCAAGGTCTATGAAATCGCCTTCTTCGCCATTCGGGACATTGCCCCCAACGAGGAACTTACCTTCGACTACCTGGACAAAGACGAGCCCGAGGACGAAGAACTTGATCCAGAAGAGAGGAACGAGGGTGGCATGAAGCCGGTCAAGTGCCTCTGCGGGGCTCGCAAGTGCAGAGGGTACTTGTGGCTGTAAAGGAGCGAAGACGGTAAAATTTCTTCGGGGCATTTGAGATGCATCGGAAGGGCATAACCATCCTGTTCAACGATGGCTCTTCATACTTCCATGTTCCCCTCTTTCTTTTTTCCCTTTCCCACTACGGTCTTCATTCCATACCTTGAGTACCCCGACGACGGCGAAAAATAATCTTCCTTTTCCCCTTTCTTGGTTTAGTACGACACTCCAGCCCTCCACCGCGGATTGTCTGCGCAAGTTCCCGTGCGTTCAGCTGGATCCACTCACAAAGCATAGCGATGAGCATTGGTTCATATAATTGCATTCGGGGCCAACACTAGTCATGAGGAAATGGTAAACATTCAGATAGCCCACGTATGGCATCCCAGTGACGATCTATCAAGGCATCCCTGACGGCGCCAGCATGCGATTTCACAAAGTACACGAAGCATAGGTGCCTGCATACTGATGTTTAGCACCAGTCGCAGAGCGCGCAAACAATCGTGAACTCGAGCCAATGCAAATAATAATGACGGCCGGTGGTGAGCATCGTCGTTTTGGTACTTGATCGACCTTTCTCGCATCCCTTCCCTCAACGCTCATCAGCCCCCCCTCTTTACCCCACACGGCAAGGTAACGTTACCCCACCATCGCCCACATCTTTCCCCTCGTTACGAACTACCGCGGGGGCGGGCCGCGCGTACGCGCACGGCAATAGCAAGCGAGAGGATCGTTGCTTTCTGCGTGCCGAGTGGAGAAGGAATGTGTACGATATAGCTGCACAACTGCCGAGCAAGCTGATGACTACACACACGTGTATCGGAACCTATCTCCCTTCCCACTCATATCGTGCGACACGCCCTTCCTTCCCACCCCAGAGGAACCCAAAAATTTCCTACGCAACGTAGCGCCGAATAATAACATGGCCACCAACACCACGGCAATCACGCTCGCGACCCCCCACGTGACCCTCCACGGTATCATCGCCGGCCAGCATGGCACCGTCGCCCAATTCCGCGGCATCAGATACGGCCGCGTGCCCGCGCGGTTCGCGCCACCCGTCCTCGCGACGTTGGAGTCCTCCGTCTCCTCCTCTTCCCCCTCGCGGGACGGCGGTGCTGGCGCCGCAGCGGAGACGAAAGACGTGGATTGCACGGCGTACGGGCCGCGGTGTCCGCAACAGCCGATTGACGTTGGCTATCTGCTGCGGCTGCCCGAGGACGTGGAGCTGCCGCGCGAGCCGGAGGACGAGTTTGAGTGCTTGAATCTGGATGTTTCGATGCCGGCGGCGATGGTGGAGAGGAAGAGTTTGCGGCTGCTGCCGGTCATGGTGTGGATTCATGGTGAGTGTTATTCGTTGATGAACGTTGTTGAAGGGCTAGGGCTGATATTCTGGTTCTGTCTTAGGTGGTTCGCAGGTGATGACGTTTGGCTCCGCGGCATCTGGAATCTGTGGTGAGTTGACAAATGGATGGTGACAACTGGCTATGGCTGAACGCGAAAAGATCCATGCAAGATTGTCGAGGATTCTGTCAAGCAGTCGAAACCGATCATCGTGGTTACTGTGCAATATCGGTTAAACATTTTTGCCTTTGGAGATGGCAAGGGTGCGAGAAACCTGGCCTTGAAAGATCAAAGACTCGCGATCGAATGGACCAAGAAACATATTGCTGACTTTGGCGGAGACCCCGTAAGACTGATGTTCCCAAAGTCGATACAGGTAAGTGCTGACAAGTGCGCAGGAAAACATCACGATCGCTGGGGAGAGTGCAGGCGCGGTATACGCTCACGCCCATGTTGTGCAGAATGCGCCTGTCAAGAGAGCAATTCTGATGTCCGGGACTCTTGAGCTGTCACCGCCACGGCCTGTCTCATACGAGGCGACGATCGTTGCGCCGATGGAGGCAAAATTGGCCAGCATCGGAACATCGCTCAGAACCGCAACCGCAGAACAGATAATCCAGGCACTCACAGAAACCAACATGGTTAGCATGTGGCTTCAGCAGAGCCCCGACGAGCCGGAGCTGAGTGAGTGGACCAGGAGCGGGAGTGTCAAAAGCTTGCTTGTCGGGGATGTCGAGTACGAGGTAAGATTGCAAGAGGGCTGGCGCAAAAGGGCAGCCACGTTAACGCATCGCAGTCTATTCTCTGGCGAAACGGGATCGAGGCATTGACGCCTCAGACGATTGTGGACGCGTTCGATTTGGCAGGAGAGCACAGCGGCGAGCTGCGGCGGGCCTATGGCATCATGGGGTCGCGGGCGACGCAGACTAAGACAGGGGCGCTCGACTTCATTAACGACACGCGCTTCTCCTGGCCGATTCAGAAGCTCAGCAGGGCGTGGCGGGCGGGCGGGCGGGCTGTATACGGATACGTGGTGGACCAGGCCAACCCATGGCAGGGCAGCAGCAGAGCGCACCACGCCGTCGATCTCGTGCTGCTGTTTGGCGGACTGGGGCTGTCGTTCAATCCGGCGGCAGAGGCCGTCGCAGACGAGATGAGGCGGAGGTGGATCGCGTTTGTCAACGGGGAGGCCCCCTGGTCGGCGGACACGACCTTCGCATTTGGGCCGCACGGCGACTGCAGAGAGCTGGACGCGGGCGGGCTTGCTGCTCGAAGGAGGACGGTGCAGCTGGCGACGCTGGAGCGGGTGCCGGCGGCGCAGGTCGGAGCCGTCTTCGGCGCGCTTGCCGCTGGGCGGGTGAGTCTCCTCAATTGACGCGAAGAATGGGGACGCGGACGAGGAACGTCTCTCGTCGCAAGGGCATTGGCCCGCCCGGATAAATATTGTCGTCGAGGCACGCGTCTGCCGGCCGGCGCATCTCATTCTTGGCAGTGAGGTCATGTCCCCAGCGGACCGCTGCGATCCTGCATGCGCGGCGTACAGCGCGCGGGCCCGACCAGGACATAAATAGAGCGGGCGGGAGGGGTAAGCAGCATGTAGCTAGCCTCACGAACGGCGGAGCCATGGGCGATGGCTTCGTCGGCTTCATCAGCTTCATCAGCAGGCGCTGCGCAGCCGGGCGGGCGCCGGATGGGGGCAGCCGGCAGCGTCGTCTCCCACTCTGAGCGCCGTCCAGTGTTCACGTGCGGCCGCAGAAATGACGGACGGCCCCCCTCGGCCTCGGCTGCCTGCGACTAATTGGAGCTGCGGCATCGTGCAGCGTTCGGCCACGCCCGGCATGCGAGCGAGGCTGGAGCGCCGGAAGGCCGGAAGAGCGCGCTGACGGCGGCGGTGCCGCTGAGCGCGCGCAGGCGGGCGCGGGCCGGGGGCGCGACGAGCGCGGCGGGCGTGACGGGCGTGCCGGGCGTGACGAGGACGCAGCGCCAGACATACGGATAGCTACAGCAGGCGGCGGCGGCGGCGGCGGCGGTGTCGTGGGGTGCGGAGACCAGCGCACCTCTGGGTAGCGCGGTGCCGTGGACGGAGCGTTGTGGTGCGTTAGGCCGCAGCCGAGAAAGGGCCATGGCCATTCCTGCTGGTGCCAAAACTTTCGTTCACTGTGCAAATTACGCTGCCCGTACCTTTCAACAACTTCACTCTCTTCCCCCCGTCTGCAGGCTGCCAGAGTCGCCTTCTACCGGCCGTCCACGGCGTCGCCGACGTTTTCCTTTCCGCTCGTCCTGCTGCCCACCCGACCCGGCTGATCTCATCGGTCTCGTCGTGCCTGGAGCACCGTCATCGTGCCCGCTTTCCCACCGGCACCAGGCCAATTCACCACCACACACGACAATTTTGCCCCAGCCCCAGGTTCGTGGCGACCGCTCCCCAACATCCCGCGAGCATCCTCTGCATCGCGCCTCGGCCTCCGCACACTGCTCCTGCCCGCAACCTGCTCCCACCCTAGTTGTCGCTGACTTTGTCGCCCGCGTCTCAGCGCCGCTGCGGGAAATTCAGCGTCGCTGCCTGCATCGCGTCTGCCCCGCGCAGCCCACGTCCCGCGCAGGCTCTACGTAGCCAACGCCACCTGTCTGGGCCGATTGCACAAGCTTGCCTGGTGCGGGGAGGTCAAGCGCAGCACACCTCTCCGGACGCTTCCAAGCCGCCGCCTACCGGGAAGCCCACAGCTGCCTCTGGATTTTCCTTTTTTCCCCTGCTACTGATTTCAAATACCCCTTCGCGCCTGTGAACACCCACCGGCCTTCAGTATGGCATCGACGTTTTCGTACGCGCAAGCGGCCAAGGGCATGTCCACGACTGCCACCCCGGCAACACAGTCCAAGGCACCCTCCGGCACCACCACCCCGGCCCTCACGGCGGAACCCACGGGCATAAATTGGGCAGACGACGGTGAGGCGGCCAGTCACACCCTCGAGACCGCCGCAGAGGCTGCAGCCAGCATGGACGAAGCCGTTACAAACGGCATCCAGAAGCAGGCTGAAAATGCGCAGCAACCTGGCGATTCCGGCATCTCGTCACCCAGCGTCGCTGCCTCGACTACCACCAAGGAGGATGACACCTCTTCGGTTCCCAATGCCTCTTCAGAGTCTACGTGGGATAACAAGTCGCAAGCTTCCAACGCTGCCGAAAAGTCAAACGACCAAGGAGAAGCTGGCCCTGAGAAGAAACAGGCTAAGGAAAAGAAAGAGAAGAAGGAGAAGGCCCCGCCCAAGCCACTTCAAGAAGCCCCAATCCCGCAGGTCAACATCTGGAAACAGAGGGCAGAGGCCACTGCTGCCAAGTCTACTAAGACCAGCACAGTCGCACCTGCTGTGAAGCCTGTTGCATCCGCAGCCAAGTCATCTTCGCAAGCGTCTCTCACCAAGGCTGGAGATTCCAAGGTCAATGCCGCAAGAAAGGGCAAGGACGATGAGATTGACAGTGGCAAGAACAAGGATGAAGAACAGTCCGGCCGCCGAGCACAGGGCGATTCGTCGAGGGCGAGAAGGGGACTCCAGCAAAATGCCGGCGTTCCGCAGCCTCCTGTGAAAGACCAGGAATCGTGGCCCACACCTGAAGACGTCCAGGGCGAGGACCGAAGGAAGGCTCAAGAGAAGACCGAAAAGTCGGACAAGGACCGCCCTGTCGCTGCTACCGCGGCACCGAAGGGCAAGAACGAATGGGTCTCGCTACCGTACACTCCATCGGTCGTTTTCAGCACCCCAATGCCAAATACTGGAGCTAGAAGGGGAGGCCGTGGCGGTGGCCGTGGTGGCGCCCAGGTCGGAGGCCGTCCCAGCTCTGGAATTGTAAATGGCGCGCCCAGCACCGAGAAGGACTCTGCATCAACGGCTGGCGAGCAGTCTCGGCGTGGAAGGGCCGATGGCGCCGTCCAGGATGCGTTACCCGCCAAGGCGAAGAGGAACTCTAGTGTTGGCTCAGCCGCTGGCCCGATGGCCGAGACTCAGAAGACTGAGGCAAGCTCTCAGGCAGCACGCCTCTCAAATGGCGATGGTCCCACAGGATCGATCTCGGGATCCACCAATGCTCAACGCAGCAATGCTGCACCACGCCACAAGGTCAACCGTAAGTTCGATCAGTCTGGCGCCGAGAGGCGCAAGGAAGATTCGGTCTCGCCTTCAGATACCACTGCTCGGAGGGGCTCTGCGGCTGTGCAGCAGTCAGAAGGTTAGTTGTGCAACGCTATCATGTTTTCCAGAGTATACTAAGTGTTGTTTTCCAGATCAAGGTCGTCGCAGGTCATTTTCTCAGAGCGATAGCCAACCCCCTCCTGCCCGCTCTGGTGGACCTGAGCGTCGCAGTGGTCAATATGGCTCTGGCCGTGAGCGCGGTGAAAACCGTGGGCGTGGAAGCATGCGTGGACGCAACGGCAACCATGGTTACCAGAATGGCCACCATGGCAACTTCCCCAACGGCCATGCCTCATTCTCGATTCCTCGATCGCCACCTAACTTTGAGCCTCACACCTTCTTCGGCCAAGGCCCGCAGCAGCAGCAACGCGGTTACCGCGGTGGACGTGCTCAGTCACTTCAGACCGACTCGATGTACGGTCGCCCTCATCCTGGCTATTCGAACGGCCAGGCGTTGCCTTCGTTGCAGACCTACATGAACGGTGGTGTCTACGACTTTCCCATGCAGCCCATGAGTGCCTTGCCGTATTCGCCTTACATGGCGGACCCCTACCACCTTCTGCGGACAGTGCAGATGCAGTTGTACGTTTTCCTTTCCCCTAAGCCCGGCGAACTACCGACACTAATCTAAAACTAGCGAATATTACTTCTCGGTCGATAATCTCTGTAAGGATATGTTCATGCGCAAGCATATGGATTCCCAGGGTTTCGTGTTCCTCGATTTCATTGCCGGTTTCAACCGAGTCAAGTCTTTGACGACCGATATCTCCACTATCAAACATGCCATCACTCAGTCGGAAGTCATCGACTACAAGATTGGCGCAGATGGCAAGGACAGGTTGCGCCGCCGCGAGGGCTGGGACAAGTGGATTTTGACGACGGCCGAGCGCGATCCCTCTGCTCAAAACGACGGTCCCGATGAATTGCACCAGCCGCCGGTCTCGATTGCGCCGCCAGTTGATCCTCGGTACATGATGCAGTTCCCCGGTTCGCCGGTGGATATGCCTACAAGCCCCAGTCATGGCGGGGCCTTCCAGCCCCTCAACGGCATCGCGCAGGGCGCCTCTCCCGCCAACGGAGGGCCGGCTGGCTCTGAGTTGGTCAACGGCGGCCACTACACCGAGGGCGGCACGTCTCAGCTCTCATCTATGAACGTCGGTGCTGTTCCCTCGTTCGCTCCCAACCCATCTCCGAACGGTGTCAACCCCGAGGCCGACTCGTTCTCGAACGACCAGACCAAGGATCTCACCGTCGTTGTCCGGAAGCACGAGCAAGCTTCGGAAAAGCAACCGGCTTTCCACTCCGAGGGGTCTCGTACCTTTTCCAACGGCTCGATCGACAGCAAATCCGTTGCGGAGGAGCTGCACAAGGTCGACGCCAAGCAGACCGGCCCGGAGACCAACGGTCACGGCCCTGTGGAAGCGTAAGCTCAACAACCGTAGAAGCGCCAAGGGAGCTGTTTCGTGCTAACAGCACGATCAGGATTGAGGGTCGTCAATCGGACGTCCTCACGAGATCACAAAGTCCCTCTTCACAATCTGGTAGTTCTGCAATGCGGCTTTTCTGGGTCAAGGACCAACAACACCCGGTCCAGTCTGAATCTCTTCCCCCTGATGCCAACGTCGTTCTCTACACGGAGCTATACAAGTCAGCACTGAAGCAACGCGAGGCTGTGCCGATCGGAAATTGCCCTTACGACTTGGTCGTCCTTTATCAGTTTTGGTCGCATTTTCTCATTCGAAACTTCAACACGGGCATGTACAACGACTTCCGGCGGCTTGCGTTCGAGGACATTGCTCATCGTTCGTCGGACGTGGGTATGCGGTGCCTGGTCAAGTACTACGGCGAGGCGCTGTCAAGCCAAAGTGGTATACGGCAACGGGTCGCGCGGCATTACGTCGATATCGTTATGACAGAAGCTGGTCACGACGACTCTGCTTTCACGCAGCTACGGACAGCGTGGCGGGACGGCTCTGTGAGTGAGAGCAACCGCCAGGTGATCAGTGCTTTTATGGGAAGCGAACTGCTCGCTTCTCTCGAACAGTAGTAAATCTCCCTTTCGCGTTTGCCCATGTCGTAGGTATGCAATTCTCGCCGGCTTGGTCGCTTTCGATCCTGTAAACCATTACCCATAGCGTTTACCTGTTTCTTTTTTCCACTGCTTCCACGACGGCACATTTTTCTCCCCTTTGCATTCCCTGGCTGCGTTCCGAAGTTCATCTCACAAAAAGTAATTGGCGTTTGAAATGGGCATATGGGGTTGGTTGCATGATTGCGTTCTGAATGCTCTTTTTCCGATGATGAAAACTAGAACCCGACGACCGGTCTTCCTCTCCGGGCTGGCTGGGACATTCCAAAAGGGCTATGGGAGGTTACGCGGGGGATTTCGTGATTTGGCGGCATGCGAAGGACGGATGGTATTTGCGAAGGCGCGCCGTCCTTGGCCTCGTTTGGGGTCGATTGTTCTGCACGTACGGTGGCGCCCGATTCCTTGCTTCGAAGGCCAAGTCCTCTCCTATCTTCTCTTCGTGGCTTTTCTGAAAAACGGCTGGGGCTGCAATGGGTTCCCATAGGCATAAACGCAGGTGAATACATAGTAAGAATGCTCCGCTCAAAAGTAGTTCCATGCCGGTGACGCTTCGGCTACATGAGATGCCCGGCCTCGATCCGCCTGTCTGGCGAAGTACCTACGGATTACAATAGCCGGGGCCGCTCATTGCGGTGCCAACGAGCAGCCAGGTGAGGCGGGCCCCGGCAGCAATCACCTGGCATGTCGCGAGGGGCTCGGGCACAGCGGAGCAATAGAAGCTGGCAGAGAGGCGGATCCCGGTGGCTTTGCGCAGATGAGGGGCGGGTCCGGCGAGGACGGCAAATCGGAGATGGCGTGCAGGACTGGCGTTATCAGAGCCGAGTCAAGCGCATCGGCAAACTGGGGCGGCGACGGCGTCGTTCCTGAGCGCGGTGGGTTTGGCGGGCGTGCGGCTCTGACATAATTGCTCGAGCTGCACGCCCGCGCTAGCGCCGCGCGAAGCTCGATCACCTCGCCCGGCATTTACTGCGCGCGCCCTCACTCTCCCTCCAGCCCGCATGGCTTCTTCTGCGCCCCAGCCGCTCTAACCCTCGACACCGACAACCCGCCGCGCCTCACTGCCCTCTGCGCCGCCCCCACGTCCCCACAATGGCCCGCGACAAGTTCGCAAAGCAGTCGCTCGGCGCCTCGCTCCATGCCCACATCAAAGAGGTGCGATGACGCCCGCTCCCTTCCCGCTGGCCTGGCTGACCCGCAAACCAGTCGCGCGTCCTCATGGTCGGTGCTGGCGGCATTGGATGTGAGCTGCTCAAGAACCTCGTCCTCACCGGGTTCGGCAACATCCACATCATAGATCTCGACACCATCGACCTCTCCAACCTCAACCGCCAGTTTCTGTTCAGGCACGAGCACATCAAGAAATCAAAGGCCCTGGTACGTCCGCCCCAGTCGCCCATCATACGCCCGCCGTCCCAGGCTAACCAGCCATCTTGTCTGCCCAGGTCGCGAAGGAGTCGGCCGGACGGTTCAACCCCAACGTCAATATCGAGGCGCACCACGCCAACGTCAAGGACCCGCAGTTCAATGTGGATTGGTTCAAGGGCTTCAGCCTCGTCTTCAACGCGCTCGACAACCTGGACGCCCGCCGTCATGTCAACAAAATGTGCCTCGCCGCCGACGTGCCTCTGATCGAGAGTGGCACCACCGGCTTCAACGGCCAGGTTCAGGTCATCAAGAAGGTACGAAGCTGGCGCGCATCATCGAGCCCTATGCTGACAAGGCCAGGGCACAACCGAATGCTACGACTGCAACGTCAAGGAGACGCCCAAGAGCTTCCCCGTCTGCACCATCCGTAGCACGCCCAGCCAGCCCATCCATTGCATTGTCTGGGCCAAGAGCTACCTGTTCACCGAGATTTTCGGCATCAGCGAAGAGGAGGCCCCGGACTTGGACCATACAGAGGACTCGGAGAACAGAGAGGAGATAGAAAATCTGCGTCGGGAAGCGCAAGCCTTGAAGTCGATTCGCAATTCGATGGGCTCCGAAGACTTTCCTCGGAAGGTGTTCGACAAAGTTTTCAAAGAGGACATCGAGCGCCTGCTGTCCATGAAGGAGATGTGGGCACACAGGCGGGCTCCTACCGCTCTCGACTGGGACCGGGTCTCGGAGCACGCGCGAGGCGACGGCTCGGATATCTCCCAGAGCGATCAGGCTGTTTGGACGGTTTCGGAGAACTTCTGTGTGCTCAAGCATAGTATACAGCAGCTGAGCAACCGCTTGCAAAAGCTGAAGGCCAACACCGACGCTGGCGACGCCCCTCCTGTCCTAAGCTTCGACAAGGATGATGTCGACACGCTTGACTTCGTGGCTGCTGCTGCAAATCTTCGCTCCCACATCTTCGGCATCGAGCGCAAATCCAAGTTCGACATTAAGCGTAAGTCGCGTTTGCATCACCTTCTCCGACCCTGCTGACACGCACACCAGAAATGGCTGGCAACATCATCCCTGCCATCGCGACTACTAATGCTATGACGGCGGGTCTCTGTGTCCTGCAGGCTTTCAAGGTCATGCGCAATGACTACGACAAAGCCAAGATGGTGTTCCTCACCCGCTCGACCGACCGCGTGCTTACTGCGGAGAATCTCCACCCGCCCAAGCCCGAGTGCCCCGTGTGCAGCGTCGCACAGACTAAGCTCATTGTCGACACGTCGCGGGCCACCCTGAAGGATCTTGTGGAGGACTTCTTGCGTTTGGAACTTGGCTACGGCGAAGAGTTCAGCATCAACAGCGATGCTGGCGTCATCTACGACCCTGAGTTGGAAGACAACTTGCCCAAGAAGTTTGGTGAGATTGGCCTGAAAGCTGACAGCTTTGTTACCGTCATCGACGAGGAGGACGAGAATCCCCGTGTGAATCTTGTCCTTTCCATCACCGAGCAGTAAGCCTTAAGCTTCTAACCCCCCCTGTTGCCATGGTGTACTGAAACTACTTCAGGACCCTTCCGGAGGATGCAAAGCCAATCCGTCTTCCCGAAAAGCTGGAGATCCCACACAAGCCCAAGGTCGCCCATGAGCACCCGGCGGAGCTCAACGGAAATGGTGCTGTTGCTACCAACGGCGTCGATAGCCAACGCAAACGCACTGCCGATACTGCAGGCCTCGAAGATGATGAGCAGTTGCACAAACGCGGCCGGGTTGCAGAGCTGACAGCTGCTGTTGAGAAGCCCGGTTGCTCTGGCGAGGTCATCGTGATAGACGACAACGCACCGATCACGATAGACGACTGAGGTAGGCATGCCCCGCCCTTCTTCTGACGTTACTGCAATCTTCAAACAGCATGCATTGCTCGCAGCAGCGTCGCCGCCTTTGCTGAGCTCGTAGGACTATTCTCTGCTACCATGAGCCTGGCAGCAAGGGATCAACCAGGCGGGCTTTGATTTGCCCTCCGCTCAGCCTCTGATTAGATCTGCTTCTGCGCGTCAGCCATTGTATTTATACCACATCCTGCTTGAGGCGTTTTCGGATGACAGGACGCGAGACCAAAAGAGCGCGTATCACGACTACACGAACTACTCACCGCACTCATGCCTCCATCGAGGTTGATGACGCAGTTATTTGCAAACTGGTTGGTTGCGAGGAAAATGGCGGCTTCGGAAATCTCTTGGACGGTGCCGAAACGCCTCAAAGGAATACGTTCCAAGGCCTTTTCGCGAGCTTCGGGTTGCATGGCTGTTGTTTGAGAAAGCGGGCATTTTGTATATTAGTCAACGGCTTCTCTTTCGCCCTTTTCATCGAGGACCTCCGATGGTAATCTGATTCCCTATGGTTGCGGCAATCATAGAAAAGCGAAGGGACAATGCGCAATTAGAGAGAGAAAAAAATAGAAACCATACACACTGCTCAAAGCCATGGTGGAGTATGCAGCCAAGGGGCAATAGAGGGAATTCGAATGTTGCCCGTTCTATTCTTGTTCGTGGGTGGACTTACCAGCTGTCATGTCTGTTTCGATGTATCCGGGCACAATGGCGTTGACCCTCACTCCCAGCGGACCCATTTCTCCGGCGAGAGCACGCGTGAGTCCTACAAGGGGCCAGAGTTGTTAGCACATATGCATGGTGACAAAAACCGAAGTACCTCACAGCACACAACAGAAAAAGAGAAGAAAGAGCAACAACGAAGGTTGTTGACTGGGAGGGAAAAAGGAAAGCACGAGAGACATCGCAATGACCGTTGTCAACTCCACGCGCAGCATCATCATCACCATAATCACAATCATAACCATGACACATACCCAACACCCCAGCCTTGCTCGCCGCGTACGCCGCGGACCCCACGCCGCCCTGCACGGCCAGCAAGGAGCTCACGTTGACGACCGAGACGCCTCCGTTCACGACGGAGGCCGTCTCCCCCTCTTCCCCCCCTTTCGCTTCCGCGCCGTCTTTTCCAGCCGGCTTTTGCTTCGCCGCGCTCCGCATCAGCGGCTTCCCCAGGAACTTGCAGGCCCACAGGGTGCCCATCAGGTTCGTGTCCACCACAGATTTGGTCCGGGCGGCGGGCTGGCGGTTCAGCAGGGCGTTGTGCGTCACGCCTGCGGCGTTGACGAGGACTGTGAGGGTGGGGGCGAAGGTGGTCGCGTGGAATCGTTCGTCGTGTGGTGATGGTGGTGGTGGGGATTGAGGGTGCTGTTGCGACGATGTCTTGTTGGAGGGGATGGAGGGGATGTGGGATGCTGGTGATGAGGAGGAGGTCGAGGAAGGAGGAGAAGATGGTGGGGGCGATGGGGGATGGAAGGGGGATGGACGAAGGTGGTGGCATGGGAAGGAGGAGGTGGTGGAGGAGAGTTCCTGCCAGAAAGCCTCGTTCGAGACGTCGCCGACTACGTAGCCGTGGGTCGGCGTTGACGTTCGCTGAGAGACGGAGCTCGGGATGTTGGACGCGATTTCGCGAACGGCGGTTTGGAGGGTGTCGGCGTTCCGGCCGATGATGATGGTGCTGGCGCCGAGGGAGGCGAAGCGCGAGGCGATGGCCTTGCCGATGCCGCGGCTGCCGCCGGTTACGAGGACGCGGTGGTTGTCTAGAGGAAGGGGTGAGGTGTGGTAGAGATGGGCGCGGGAAGATGGTGATATGGTTGCGGCATGGTGGAGGGCTGAGAGCCTGGGTCGGGATGCAGTGTGTAGGACAGCCCTCCCTAGAGCTATGCGAGACGGCATCGTAGCGATTGGAATGTCCAGCTGTGTATCCAGCTGTGTATCCTCTCTTCGGGAAATTCTTTTTTTTTTTTTGGAGTTGTTTCGGAGGTTGAGGGTTGAAGGTGGAGGTGCCGCGCTTCTCGTTGACGCGAGGTCCCGTGCCTTCGCGTGGGGGGCCAGCTCCACAAGTGCCGCCGCGTTTTTCTTTCACCAACGACCTGACGCCTTTCTTCGTCCTCTTCATCACCGCACACCAACGTTCCAGCAACCCGGCAACTCTCAGCTCTTCTATCATGACGTCGTCTACTGAAATGACCGAGTACGTGACGCTCGTCTCTCGCGACGGCTTTGAGTTCAAGGTGCTGCGTTCTGCGGCAAACATCTCGGGCGCCATCAGGCGCATGTTGGATCCCACCAGTATGCCTCTCTCACTCTCACTCGGGACCGATTGACAAGACGGACCTCGCTGACAGCACCCTTTCTACAGATAACTTTGCTGAAGCAAAGAGCAACCGCTGTGTCTTCGAGAACATCAACGGCGTCGTGCTAGAGAAAGTCTGCGAGTACTTGTATTACAACGAGAAACACAAGGACACCAAGGACGTCCCGGACATGGACATCCCGCCTGAGCTATGCCTCGAGCTACTCATGGCGGCTGATTACCTGAATGGTGAGCATCGAGAATCCTTTCTCCGCCTCACCCCACCCCAGTGGCGTAACCTTGCACGAGGAAGCGCCTTATCGCTGACCACTTTGCAATGCAGTTTGATGATGGTGCTTCCTTCTGAATTTGTTTATGCGTGGTGTGGTGTTCGACGGTATGGGTCACACGCGTCAGGCCGGCATAGCCTGTGGTACAAACATGGCACGCACGATTCCTACGGGCATGATCGGATCTTTTGAAACGTCACCGTTCGGAACAAAACAAGACCAACTTAGCTTTCGTGGGGTGCAGTCGGCAGTTGCAGACGGTGCAACCCAAAGATGGACCTGGTGCGCTGTCCCCGCTGGTGCGCCTTCGGCCGGTTCCTTGCTCTGGCCTCGACGCATGCGAGAGCTTCATGTCGATCCGCTCTCCCTGCAGGCAGGAGGGATATGGGGAAACCGGCAAGCTAGGTGATGCCGACAGCGGTAAGTACCGTTACAGCATCACGAGCATATACGTCCTACGCCTACGCCCCGTGGGTTGGACGTCTATAGTTGATGCGAGAGCAACTTTCCCCTCAATTCAGTCTGCTTCCTTCAATCATGGATCTCGGGCTTTGTTACTGGGACATATTTCTCTTTCTCATCGTTATCGAGAGCAAGCAATTAACTTAATAATCACAATATCCTCTTGCGTGCATTCCGTTCTTCCGGAAACTTACCTCGAAAAGGTGCAGATGATTGTCCCGGTGGCTCCTCGAGGCCTTAACAGCCCTCGTGTTTCCGCCTCGTCCGCTTCGGCGATCGCATTGGATGCGATTGTCGGAACAAGCAGGTAAAGTCTGCATGCTGGACACGCTTTTCGAAGCCGCGACGGTCCACCTTATTGGCTATCTTTTTGCTCAGCATCGGGCTCGGATTACGGATACATGTCATTCCATTTGCCTTTTTGCCTCCGCTTATACGGAAATAAGGATTGGTCTCTGTGGGGTCGCTGTCTCTGCAGATGGCCTGTAAGGGAGAAGAAGTGGTGGACCTTTGACGACTCGAGACATGACCTCGTTCTTTCTTGCCCCTCTCTGCCCAACAGCCCTAGGGAAAAGCCAAAGGGCAAAGTTTACTTCTTTTCCTTTCCTCCCATCGCCATGCTTTGGCTTTCATTCCCTGACATGGCCATGTGAATCAAAACGTCATCCGCCAAGGCAAAAGGCCCGCATAACCCTGTATAACACTGCTTCGCTATCTGATTGGCTTCGTCTCGGCCGCCTTTTTTCCCCCTTCCTTTGCGCTACGGCTTGCATGCTCTAGGATTCTTTATTCAGTAATAATAACAAGGGGCAGTTATCGCGCTCGCCACCTCCTCATTCCGTTCCGATACATAGTTTCTGTAAATAGAGGGGCAAGCCTAACGTTGTTACGGGGTCTGTCGATCACATGTGCAGTGTAATGGCGAACAAGATTTCACGGCGGGAGGCGTAGGTAAGTGTCACAACAGGAAACAGGGGGGTTGTAGATATATCCATGTTTAAGACTGCTGTGTGATTGGGCCCTGGACATTCCTTTCCTTTCTTGTCTTTTTCTCTCACTTTCTCCTCGCTCTGCTGCCTTTCAGAAAACGAGTTTTACGTAGCTGAGGCAAAAAGCAATTAATGCCAAGCTGATGCAGTCGCGGGTGTGCCTTGAAAAGCAACGCGTGCTGCTGCCCGCCCGCCTGCCCGCCCTACGTATTGGTGTGGTCATTGGGAAAGTGCGGGGTCATGCGGGGGGGAGAGGGCTACAAAGGCAAGGGATCCCATTCGTCCACTTTTTCGATGGGCGAGGAGAGGCTAGTGTAGCGGTTAAAGCGTAGTCAGTGCGAAAGCGAGTACAGACCACTACCAGAGGCGGTTGGGGTGTGAAGTAAAACGTTCAAGTGAATTCAAGTCTGGCTTGTGGTGATCATGGGGGTTGGGATCGATCGAGATGCTGTATATTCTTCTTTTCTTCCTGCTCCTGCCTGCGGTAGGTGCCCTACTCTTCCATGAGCATCCGCCACGGATGCCGCCGGCTGCTTGTTTGACCGAGAATATCCCACCTTTCCTACGAAATGCCACGATGCTCGGTGCTTCGGTTTCTCAAGGATAGAGCACATGTTCTAGTGTGACAAGCGGACGGACGGAACGAAGGAGTGGGATAAGAAGAGGGACGGACCTGAAGCCGCCACCCATGCACCAACTGCAAACGAGCAGGTAGTGCGTTCTCTCGGTCTTCTTCGTCCCTTCTTCGGTCGGCCGGTGAGGCAGCCAGCCAATCCAACGAAACCGAAGGATGGCAAGTGAAGCGCCGAAACTAGCGTCGTTATTCCCGAGACGGTTCCGTTGATGGAGCGAGAGCGAGCGTTTTTAGTAGACTGTTGTCGATCAGCTATCTCGCTTTCCTGCGCTACTTTAGCCTGCTACGCGGTACATGCTGCCCCACTAGACCCTGAAGAAGCGGTTGTTCGATTGGCGTCGGGTTGGGTTGCAACGGCTGTTTCTGAGGCCTTGGTGATTCGTGGTCTCGTTTCGTGGCTTGCATCTGATCTCCGCGACTGACCATGTTCGATTGGCTGTGTTCGCTCGCCCGGCTTTGGGATCTACGCACCCAGCTGCGCGCCTTGATCATCAAACAGTGCTTGCGTTCTCTTGTCGAACGTCGGCCGTGGTTTTTTATTTCTGGAACTAACAGTGTAGTACAGCGGAAGGATTCTGTGAGGCGAAAAATAAATAGAAAAGGCAGACCCACAACAGCTTACCTACATGCGCACTGGCGTGTGGTTCGTCGTTCCCCTCAGATCACTTACCCAATCGAGATGGCCGAGGCCGAGGCCGCATTCGGTATGCGATCGGCACTACCGCAGTGCTCTCCCTCGCCCCTCATGCCCCTCATGCCCAAACAAAAAAAAACCCCCCCAGGGACCCTGACAGTCCGCGGCCCAGCTAACTCAAGCCACAGGGCTGGAGACTTACGAATACTTACGTGTCGTTATCAACATCTTTTTTCTTTGGCCACCACCACCACCACCACCACATGCCACCACATGCCACCACATGCCACCACCACAAGTCGCGCCCGCCCATGGGGCAGCCGCCGAACGTATTTTAGAGCAGATGCTACCGCGTCCTAGCGCTGGGCTAACCATAGCGCTGGCGTCGACGCGTGCGCCAAAGGAAAGCCAAAGCCAACGCCATGCGCCTACGCCCACGCCCACGCCTACGCCTACGCGTAGGAGACGCCGGTGCGCCAGCTGGTCCAGAGGGAAGGAGGAGAAATATTGCGCAATGCACGGGGTCTGAACGGCACCTTCCAACCCACCCCCGGCCTATCGTTCCGCTCCTCGTTTGGCGCAGATGCGGGAAAGGGACGTTCCCCGTGTCCCCGTGTCCTGTCCGGCTAAAGTTGTGAGCGTTTTGCGTGCATAGTAGAAGACTCCAGCCAAGTGTCGTTGTCCTAAGTAGTGCTTCTGCGTGGCTCTGACTCGTCTCGCTCACGCGCTCCCGTGCTGCATGCATGCGATCCGGCCCTATTGTCACGGTGCCTTTGTTTCCTAGTACTTCCAAAGCGCCGAGGAAGAAAATGACGATGCCCATGTCGAGGAGGTGAAGAAAGTGGAGGTCGGCCTAAATTTTTTTTCCTTTCTGGCTCAGGAAAGATGTCCCCCAGTAAACCCGCACGGTCTGTCGTTGCCGATCCATATGCAAAAGAGCGAAAGCCATTGGTCATTCAGCTATCCGTTCCCACCTCCATCATCACCGGTCTACATCCGGCCGCGTGGTAGCGAACTTCTGTAGTGCACTGCTCAGACCCCCGTCTGAACTCCACGCCGAGTAGTGGGAGCGCCGGAAGCGCGTGATTTTCATCGGCGACGTGCGAACTGTCCTCACCGTCTTGACTCGTTCCTTGCCGGATTTGCTCTCTTCATTTTCATCTGGTGGGTCCTGCGTCCCGCCCCGGTTCCTGAAGCTTTGCCGAGCTTCGCTGGTCAAGAAACGGAAGAGGGAGCGGATTATGGGGGCGGCACGTGTGCACGGCTAGTCATGCTTAGCCGCTTTCTGAAGCCAATCCCGCCCGGCCCCGTAAGGCACAGGATCCCAGCACACGTAGGTAGGCGGTGCGACGGAGGTACGCTCCGAGTTTGGAGGGACAACAACACCTCTCCGGAAACTCCGGAGACTGAGAAAGAAGGAGCGGTGGCGGCGAGACAGATGCATGCCTTTTTCGATGCTGATGCAGATGCTGATGCTGATGCAGATGCAGATGCTGGGAGAGTGGGAAACATCTGGGCGGGCGCGCGGGAAACCGACAGGCGCCCGGTTGGCTGTCTTACTGTGTACATGGCGCCGCCTTGTGCGATATCCCGCCCAACTATGGCGATCAACGGGCGCAGAGCGCGAGCAAGCGGCGAGCGCTTGACGTGAGTGCCTGAGGGCTATGCTGGAGTGGTCGTCATGACTGTTCTGCTTCGCAGCTGATCTGTTTCAGGACTCGAGACGAAAGTCGAGGCAGATGTGCTCTGGCGATGTCATCGCACATTAGCGCGGTATGCTTCCCTTTTCTGTGCTTTCGCGGTGGGCGGGTGGTGTGGTCGTGTGGGGAGAATAGAGGGGCGCAGCAGTGACAGCTCTCGAGCGCCTTCGTCTCCGCCTAGGCTCCACTGACCAACGAAAGCGTGCCAGCCTAACCCCCCACGTTTTCTTCAACATCTTGTTGCTGTAACGGCAATCCCAACCTCACACCGTTTTGCCGTGCGACGATCGACCTGTCGCAACCCGGGATGCACGGCATGCCGGCTAGTTTAAGCTGCGAGATACAGTGGAGATATGATTTACCCCCGGTCCCGTCGCGCGCAGCATGCGCCAGAGCGGTGGGAGGTCTGACGCCCAGGCGAGTCGCCTTTGTCAGACATGATGCCAGGCGTCAAGCTGCTGCCGGCTGCTGCTGGCTGCTGGACTCGGACGCGAAAAGCAAAGCAGAGAGGTTCGTATCCGCATCTGCCGACTGCGACTGCGCGGCTAGTTGATTCCTGGTAACGAGGCGCTGGTGCAGATGCTCAATGCAGTTAGCAGCGACGGAGCTTTCGCAAGGGACGGGAGTAGCCACACCGACGTCAGAGCTGCGTCCAGCCCACGAATATAGAACAACGCCAATTCACCACCGAGTCCGACGAAACAGAGGAGTCAGCCCCGGCCCGCTCTCCACGCCGCGCTAAAGCTTTATCTCCGCCCAGGCACTCTGGCTGCATGAGCCATGGCGGCTACCAAAGACTTAGAAACTCCTACGCGCATCGACGATGGACGGCGGTACATGGCGACGGCCGGAACGGGCGGCGAACCTTGATCCAGCCGTCCTCTCTCTCTTGGTCCCGCGCTTGTCCTGTCCCGACCCTGTTAGTAGTTGCGTCAAGTCTTGTTCGTCGTCGTCGTCGTCGTCGTCGTCTCCGCCGTCCCCGCCGTGACATGGCGTCGTGTCGTTTTCGCCACTGCTGGGACGGCACGACGGCGTCGTCCGCGCGCATCCGCTGGGCTGTCCAAAGAACTGCTTGCGAAGCTGACCGCAGCAGGGTTGTGTGACGTACACGACCGCTGTTGTTTAGTTGGACTCGTAACGAACGAGGTAGGCGGCAAGGTCGAAGATGCTCAGCCGCACCGCCACGACTTCCTGCGACGTCAGGTGGAAAAAAAAAAGAGGCAGCCTGCCCTCATGTGTGCGACGCCCAAGACAACCAAAGCCACTCCGCTCGCCTGCGAGGCGCGCAGCTGAGGGCCAGTCGGTGTCGGAGCGGTTGCATAGAGGTGAGAGTGTGGTGGGCCCATGGTTGGAGGGAGACTGGGCACGGCGGACGGCAGCCCCAAGGCGCACCACGACAGGTGCGGAAAGTAGCAGCGAGGTCCAATCTGAGGCCACAAGGAAGATGCATCTTTTTGCAGCGTCGGCGGCAGGGCGTGCGGAGAGATGTTGTGTCGGTTGGATTATTAAGTTCCAACGTGGAGATTGGGCGGCGGCACCGTTGGCACGACGCGTTGGCTAGCAGCTAGTTGGTGCCGCGATCCGCGGGACCCTGTCTATCCATGAACACGCTCTGCTGCGGTGCGAGAAACGTCATCCCCAGAGCGGCTGCAGTGTGGTCAGTCAGTCGGTTATGCGCGCGACTCGCGCGACTCGCGGGTCCCGCTGGCGCTGGTGGGCGTCGCTCTCTTTCCGCGGCGGGCGGCCGAGACCCACAGCTTCCGCCGCTTGCGGTGTCGCAACTAGCGCGAGATGGGGCGCCCGGGCAGTGAGGTCACGCAGCAGGGCAGAGGCCGGCGTGCGGCGGGTGTTGGTGGCCGGGGACCAGGGAAAAGATGGAGAACGGAGGGGAGCAACGACGCGGCGGCGGCGGCGAGAACAGCGCCCAGGAAGGCCCCGGCTCCGCACCCCTGCCCGGCCCTGCGTCAGAGCGCAGCAGGCATCAGGCATCCGGCCAAACAGCAGGCTGCGCATGTACCTGGCGCATGGCCGGGCAGCAGAGCACCAGAGCACCAGAGATGCGCAATCCTGCACTCCGGGTGTTGGCCGAGCTGCCGGCCGTCGCGTCCACCTGCCGCTGCCGCCTGCCGGCGACGGAATTAGCAGCGTTGGCACCGCTGGGTCGCACGGCGGCGAAGGATCGCCTGTTGTTCATCAGCAGCGTCGTAAGGCGCCGGTCCGAGTAATCATCGTCAAGGCACGCGCGCAGGCCAGTGTCAGGGTCCGGCTCCAGACAGGGGTCGCGCGAGCCCAGGGCGATCGGCAATGTCGTCGTCTCGTGGGGCGCGCGTTGATGCGCGTGGGCAGCGCCGCTCTCCAACAAGCAGAGCCTTACCCGGCCGAGCTGTGCCCGGCTGGCTTCCCCTTTCTTGAAAAGGGTCTGGCCTGCCCATGTGTATGCAGCTGCTAGATTCCACCTCGCGACCCCAAGCCTTGGATCCGCTGCTTATAAGCTCCCCTGCATACCTCCATCAATCACGCTGGTCCAGAACTCGTCCACTCGGCAGCCCACCACCCACCACCTCGCCACATTTATTTAAAGCCCCCTCCCTCGCCAATTGCCCGTTCTGGACGCCGATCCGCCCGCCGCACTGCTAAATATCTCGGCCTCCTCCTGCTCCTGCTCGGCACCAGCCCGGACAGAGAACCAAACCCCCAACCCACCCCCGAAAGAAGCCATGGCATCCAAATTCATCGAGGTGCTCGACACCACCACGCAACCCACCTACTCGGGCTACAACGTCAGCCTCGAAGACATCCTCGCCGAGACCCAACGGCGCAGCTCGACCAGCGACTACTCCAGCAAGCCGCGCAAAGCCAGCAACTCGGGCGCCTCCACCTCGTCGTCGTCGTCAGCAGACTCGTCGACGCCCTCCAGCCCCACCAGTCCGACCATGCGCAACCGGCTGCGGCGCTTCACGCTCGGTGGCGTGGCAAAGAACCGCTAAGGAAAACGGCGGCGCGCGTGCGCCTGCATGCATCCATCACACGTGTGGTGTCTGGGAGCGGTGTGCCTGGCGTTATGATTGGGCTTGAGGCTAGACGCGCCTTCTTTTTTTCCTTCCTTCTTCTCTACCTTCCGATGCCGATCATCCTTATTGTTTCGATTCCCCGCGTTTGGAGACACTTCGTCGTCCCTTAGCGCTCGCCGCCATTCGTCTGCAAGCTGGTGCCTGCTCACGCGCCTTTTATTTTTTTTTCCTTCCCTCTGTTTCTCTGCTGCATCAGCCCAGGCGGCAGTCTTGTGCGCAGCGAGTCTCATCAGCCTGGCCCGGCGCACGGCTTATGCACGCCGGAACGTTTTCTGCTTGTTCCCTTCCCTCTCCCGGGTTTTCGCGGGGCGGTGGCGTGTAGCACGCGAAACCAACATGAACAATTGCCGCCCAGGCTAATCGTTGTGCTGGCCGGCCGGCGGTGCTGTGTTGTGGTCACACGACTTGATGGCGTTCACGTGTGGGGTGAGCGCCCGGGAGGAAGAGGGTGTGCGCCTTTCTCGCAATCCTCGATGCCGCACAGATCTCGATGCCGCCGCACCCCCAATCTCCGCTCGCCTCTCGACTGCCGGTTTGCGACGAGGTGGAAACTCCGGTTAAGGCGAGGGATGCCTACGTCTGCTGCGGCGGTGACCACAGGTGCACGTCAGCGCCAGTGCAGCAGCAGCAGCAACAACAGCCACTGGCTGTGCACCTTCCGCACCTCCGCATGCATGCACAAGTCGAACGGTGCTGCATCCTCTCCCCTCCTGCGCTCCGCCTCCCCGACGTGTCCCACCATTGGACGGCCCCGCGGATCACACAGTCGCATTGGAGGCACTCGGCCGAACATCTTCACCCAACCCGTCGAGCAGCGTTCCAGCATGCGCCTGACATTATTGCCGCCGACGGACAAGGCACACGCTCCGTGGTGCGCGGATACGCCCGCCGAACGAACCACAGCATTGCCATCATCTGGAGAACAGCTGCCGATCGCAAAAACCCAAGCGACGTCAGACTACTGCCGCTGCAGCAACGGGACGGCACGGCTCAGAAGCTACTCAGGAACGCCTCATTCGGCCTCCCGTGTGCCGCCTCTTTTTTTTTTTTTCTGCCTCGTCGCAGCATCTCTGACCGGTGGCTGATCGGACGTCATGTCAGTTCCCGCCTTGTACACAGGGCTGGACCACCAGACCCCTCCCGGCTGCGTTGCGAAAGAGGCAATTTTCAATAGCGCCGACCCTGGTCAACCTTCTGGCCCGACAAGCGGAAAAGCCGTGCGGCTCAATCTAGAACGTTTGATCGCCCGCAGCGGATAGATGGGCCTGGCTCTCGTGTACCTACCGAACTATACGGGAGTGGGTTCCGACTGACGTGCTCTTCCTTGCTTGGTCCCACCATCGTCATCGCTGCTTCACTGCGACATCGTTGTTTTGCGACGATGATGTTGTTGCCGCGGTGCGCAGACCCTGACGAGGTCAGACCAACACGCTCGATGGCTCGGTCCTTCCCTCGGCCGCCAGTGCGATCGGCGTTCGGACTTCCGGCAGCACTATTCCAACCTCACCATCGAGCTCCGGCGATCTAGACGCGGCTGCGCAGTGGTCTTGTTCGCCTTGCCATTGCACCCCTTCTCCCCGTATTCCCACTTCCACAGAACAGCAAGCGCTTATTGGCTTTCTGCTCTGTTTTGATCGTCGTCGCGTTTGAACTCCTCTCTCGGAGTTTCCATCTCCTTTCTGTTGGAACGGACCGGTATAGGCGTTTTATTTTTTCTCCATCCAACAATGCTTTGTAGCCTTTATGACCTCACCTGTCGAACGATGTACGAACCATACCCCTGTTTTTTCCTTCTTCCTTTCTCGGGTACCAAAAACTTTTACTACGATATACATATTTATTATTAGGCCAACTTCCACGTTGTTTTAGATAGCCAAAACAGATTTTCGGACATGAGTCAAAAGTCCAGACCAGAATCCAATTGCTCCATTTTCGCAGTGCATCACACATACAGCATGCTGTGAACAAAGTCAAGAGATTCCACGAGCTGCAGATATGACTCGACACCGAAGAGGTAGAAGAGAAAGGTCGGACCACCATGCTTTGTTTTCTCCTCTCCCCCTTTCTTTCGCCATAGTCTCGGAAACCCGGAGAGACGAAGTTTGGTTCTCACCCGACGTGTTGGCCTTCATTGCTGCCGTGTGCCCTGTTGCGCATTGCATGCGTTCGCTCATATGTAGGTACCTCATATATGTGATGCACAAAGGCAGATCGACCGGTCCAGAACAACAACAACCATGTACCGTGTACGGGCAATCTCCCAATTGACACCGTTCTCGGACGTCTTTCTTTTTGTTCGCTTCCGCCAAGACACCAAAAGGGTTGTCCGTTGGAGGCCCCACGTCCGTTACTTCGGAGTTTGGAACAATAGTAGACTTGCCGGCCACCCGGGTTCGTTCGTTGTCATAGGTTCGTTCATTGTTGGATCATGCGATCCCGGCCCACTAACTACGCGCAAACCAACCAACACCAACACAGTGACAAACACTCCTGGCCTCCGGTCACGACCTGACCCCATACCCCCGGCCTCACCCCACCTTCAACCAGCATCAAAAAAAATGAAGCGACTACAACCTAACGTTCCACCACCGTCTACATAGTCGAAGGAACTGCGTGCGCATTGCACCTACACATTGTATGCACGCGGGACCCGAGGCCATGGAAAATTTGAGGTGAGGCAGCAAGGATCCCAACCCAACAAAAACATGACGACGGCAATCGAGATTCCGTCCATCCATCCGTACCCGAAACACGAGCGGACTATTGTCACCAGTGCCGCTGTTGTTGACTCTTGTTTTCTTTTTCTTGCTTTTAATTCGAACTATGATTCATTTCCTTCAGACCGTAGGACAAGGACGGGCCGGAGTACCTATGTGGGTTCGGCGACAACGGCGACAACGATAGTAGTGGTGGCGGCGCTGCTCCTGCTGCTACTAGCAAGGAAAAACGGCTGCCCCTTTCTGTCCTCCATCTTCGCCGCACAAGATCAAAGCAATGCATCTTATGCCCCTCTATCCACCCATCCATCCGCTCTAGTCCCTTTCCAGATTCCCTCAATGGGCCGGACCATTGCCTTCCGGTGGCACACCCACTTACCAACAATCCAAGACAATCCGAAGACAGGGACGGCCAAGATCGAAGAGCGTTGCCAGTGCGCAATTCGCAGTCTCGGCCCCCAGACAGACAACAGGGACCTGGTTACTCCCAAGCACGCCAAGAGCAGGCGATGAGAAGGAAAGAAACCATCTATCAATCAGAACTCACCACGTGAGCTGGCAACATGAAGGAAGGGAGAACACCAAAAAGAACGCGTGCGCGGCTCGTGTTTCAATAGCAACACGGGGAGGGGGAGGAAAACCGATGGGGAGAGCCCTGTCCGACAAATTGCGGCGGCGGGGTTCCGATCCGATCGCTCGCATCGCCTCTCCCCCCGGCCCCCGGCCCCCGGCCCCTTCCCCCTTGTTCAGCAGTAGAGTGGGGTTCTTCAGCGGTGTTCATATTTCATTGGAGAAAAGTGGTCCGTCTTGCTGGTTGGTGGGATTATTTCTTTTATCTTTATACCTTCTCTAAATTCTCAGCATCGTTCCCCTTTGTGGGTCCCCAATAGTTTCCCGCCCCTTGCCGACGCCGATGCTGCTGCAGCAAAACCGTTGAGATTTCCTCAGAAGAGAGCGCCGGCGTTGACTTCCCTAAAATAACGGTACCGGCATTGCATAGTTCATCCCGTTCGCAATCGCTTCTCCTCTTTTCTCCTAGCTATGCCCTTTCACCCTTCAAGTTGGATCGATTCGTCAACCTGCGTCGTGGGAACGGTCCTCCCGAACCTGGCTGATGCAAGTTTCCTGAATGACGGTCCGCTCCAAGCAATAGTTACGGATGGGGTGGCCGGTTCACACCTACTCCACCCGACAGGAATATTCCAACTGGCATTGCCCGCAGCCCTTGCAGCTGGTAGCGCGGGCGTTGACCGAGGAAATGCATTGTCCCGGCGGCATTATGAACTCTGATAGGGCATGTTGCTTCTTAAACATGCCATATGGGTGACGAATTGATGCAGCAGCTATCCGGAGTAGCGATGTTGTGGACATCCCTTAGTTCATTCGTTTTAACTTTCGCCTGGACCCCTCCCGCTGGACGTTGGACCGAGCACTCGACTAGGTCTCTAACTGTCTGTATTGTCGGATCATGGCGTCAGCCTGGTGTTCTGGGGTCTTATTGCCAGTCTTCCTTGCCCTCAGAAGGACTGTTGTGCTCATTCGCGTACGTTTGAAGTCCTTCAAAGAAGGATGTCGCAGCATCTGACTGGTCAAAGACGGTTCCTGCTTGGTCGTTTCCGCTTCCACTGTTGCCATCGTTGCTATTAGAATTGGTGCTGTTTTCACCGTTTTGCTGGTTAGTAGAAGTCGTCTCATTACTGTGCACAGTACGAAGGTGTTGGTGGAAGTTGTCGCTCCTCGAGAAGGCTTTCGAACAGTGCTGGCATTGAAAAGGCTTCTCTCCCATGTCTAGAAGATGCACGTGAGCAGCTTGTAGTGAGGTTCATGAGGATAACATATAACTTACGGGTAGTCTTCTCGTGGCGTACTCGATGCTCGATTCTGCTGAAGATCCTTTGGCAATACTGGCATTTCCTCTTCTCCAGGCGGCGAGTGGCGGCTTCACTCTCGACAGGTGAGTTGGGCATCGGAGCGCCCGGTTCTGGTGCAGGCACATCGGATTCCTTTGGAGGCCTTCCACGCTTCTTCCTTGAGCTGTCGTTGACACCCTCGCCCAGCGCGCGCTTCTGCGCAGGGTTGCTGTAGCTGTCACTCACATGTCAGCGGATGTATCACGCCAGGATAACGAAAGTGAGGACGCTAATTCGACATGAAGCGGGACGGACACGGAGCGGGAAAGTAAAGCTGGAATACTCACTCCTCGCCAGCCCGAAGCTTTAATAGTGCCTCTGCGTTCCGATATGCGATTCCCTCCACGTCTCTCCCACTTACGATGCCACTGTTCCACAGGTCATTGATGAACTGTTTGCCCTTCTCATTCGACGAGAACGGATAGTCGACGCTAAGCATGATCTTGTCTGGAGTCGTAACCTTCAGCAGGCATGTCATTGGTGCCAGCGAGAACATGCCGGAGGTGGTGATCCAGATGTTGTTTTCCCAGACTTCTCGGAGTCCACGCGGGCGGTTCCACTCGGGCGTATTCATGTCTTCGGTAATGTCGATGATGCGGTCCAGCTGGAACGGCAACATCTCTCCCATGTGGCCAATCACGACCTTGAGCCTCGGGAACAAGTCAAACAGGCCGGCAGCGTACAGGCGAAGAAGATGGAGGCCAACATCGCTGTGCCAGCCCCAACCCCAGGCGCCTAGCATCTGGGCAACTGAATCGGAGTAGTGGCCGCGGTACTGGTAGATTTTATCCTGGGAAGGAAAGGTGGGATGGATGTAAACGGGCACATCCAGGCCCTGCGCAGTGGAGAAGACTGGCCAGTAGCGGGGGTCGTCGTAGTAGGAGCCCTTGTGATGGTTGTTGACTAGGGCGCCCACGAAGCCCAGATCGCTCACGCAGCGGTTCAACTCCTCGGCTGCGGCTTGGGGATCGCCCATAGGCAGGAGAGCAAAGGCAGCGTAGCGGCTAGGGTTTCTCCGGACGGTGGCGGCCAACCGGTCATTGGCCCCGCGGCAGACGGGTGGAGATGGATCGACAGGCGCGTGGGAAAGGACTTGCATGGAGATGGAGTTGGCATCGAGGTCGGCGAGGCGGTCGTCGCCCAGCGAGCCCAGCTTGTTCATCAACGGCTGGGAGAAGCCGGAGTAGGCGTGGGTATCCTCCTGCGAGTTGCTGAGCACCTGATGATCAACATAATGTTCCTCCAGCGTGATGAGAGGCAGCGACGAGGCCATGGTGGAAAATTGACGGCGGATATCCAGGGGGCGTGAGTACGGCTGTGGCCTCGACAGGGACGAGGCACATGTCAAGCGGACGGGCGAGTCAGCACAGTGCCAAGCTATCGCAGAGCCTCGCGGTGCTGATGGGGGAGAGCTCCATGTGGCGTCTGGTCCGCTGCAGAGGTTGTCTGGCGGGTTACGTCAAGCTTCCAGCACGCGCCTGCGAGACGCGAACTGGGCGCGCTAGCCGCACGGGGACCGAGAGCTGCGCCCGCGCGCTGCCTCCACCAGCCGTCCGAGCTCATGTCCGCACCACCCACCACCGCGCTCTTTGCCTTCCCCACGCTGCCCGCCTCGCCGTTCCGCGCCTTGTGGAGCTGCACCGAGCCCCAGCGCTCGCCATGGCCGCCCAGGACCCGTCCCGCTGCGCCATCCACGACGCCTGTCGCGAAGGCAAAAGTCCGCACTGCCCGCTGCCCCGCTGCCCCGCCCCGCTCCGCTGACGTCTTGCGCAGCTCACGTCGTCGAATCTCTGCTCAACGTCCGTACGAGCTCCCTCTGGCCCCCCAAACATGCGCTGAGTGCATCCTGCCTAGGCGAATCCGAAGCTTGCCACCCGTCGCGATGACGACGACCGTTTGCCAATTCACTGGGCCGTTTCGTACAATCGCATACCCATCATCTCGCAACTCATCCAGACCAAGAACTTCGACATCGATGCGCAGGTACGAGCACGCCGTCAAAAGGGAGAGGGATACAATTGCTCGACGGCTGAACCGCGCGGCAGGATGGCTCTGGCTGGACGCCGCTTATGATGGCCGCGAGCCTGAAGGACGCTGACGAGCTGGTCGACCTGCTCCTCTCACGCGACGCTGATGTCAACATGAAGAGTGCGTTCTCACTGGAAGCTGTACATTCCGCGCCATCCAGACAACGCGGCTGACTTTGCATCCAGACAACAACGGCCAGGTCCAACCCCTCCTCCGCTCGTTGGCTAGCCAATCGTGCTTACCGACCACTGCCAGACTGCTCTGCACTTTACCGCCTCGAAGAACAACCTCGATACCGCGCGGAAGCTGATCGCGAAGAAGGCGTCGGCTCGCGTGAAAGACAAGCGTGGCCAGCTTGCCCTGCACCGCGCCGCAGCGGTCGGCTCGGTTCCTATGATCAAATTACTGCTGGAAGCAAACAGTCCGCTC
The DNA here is from genome assembly GCF_001883845.1 of Diplodia corticola. Taxonomy (NCBI): domain Eukaryota; kingdom Fungi; phylum Ascomycota; class Dothideomycetes; order Botryosphaeriales; family Botryosphaeriaceae; genus Diplodia; species Diplodia corticola. The sequence continues at coordinate 470,181 of NW_017971485.1, forward strand.
AATGCGACTGATATGGATGGAATGACTGCGTTACATCATAGTATGTTGGAGACTGGGTGAAGCGAGGCCACTAGTGAACGAAACGCTGACGGTATCGCATAGCCATTGCCGAGGGGCACGGCGACGCAGCATTGGTGCTCCTCAAAGCCGGCGCAGACACGGAGAAGAAAGCCGGTGATGGGTCGCTCGCGATCGAGCTTGCTCCGGACGCGAAGGTGAATATTGATAGGTTGCCCGCATCATTAGCAGCGTGCTAATGGAACAGATCATGAACTACATCATCCAGAGCGCAGAGCTCGAGGGCGTTGAGCTGACTTCATCTAAGTCTTGAAAGAGGCTTCCTCGATTTCATTACTCCCCGTCTGAATATCCGGACAGCTACGCTGTCAGCATATATACCCCCGAAAGTGGAACACAGCATTCTCTTACTCAGGTGGTGGCCTCGAAGGCGAAATCACATTGAATCATGTATTTAAGCACAAACAATCTCTGGTAAGTATCTTACAGGTAGGTGAAGGTCTATTGCTACCAATGTTTGATTCTGCATGGCGAGTGATACCCTACGAAATTGCAGATCTGGAATGTAGAGTTAACACTAGGTTGAAAGATATGCAACCTTAATCCAATCTTAACCTAACCACCAGCCTAACCCACAAGACTAAGTACCAGGGGCCAGTAGCTAGTAGCTAGTATATAGAATGGAGAAATACAGTGTCCATTATCAGTGCCAACTATATCGGTATCTAAGTTTTCTGTCTTGCGGCGACAACGAGACTTAAGCTTTGCTGCGTGTGAACAAGAAAGGGAATATCGAGAAGATTTGTAACAATGGCATCCAGGAAAATATACCAAACATAAGACAAAGAACGCCACGAATGCTTCCTACATGATTTGCATGAACATCGTTGATGACAGGCTCCATCCCCCCAACCGCGTACATACCAATATAAATAGCATGTCCGCGTGGGAGTACACAGATTGAAACAAGCAGCAGCGGCGGCGGCGGCAGCGCAACAGTCCCCACCTCCTCGGACCTCCTCCCTTTATTCCTCCCAACGCCACCCCCCCCCCCAGCAGCAAACACTGCAACTACTTACTTCATCGTCCTCTCCACCAAATCCTTATAAATCTTCTTCAAGTCATCAACATCATTCTGCAGCTCCTCGACCTGCTCGCTCTTCTCGCCGAGCGCCTCGAGCGTCGTCTCGTACCGGGCATTGACCTCGGCCAGCTCGCGGCGCAGCTGCTCGACGAGCTTCCCCTGCGCGCGCTTCTCGTCGACCTCGCGCATCAGCGCGACCACCTCCTCGCGCGCTTCGTCGCGCTGCGCCGACAGCCGCGCGAGCTCTTCCTTCGACACGGCCTTTTCCGACTCGAGCCGGCGCACGGCGGCGCTCATGCGCTCGACGAGCTGGACCGAGGGCCCGGCGTTGCCGACGGTGCTGACGGAGATCATGTCCGCGACGGTGCGGTGGGGCGAGGACGAGCGCTCGAAGGCGTCGGCCGAGTCGTCGACGGTGTGGATGGAGGGCGGCGCGCCGGGGTGGTTGAGGCCGTTGTGGCCGTTCGTGTTGGTCGAGGTCGATGAGTCCTGGCGCTGCGGCGTGCCGGGGAAGCCCGGGGTGCGCTGTGAAGAGCCCACGCGCCGGGGCTGTGGCTGCGACTCCAGCGATAGCAGCAGTTCTGACGATACGTTCCTTGGGGTGCCGCGGCGCGAGTTCAAGCCCATTGACTGATCGCCCGAATGCTTTCGGCTGAACATGGTGCCCGACAGCGACGGCGTCTGTGGCGAAAGGAAATGACTTTGGCTGTCGCCGGGGCCGGAAACGGGAGACATGGTGGATTCGAGCCGCCATTTGGTCTTCTCCTCGTCGATCTTCGCCGCCATTTCGACCTCCCAGGCCTTCTTTTGTTGCTCGAAGTTCGCTTTGGTGCTCTCGAGCTCCCTCTCTACCTGAGCGAGGCGTGACTGTAGTTTTGACATCTGCGCTTTTTGCTCACTAAGTTCGTGTTCTAGAGACCGCGCTTGGTCGCTGGTATTGTCGAGCTCTTCTTCCAGCTTGCGCGACTTGGAGTTCACTTCACGGGCCTTGCGTCGGATGTCAGATTCGCGTTTAGCGAGCTCGTCACGCTCTTTCTCCAGAGCTGCAACCCGGCCTGTAAGGCTGCTTTCTATGCCCTGCCAGTTTTCGCTAGCAAGGGAGTATTGAGTTTGTAATGTCTCGATCTGACGCAGCAGTTTGATCTGAGAGTCGCCGGACGGGTTGGATGAGTGTTCCTCGGAACGGGAACGGAGTACTTCGAGCTTGGTCTCGAGGTTCTATGACATAAAGTCAGCGTAAATTGTCCAGGCGGAGTTTTAAGATAGATACACACCGTTATCTCGCCCCGCAGTTCCGTCTCCAGCACCGTTGCCCTCTCCTGTTGCCGGGTAGATTCTTCCCTGAGTTCACGGGCCTCCGCCTTTGCCCGATCCTCCGCAAGCTTCTTCTCAATTTTGAGATCTGAAAGCTCTTCCTCAATCTCCGACACCCGCAATTGCTCTGCTGCTGCTGCGTTGCTCTTGGCTTTCTTCTCGGCTGCTTCGGCACGTTCGTTTGCTGCGCTCAATTGCCGCTTCAGTTCCGCGATTGTGCGGCTTGAGTCCTCGCGCTCCGATTTGAGCGAGCTAGCTTCCTTTTCGACCTTCTCGAGTTGTTTGACTTTCTGCTCCGCCGCCTTTGCCGCAGCCTCAGCTCGCTTTGCCCGCTCAGTAGCATCGCTTGCGCTGGTCTCAGCCTTTGCCAGCTTCTTCTTGAGGTCTATGATGGTCTTTTCGTGTTGCCCGGTCTTGGCGCGGAAATTCTTGAGGCTTGTTGAAAGAGTCAGTTCCTTCTTCGCCAGTGTCTGGCCCTCTTCCATGAGAAGAGCTATTTGCTCGTCCTTTTGTGCCAATTTTTGCTCCACGGATCCTTGGTCTGCCCCGCTTGCAGCCGCACGAGCTTGTGATGTAGCCTGGCCGGAAAGGTATTTCAGTTTGGATTGTAGTGCATCGATACGCTCGAGGTGCGCAGTCATTTCATCACGATGTGTCTTGGTGAGTTCTTCGTACGACTGCCGCAGAGCCGCAACATCCTCGGACTCGTTGGCGAAGGCGCTGAGATCAACGCTCGAGGCGGTGTCAGGTATAGAAGCCGGGGTTTCGGCGCGTGATGGTGGATCAATTGGAGTGTCAGGACGGCCGGAGTCGACTGATACGCGGGGGGAGTCCGTTGTGCCCACATTAGATGAGTTCCCATCTTCCAGTTGCGATGTGGCCTTTTCCTCAGCCTTGTCTGCCTGGTCTGCCGGTTTCGGGGCCGCGTCACCATCGCCGCCGTCGCTTGAGGGCCTCGGCGCGGCGGTCTTTTCATGTTGGGGTGGCTGCGGCTGGATTTCAGAGGTTCTCGAGTCTACGCTTGTGCGCGAGGTGTCAGCGCCATTGGTGGGAGTGCCGGTCCGCGACGGAAACTCGGACGACGGCCTTGCGGAGCGCGGCGCATCGGACTTGACAGCCTTGGCCAGGCGTTCTTGGAGACGGTCGTTCGTGCGGGAGCGAGACGGGGTGCGGTTGGGGCCTGCAGGCGGTCAGTAGGGCGATGGCAGCTGGGGCGGTGGGGTGACTAGGTACTCTGCTCAGCGGCGGCCTTCTTCCGCAGACTGTCGTCGGCCCTGCTGCGCGCAGAGGCCTGGTCGTCCTCGGCGAGAATGGTGTCCAGGCGCGACTCGAGGCCGGCGACGGCGCCCTGCAAGAAGGAGCCCCATCCCTTCCCGGACTGCTTCGCGCTCATGCTTGCGGTCGCTGCTGTGTAACTGGCAACTGGGGTCGGTGGTGGCCGGCTCGCAGGCAATCTAGCGCAATCTCCGGCGTTTGTGCTGTTTCATCGCTTGCCCGGTCGTCAAGGGTGCAGAGTGCGTCTGGCGCGCGTCTCTGGACATGCGGAAGGGCGAGGTCGAGGGTGTTGGGTTCGTGGCCTGAAGTTACGTCGGCCTGCAAGGGTCCCGGCGCGCACGGACAGAGGAATGGACATGGACCAGGGTGGCCGCGATGATGCGCGATCGCCGCTCCGTGGCTCCGTGGCTCCAGCTGCACCTGCGTGCCTGTAGCGCTCTCCACCACGCACCTGCACTAAACCATCCCCGTCGCCCGGCCAGCCGTGAGCCCGGCCAGCCTGCTGCGAGGAAGAACGACGGGCCGCAAAGGTTATGTCGACCTCGTCTCTGCCCCGGCCTGGGGGCAGCTCGCCGCTGGCCCGCCGCTGGCCCGCCCCGAGCACGCGCGCGCTGTCCCGGATCGACCTCGTCCGTGGCGTTCTGCCCGTCATCCCTCCTCAGCGCCCAGTGCGACCCTCGCCGGGCGCAACCAGACTGTCTCAGTCGGCCCTCCTTCCGCGCACTCCGCTGTGAATCACCAGCTCACAGCTCCCCCTCCCAGTGTTGCATGTCTTGCACCTAGCCCGCCCGCCCAATGATGACGCGCGAGCCCGGCCTGTGTGGCGTCGTGACGGCCTGCTGGAGACGTCCAGGCCCCTCGTACGCGGACTCGCACCGGTTTTGTACCTTGCAGACGGCCCCGGGCTCTATGCTGGATTGATCCCCAAGAATGGACTTGGCCGCTTGGTGTTGAGCCAAGCTGCAGGGCGAGCCCCCAGCGATGCCCCCAGCGATGCCTCGCGATGCCTCCCGTCTGCTGTGCAGGGGCGTCAATTCCAGCCCAAGGCATGTGTGCGCTCGCCGCAACCTGCAACCGCCACGGATCCTGTGCAGGCCCCGCACGTGCTGTGTGCTCAAGGAGGCGCCTGGTCCTTGCGAGCACTCATCTCCCGTGAGTCCTTGTACCACGCAGCAGCGCCTCCGCATCCCCAAGGAGCCCGGATCGTCGACGCCCCCGGCTCTCGAACCACTATGACGACTCCCGTGAAGAAACAGCGAGGGGTAGCGGACGCAAACCTTGTCTGCGCCATCGTTTTCTTCAGGGCCGGCCTTCTGCCCACCGCCCCGCAGCGCCGCCTCTCTCCATGCGTAAGGGATCGCGCGGGCCGGGACGCTTTAATTGGCCTCCGCAAGACCTCCGCTCGTCAACGCCCGTCATTGCTCTGCGAAGGGGTCGCCTTATGGCTAGCCGTCGTGTCACGCTGCTTCGGAGCGCCCGCCGCTACCCTGATGGAACGCAGATCGACCGCGGGCGAGCGAGAGTTCGGCGAGGCTGCCAGATGCTATGCCCGATGGCTGCATGCTGACCCTTTTGGGACGGGACGTCGCTTTCGCGTCAATGTTGAAACGACCGCCGGCCATGGGAATGGGCGCTGTTCTATCCTGATGGGGCGTAGCAGCCGCCGTTATTCCTGACGAAAGCACTCCAACTTTGGAACACCTGCTTCATAGCTTCGGGGCGGAACGTCTAGCGGGCGGGGCCCATCCCTGCACACTGGACCGGACCGCCTCGTGAGTGGCCGGGGGCTCTGGTCCAGGCGCGTCAACTGCGAGCTCTCGGTCTTGCCGGGCTTCATCGCGGGGACTGATGCCAGGGAAGCCAGAAGCGAACGTTTTCGCACCTTCTAGTGTACCGTGCCATATGCGTTCGGAGAACGCCTAGGTCGAGCCTCTCCGCCCGATGCCGTCCTCAGACGACACCTCAACATCAACCAGCAACTGAAGTCAATCAGCTCGGCCTCAGCCGTTGGATGACCATGGCTCCCGTGGCAGATGTGGCCCCACCCACGCAGCCACGGCTGTTCTGCAGTTCCGAACCAGCCGACGTGCTCACCGATTGGGGGCTGCTCCGGGCTGCGGCTACCCGCATTGCATGCGAGCGAACGGAGTGCTTGATGGTGCCAATCAGCCGCACGCAGAGGCCGTTCGTCCCTGGTGGCCACCGGAAGCAACCGAGCCCTGCATCTGGCAGCTTGCAGACGCCTTGGCTCCGCTGTCGCCTGATGCAGCGTAGGAGACGACGGCGTAGTAGGCGACTCCTGCTGCCCCCACAAGCCAGCCGCCGCCCGTGGAGGATAAGCGCCCTTGCGCCTCTCCAGCCACATGTGCTGAGCTCCCAGGGAACACGCATGATCCGCATCCACTCGCTAGATCGCGGCGGCGGTGACACTGACGCTTGTCTTAGAACGCGGGCCTTAGCACCGGCGCAGAGGGCAGATAGCAGCATTAGTCACCCGCGCACTTGCAGGTGATCCCTGCTAGTTGCAGAGTGAGACAGTCATTCTTCAAACGGAGGTGGCTTCTGCCATCAGCCCGGCCAGGTGGGAGATCCCAAGCAGCAGGTAGTGCCGCGCATACCATGGCCGCGAAACATACTGCTTTCGGTCCACTCAGCCTTGGCACCCTGACGGCCAGCGGCTGGTAAATTGGGAACTGGTAGTAGGAATGCCAGGCCCTCGAAGCCTTGCGTGTGTAACGTCCGGCCTACTTCGCTGGAGTAATCGACTTGTTTGACCGTTTTCGTTCCATTTCGAGCGTCCAAGCAACCGCTGCGCGTGGCGGGCAGCCTCCCGCCCTCTCCATCTTCACAAAAACCCCCAGAGGCGTCAGTTGCCAGGTCTCTCGTCCCAAAACAGCCACCAAGATAAGTGGTCTTGACCTCTACGAATCCGGCCCCATTGGTCGTCCGTCTTCAGTCGCCCGGCCACCGATCCCCTACGTATGCGGTCAACCTCGACGACCCTCCTCGCTACAAATAACTGCCCCGGCGGGCTTGCTGTCGCCAGACAAAGGAGTGCTGCTACGCCGGCCGGCCGATTTGTCGCCGTCTGCTTGCCATCGGTCTAGAGCTCTGCAACAAAGAAGACCGCCTGAGACAGCGTCTACTCGCCACGCCCGGAGCCGCACAGCTCTCCGCAACTGCTTGCTGCTGCATCTCCACCGCTGAGCTGTCTGTACAGACATAACACGCACGACGGGCGGCAGGTACCCGCGACAGGTCCGTTCCCCAAAGGCTCCCTCCTGCTCCAGCCCGCGTCAATGCGGCCGCAGCAAGAGACAAGCCCCTTGCATTGCAGAAACTACGGGAAGAAGCAGGCGCTGACACATTCAGTTCAGACTGATATTCTGCACAACTCAGCCGTCAATCCAGTCTTGATCCACAGAAACCTTCCAGAAGGTTGCCAAAAAGGAACCCGACGTCTACAAGGCGAGACTTCCCAACGGCAGTGGCTCACCGAGTACCACCAGAGTCCTCACGTCTTCTATCGCGACTTTTCGTGCGACAGCAGTGCAGTCTTGTGCGTCTGTGGCACAGTAGTTCGAACGGCGGTCCGTTTTGGCAGCTACCGGCTTTCCACGTCCTAGGGAGCTTCGGCACTTCGAACAGCAAGCGGCGGTGCAATTTGCCACGGATCATGTTGAAAGCGGAACGAATGGTGCAGCGACACCCTCCGACACCGCCTAGCGTGCCGGTGGAGCTACAATATGAGCTCCATCACCTGGTGCAGCATAATGCCAACACATCGTACAAGTACGAGCTCGACGAATCGCAGTATGAGCACTCCCGGGCGCAGTCCACGTACGCATCACCTGGCCCATTGCAACATCCGCAGGCCACCGGACCGTATATGAGCCCCCAGTACAACGTCAGCAGTTACCCGGACCCACATGGCCAGAACGAGGTCGGGCTGGGCATTTCAATGGTAAGCCGTTCCTTGCGACCACCAGTCTTTGACACTGCTCGAGACTTTTGATACGGTCGATATGTCTGTCTTGGGGAGGCTGTTGGCTAAGCAATCTTTGACGCAGGATGGCTATGGAGGCCCCGGGCCAACTTTTTATCACGATGATGGGCAAGCCTATCACGGTCTTCCTGTAAGTTCTTCCTAACGTTCTCAAAGTCGGCAGCTGCTGACAGTACACCAGTACATGGCCCATGGAATGCAAGCTCACACCCCGCCAACGCCGAGGTCGGCGACGGAGAGCGATGGTGGTCGGAGGACCAGAAGTGGCACGTCGGCTGCCCGCACTGCGTCGCCAGTCGCAAAAGCGCGCCCGACCAAATCGAAGAAGAAGTCCAGCGAACCCAAGGTCAAGGTCAAGACGCCGAAGCTCACTCTCCCCCTGAGCGTGTTGACAAAGGACTACGACCACATCCCAGTCAAGAACATGGAGGAATGGGTGCACAGGTCGGCGGAGCAGCGGAGGGCAGAGGCAGCGAAGCGCAACGGCTACATCACGAGACCGATGAATTCCTTCATGCTCTACCGATCGGCTTATGCGGAACGCACGAAGATATGGTGTCTACAAAACAACCACCAGGTCGTGTCCTCAGTGTCGGGGGAGAGCTGGCCGATGGAGCCTCCAGAAGTCCGCGAACACTACAACGACTTGGCCAAGATCGAGCGCATCAACCACCAGAATGCCCACCCGGACTACAAGTTCTCCCCCAGCAAGACGACTCCGGCCGCGCGCAAGAGGAAAGGCACCTACTCGGATGACGAAACTAGCGAGCGCAGCGAAGTCGACGACCCCGACGCCGAGTGGAATCCATCAGCGGCGGCCGCCCGTCGGGCTCGGCACCACAACAAGGCCCTGCATAGGCGTCAACAGCCATCCTCCTTCGACGAGCACAGCTTCGGCCCTAACAATGGCGGAGTCAACAAGTCCGCTTGGGAAGCGACCAACGGCGGCCGCCCTCCGCCAGCTGCCCTAGGCATGCAGGCCGACATGCACCACCAGTACTACCAGACCACCGTCCACCCCCATGGCGCCACCCCCGGCGTCGAAGACGTCCGCATGCACCGCATGGAGCACCCAGACATACTCCAGCAGCAGCGGCAGCAACACACCATGTCGCCCGTCTACCACAACCACCATCACCTCCTCGGCCTCCCCGGCGGCGCCGCCGCCCAAGCCGCCCAACAAGCCCACCACGAACAGCAGCAACTCCTCCAACTGGGCTTCCACCACGCCATGGTCGGCACCCCCGGCGGCGAATCCCAACTCGATCCGATGCTGCTCGGCCTGGGCGCAGCCTCAGGCGAACCGTTTTTGGGAGATGATGGCGGCCAGCAGAATTTTGGTGGCGCGTACGATGAGAACAGTTACGCTGCTTTCTTGAGCGAGGCGCCGCCGGACCATCAGCCGGCCGAGTGGCAGGTCGATGCGAGTCTTATGCCGATGGAGCCTGCGAGCGAGTTTGACAAGTGGATGGATGAGCCGACGACGGCGGCGCCGGGAACGAACTGAGTCTCTACGGCAGTATTGGACGGTGGTGGGGGTGCGGCAGGACAGAGGCTAAGTGGTGGGGCAACCTGGTTGGGGGCTGTGATAAGAGGAGAGGCGTCTCACGCCCCTGGCTTCTTCCCACTTTCTTTTTTTCTTCTCTCTCTCCTTGCGTCGCAAGATGTGTGGATGGAGGGAAAGCTTTGCTGCATGGACTCGGCGTTGTTCTTAAAGGGAGGAAATGAGGGGTTCTCGGGCGGCTATCCTTGTCTTTGTCTTGTCTTGTTGGTCTGGACTTCTATTTTTGTGCTGTATCTCCTACTCCGTCTCTTACCTTAATGCTTTCCTTTTTTTTTTTTTTTAACTCTTATCCATTTATTATTACTCTTTTTATTACCCTCTTCCTTTTTGGTTGTTGTTGTTGTTGTTGTCATCTCGCTCTATCTCTTTCTTTCTTCACTTCCTCTCTCGCGTGTAACGGAAATGCTTGTATTCGACGGCCACATAAAGGGAAAGGTGACATCTGGAAGAGTGACGATACTGGGTTGGGAGCGGAGCGGAGCGTCGGGCGGTGAACAAGCGTTGATGCTGATGATGATGGGCGGCGCAGAAATGTCCCAAGGAGGAGCAAAGAATGTGTGGCTGGGGCTGGGCATATAGAGAAGAAACCGGTGTGTGTGTGACGATGATAGACCAATCCATATCTGACTTCTGGTGTATGCATTGAGTGCTTGCAAGCTGCTTTCCGATGCATATGGTTGTGAAAGCGTGATCTTAGGGAGGACCTTCGTGTTGATGGAGTCAGTGGGTTGACGGCGTCTCAAAGTTTACCTGGTAGCTCATCGATGCCGTGCTGTGTCTTCATATGGTCGTCGTGCGAGCGATGCCGGGGGACGTTGGCGGGTGACGTCTGCTTGGTCTCAGCGGCGGAAGTTCACCAAGGGTCATGTTCGAGCGACGGGTGACATTTAAAGTTCCAATCGAAGAGCCTCTGGATCGTAAGTCAACAAATACTTAGAAGGTATGAAGAGCGGGCTAAGCACAATGGCTGCGGCCACTCAGTTCCGTTAATTCCATGAGCGTGAACTCGAGGCTTCTCGGAATTAACGATTAGAATAAGGGGCGGTAGAGCTGGAGAGGAAGCGATACGGGGAATTGATGGTTTTATTCGACGGCAAGGGAATATCATGGGATTTATCCTTTGTCTCCCGGGTGGCACAAAAACCAAGATACAGCGAGGCAAATCTTTGATGCTCCCTCTTCTTTTGATACGATCCCGCCTGGAGAAAGAATGTCGGTTTCAGCAGCTGTGTGTTCCTTGATCCGATGCTGGTGGAAGAAGACGGGAGAATCGAAGGAGGAAGGTAGGTAATGACGCTAGCCGCACTTTCACCGTCGCGTCCACCCCGCGTCTGGCGCGTATTCTCCCACCACCGCCACTTTACAAATCCACAACACCACCGCCGCCGCGAACATGTACGGCGAGCTGGGCACCAAGCTGGTAAGTCAAGCGCCATTCCCCCCCTCTCCTCGCGTGACGTCCTTCTGATACTTTAGATAGTGCCAGCACGCGAAAAGAACCCTGGCTCTTCAAAATCTTCCTCCACACCAAAGCGAGATCTGCCATCAGGTGATACTCGAGACGCGCGAAATCGCAAATCGTATCACGAGTTCTCAGGCTTCCTTCAACCCCTCGGCGGACCCGGCTGCCGCATGCGCGCTCCTCGTCGACCACCTCGCCATGCGGCGCAACAAACGCTGTCTGCTGGCATACCACCGGACGCGCTCGGATAAGCTGGAGGAGATGTGCTGGAACGGCATAGATGTGCTCGAGCGGCAGCAGCAGATGCAGCAGCAACAGCAGCAGGGACAGCAGCAAGGCGCCAAGGACCTGAGCGGCGACATGGGCAGCGGCAGCAGCCTGAGTCCCGAGGAAGAGGAATACGTGAGGCAATACAGCGATCTGCTCGCTGCCTACAAGGGCCAGTGGACTGATATTGACCTCACCGGGAGCCTGGAGCCACCACGCGATTTGTTCATCGACGTACGCGTACTCAAGGACGCAGGCGAGATCCAGACGGAGTATGGGTACGTGATTTATCCTGTTTCCCCTGCGTTCTCCCAGCTTTACCCCTCAAATAATATGGAGATTCCATGGCGGAGCGGGCCCCGAAGTCGTCTGTTCATCGGTCCCTGGCACTACAGGGTTTCGTTGTGCGAGTGGAGCAGGTATGGCTAACGCCTTGGCCAGTGCCATCACCTTGACGAAGAACAGCCAATTCTACGTGCGTCAGGGCGACGTCGAACGGCTCATCCAGCAGGGATACCTCCAGCGGCTCACTTGAGTCTCGCGCCATCACAGAGTTGATGCGATTCGACGCTGCTCGGGAAAAACCGAGCCGCGCTGCAGCTCTCTTGCATCACCGCGCGGCACGGTGGGCTGCAACACGCCCGCCGGTGCCGGCGACAGAGGGCCTGGGCGCAGCGGGCTTGCTCTCACTCTCGCGGGATGTGTGTATTCGGATTCACGGTGAACCCCCAATGGCACGGCATCCCCAATGAAGGGCCCCAAAGTCAAACGCGGACCGAGCGCTTCGGGACGGGGTTTAGCACCCAGGCCTTATTACTTGGTTGGACGGGGCGGACGCAGCTGATGATGGGCCGAAGCTTATGGTTAGCTGTGCGGGGGATTTCTGCGCGCTAGAACTAGTAACGGCGGGCGAGGGGAGCAGAGGGGTAGGCCGGCCCAGGCGGCGCGCCGCATGCAGCAACGCTCGCATGTGCAGAGCGACGAGGCAGGCCAGAGGGCGCACCGTGGAAGCGTCGGCAGGCTCTGGTCAGGTGGGCTGGGGGCAGAGGCGTGCGGCGAGTGCTTGGTGCTTGGTGCTTGGTGCTTGGTGCTTGGTGCTTGGTGCTTGCGGGGCAAGGGAGAGCCGTGGAGCGTCTTCGCAAAACAGCGCGCGGGCGGAGCTAGTGGAGTAGGTAATTCGATTTGCACCATGCTATGTATGATGGCGAGCAGTGGCACGGTGGTGTGGTGCGCCGGCATTGCACATGTCCCGACGGCTGAGCGGCCGGCGCCACGCGTGATGCGCGCTAGCGACGCTGCATGAGGACTGATGGCCGTTCACATGGTTGTGGCGATCAGGCAGTTTGTGCTACCGTGGTGGGGCAGCAAAAAATGAAGCTCGCCGCATCGCCGCAGCGCCGCATCGCCGCGCCGCGTCTCTCAGCAGCTCATGACACGCGCGCGTCGGCGAATGCCAGCGCGCGCGCGACCCCGGGCCGCCTGACGCTCAATGGTGCTCCTGCTCGTGCTAGCCTGCCGGGCACGGATGTGGCGCCCATGGCCGCGGTCCTGGACGCGGCGAGAGAATTCTATCCGAGCTGGACCATGACGGCCCACCACATCCCGCCTAGTTGGCCGAACAACTCATTCGTCAATTGCCAGCGCTCCCTCTCTCCACGCACCGCCCGAACCCTTAATTCGCAATCGATGCGCAGATGTGCCTAATCCCCCGCTGAGCAGCCCGTCCTGCCGGTCCCGCCCCAGTGACGTTTCCACCACCAACGCGTTCCCTTGCGCCATTCACTCGCCATCGCTTTGCTGAGCGCTCAACCATGTCGAGACGCCAGGGCAAGATGCCTGGCGACCCGGCCCCGTCCACCCCGAGGCTCCATCTGCCCTTCACCAGCCAGTACGTCGACGACGCCGACCTGAGCTACCAGCCTGGGGAGAGCTCCACCGCCAACACCAGGCCGCAGCCTATATCGTCACCGCCCCGGCCCACCACCAGCAGCGGAGGTTATCTCTCGTCATCCTTCACACGGACGCCCGCCCGCTCCTTCTACCACCAGGCCACTCATGGCTCAATAGGCATGCACTTACCTAATCCCTCTCCCGCCTCCGCAAAGCTTGACTAACGGCTATGCAGATACCCCAGAGTACTCGTCGCAAGGTGTGAGAGACAAGACGCAGGAACTCTCCATGCACGCCCTCTCCGAGTCCGGCTCCTTCCGCTCCCCGAGCGTCCTCGCCCATCGCCTGTCCGGGGCCGGTAGCCCGCGTGGTCGACGCCCGGCCGAGCTAGCCAACGATACTTTTGACCAGGAGGGCGCGCGGCGGGACTCTTTGGAACTGCCTTCCCCGGGCATCATCGAGGAGGAGTCGGAACCCTCCTCGCCGGAGCCTCTGCAAGAAGCCTTCCGCCCGCGGCCCGTCTCCTCGGCAGGCCCCAGGCCGCGCTCGGCTGCTACCGCCAACGGCGACCCTCATCGCGATCCTCGCCGATCGACCGACGATCGCCGAGGCCTTTCTGAGACGTCGTCGCTGCTTGCGAACAAGAGGCCGCAAAGCAGGAAGCACTATGGCTCCACCGCCAACACCGCCGCGGCGGACGTTGAGGGTCAGAGGCACGGGCCGAAGTCAAGGCCCGCAAGGTTCTGGAATCGGGTATCGGGCGCCGCCCATTCGGCCGTCAATGGGTTCCACAGGGTGACCAATCCAAAGAGCTGGGACAGAGAGGCAATTTTCCAAACCGCCGTCGTCGAGCCAGTCCATGCGGTACCGGCTGTTTTTCTTGGACTGTTGTTGAATGTGTTGGACGGGCTTTCGTACGGTGAGTGCCCCGTTGTACGTAATCTGGCTTGTGGGGTTGAGCTCTCTCCGCGTCAACACACGTTGTCGTCGCCCCTTGCCTCGAACCTGTGGAGCGCGATCCTCCAATCATGTTGGATGCTTGATTTACGCTCCCATGCCCCACAATCGCACTTGACCATGGTTGGAAAACTTCCTACTAATGCTTCGCAGGAATCATTCTTTTCCCCCTTGGTGAACCGATTTTTGCCAGTCTCGGTGTCGATGGCTTGTCCATGTTTTTCGTCAGCTGCATCGTTGCCCAGCTCGTTTACTCCCTTGGCGGCTCAACGTTCAAAGGGGCCGTCGGATCGGAGATGGTGCGTCCGCATGCGTGTCTAAACTTGCCACACTATGGCGTAAACTGACGTGATGCAGATCGAGGTGGTACCCTTCTTTCACAAGATGACTTACGTGATTATGGCGCGGATGGGGCCAGCAGAGCCCAAAGCCATCATCGCAACCGTCGTCGTGTCGTACGCCATCAGCTCCATCATCACCGGTCTTATCTTCGGCGCACTCGGCCTGTTCAAGCTCGGCAATCTCGTCAGCTTCTTCCCCCGCAACATCCTCAACGGCTGCATCGGGGGCGTTGGTTTTTTCCTATTCGTGACAGGCATCGAGGTCTCGGCTAGAATCGATGGCAACCTGGAGTACAACTTGGTTACGCTGCACAAGCTCTTCCGTGCAGACACCATTGCATTATGGACTTCGCCGCTTGCCTTGGCCATCATCTACATGGTCATCAAGCATTATTACGACCACCCGGCGCTGATGCCGGCCTTTATTGTTTTAATCACTGGCGTTTTCCACATAATTGTCGCCGCCGTATCGCATTTTAATCTTGATAAGGCACGGGATGCTGGCTGGGTTTTCGCGAAGCCAGAGTCGGGTGTGCCGTTTTATCATTTCTATACCCTCTACGGTGAGTATCTAGCGACCTCCGGCTGAAGTGCTTAGGCTAATTCAAAACAGATTTCTCGGTCGTGGATTGGTCTGCCATATTCAGGACTATCCCCACAATGTTCGCGCTGTCCTTCTTCGGCATTATTCACGTGCCGATCAATGTGCCGGCACTCGCCTTGTCGGCGAAGGAGGATGACGTGGATATTAACCGGGAGCTCGTTGCCCATGGTCTGTCGAACGGCCTGTCGGGTTTGGTGGGAAGTATCCAGGTAGGTTTCCCGAGTCTGGGATACACCGCGATGTATTGTGGAACTAACAAGCGTAGAACTACCTCGTTTACGTGAACAGCGTTATGTTTATGGATCATGGTGGCAACAGCCGCATGGCCGGTCTCATGCTTGCTGCAGCTACCACCGGCGTTTGGATGGCTGGCCCCGGAATGATCGGATATGTCCCCATCATGGTCGTCGGCACCTTGATCTTCTACCTAGGCATTGACCTACTGAAGGAGGCTCTCTGGGATACGCTAGGCAGGTTGACACTGCTCGAATATTTAACGGTATGTGACCAAGGCATGATCCTCACTCCATACACTAACGGATGGAATAGATCGTTACGATTGTCTTGATCATGGGCATCTACGACTTCGTCTGGGGTGTCCTTGCAGGGATTGTGCTGGCATGTCTCACCTACGTCGTTCAAACATCGCGAACACCAGTCATCAGGTCGACCTATAATGGAGCCATCGCGCAGTCAACAGTCCGCCGACCTCCGATGCACCAGAAGTACCTCCGCGAAGTTGGTCAGCAGGTCTACGTTGCGAAGATTGCGGGCTATCTCTTCTTCGGAACCATCGTGTCGGTCGAGAATGATATCCGTAAGTTGGTTGATGAGGAGCAATTCCGGACCCGGCCGATCCGATACGTTGTGTTGGATATGGTCCACGTGATTGGAATAGACTATTCTGCTGCCGAGGTCTTGGTACGGCTCAACCGGATCCTCCACCGCCGGAACGTCACACTGGTGATTTCGAGCATTTCTCTCAACGATGAGGTCGGCCAAGGCTTGTCTATGGTAGGCTTGTTTGCGCCAGCAGAGAGCAACGACGAGCATTGCCCGCCTCCCCAGAGGTTTGAGACTCTGAACAAGGCGCTGGAATGGTGTGAGAACGAACTGCTAGGTACTCTGCACGAGCGTGCCAGATCGTTGGGAGGTTCACCCAAAGAGGCTGGGCCACTTTCCATCACGCCACCCAAGCTCAACGGCATCGAAGCAAACCCGTTCGACGGGGCATTCAACTCGCCTCGGCGGGCTTTTCTGCATGAGGCCGCCAATCTCGCCCTCAAGGATCACAAGAACGCGACGGTCGACGAGCACAGCAACGTGCTTACGCCGGACAAGTGGAAGAACTTCGCCCAGCCCATCCCCCTCATGCTGCTGACCTTCCAAGACCTGTCTGACCGCGACATCGACTTCTGGCACCGGGCCACGCCGTACTTCCAGCGGTGCGAGTTCACGGCGGGCACGGTGCTGTACTCGCGGGGCGATGACCCCAACGGCTTTTATCTGGTCGAGAAGGGGTCGCTGCGCGCCGACTACGACCTCGAGCAGGGCCACTACTACGAGTCGATCCAGGCGGGCACCACGTGCGGCGAGCTGCCGTTCTTCAGCGAGACGGACCGCACCGGCACCGTCGCAGCCGAGACTGAGACGGTCGCGTGGCTGCTGACGCGCGAGAAGTGGAAGGAGCTGGAGAGGAAGCAGCCGGAGGTGGCGAGCGAGCTGTTGAGGATCTGTCTGAAGTTGACGAGTGAGCGGATGAATGCTATCACCTCGTAAGTTTTGTTCCTTTTCTTTTTCTTACCCCTTTTCGAACTCCCTTCTTGGCGGCGGCAGCGGCAGCGGCAGCGGCGGCAGGAGCATCCCGATCATACGCTGGCGTGATGAGCCGCTCCCGCTATTGTCGATACCTCGACAATAGTCAAGTATGGGGGTTGCGGGTGGGAACGGGGTGAGAGACGAGCGATCGACCTATCGTCAGTGGCGTTGCACACCGGTCGCTCGGTTCCCCTCTTCCTGCTCTCCGTCGGGCCGCCTACCACCGTCCTGCTCCTCCATCTCTGCTAAATCGCGGCAAAATATTAAAGGGGTCAACGCGGGGGAATTTGATTGTGTGCTGGCTAACGCGGGAGATTTTCTTTTGGCAGATACGTCCTCGTTACGGCAAGTTGAGCCGTTCGTTCACCAACCTGGCTCAACTCCCTCGCTCATCATATCATATCAATCACACACACACAAACGCATTTACCAGAGAAAAGAACATTACAGGCATCTCCATGCAGATCGTTACTTCACACGTGCAATAACACACGGGCGTGCGTGCGTCAAAGACGGACCGCTCCCTCCCTTCCTTCGGATATGAAGGTCGGGCTCAGGTCCTTATTACCGATCCGATTGTCTGTTCCGATTTAAGGCGGGCGATAGCATTTCTACTTTTAATGGCTTTTTGGAAATCAGTGGTGGAGGCGCGGGTTTCGATTCCTTATTTGTTTGTCATCGTCAGCCAGCCAATATGAATTTCGAACATGTGGAAACAAAACTATTGGCATGAGAGAAGAAAAGTATTGGTTTTCTTTTTTTTTTTCCCCCTTTCCTTTCCAGTGGGGGTTGTATCGGCTCTCTTCCTCTCTCTGTGCGTGTGTATCTGTGTGATTATGAGGCCCTTTCTCTCTGTGTGGGTGGGTGTATGTGAGAGCCGCGAGTGAGCTTTGACGTCGAGGTGGGTGCGGTGGGGCGTGCGTGGAATCACAACGGGTCGGGCGGGAGATGAGGTGCATGTTGAGCGGGCGCGTCGTACGTCCCTCTTTTTCTTTGCTTTTTCAACATCGATCGTAGGGCTGGGGTGGCCGGTATGTATGTGCTTGGAAGGGAAGGGAGGGAGATGATATTGGTGATTAGTCAAAGGGAAGAAAGAAAGGAGGATCGGTCCCGTCCGTGGGAAAAAACGGGTTCGAGGGGTGAACAGTGTTTATTCGCTCTCTCTTGCACGTGTGTGCGCGCACGCTCTTTCGTCTCTTTTTCTCTTGACCTTCTGCGAGATGGAGCGAGCGGGGGCACGGGCACGGCCCACTAGTCGCGGTCGTTTGGGTGGTCAAAGTTTTTTAAGTTGGAGTGGCGTGTGTGTTCGGGAGCGTTGTATGATGCGTGCGCGTGTGGGATGTGATAAGTGGCGAGGAGGAGAGTGGTATGTGTGTTTGTTTGTTTGCTTGTTTGTTTGTTTGTTTGTAGAATTTGTAGGTCTGTGTGTCTTGTATGAAGATGTGTATGCTTGGATGTGTAGTTATGCTTTGTATATCTTGTTCTCATGAAAAGAGAGAAAAAAGCTTTGAAGCATTGGCGGCCTGAGCTTGTATTGGTACTTGGCCCTGAGTCTTGGCCTTGATCGAAGGAAGGGAAGGAAGGGAAGGATGGAAGGGTGAAAAAGAGACCGAGATTTGCGGCTTCCCGAACAACCGCAGATAAGTGATTTCTTCCATGTGGGGTTCCTTTCCAATGATGCTGCGGGTATTGTGTCTGTTGATGGCAATGATGTGAGGGTTGGTGTGATTGCGCACTGGAGCATTTCTCAATGCTTGGACTCGTCCGAGGCGCGGGAGAAATGGGAAAGGGAAGTGGGCATGAATGCTTGGACTGGGGATTCAATTCTGTTATCAAATTGTCGAACGAGGTCATCATGAAGTGCATGGACGGAGCAACATCAATCACTCGTTCGGCTGATTGACCCGGGACGGGCGTTGCCGGATTATTGCCACAGGCCAACGGCCCTAGTCGTGCGTCCTACTAGTCCAAGAGATTTCTCGGAGAACGTGGGATGACGTTCAAATGGGAGAGGGAGAAGGGATAGTGCGGAGAAGAAAGGGTGAAGATAGGGAAAGCTTCTAGAAGGTGGACGGAGTGACGATCAGGGTAAAGAATCATTCGTCGGTGCACGATGAGGGCGATCTCTGTGGCGAGGATGGGATTTGGCGTGGTTTTTCGTCTGGCCGTGACGATGTTAGCTCGTTGGTGTTGCGACCCAAGCCAGTCAGCAATCAAACCACCAATCTCGGGCGTAGATGACATGCATGGATGGCTTATCCCGTGAAAGCTTAACGTCCGTATGATAGCTTAGCTCCTCGTCTGCATTGATTGCCGCATTATTTTTTATTTTTTTGTTCTCGAAGTTTTCCGACTGCATTTGATGTGCGCGCTATGCGGGCACGGCGGCACGGGTTCGTATCGATTCTGCTCTGCATTCGTCTCGCTTCGTTGCCGTTGTCATGATCGATGGAATATTCTGTGGAATGTTCTCTCGCTTCGTGGGCACAGGGGGTTTGTGCTGACGTGCTGAGGGAACGCATGGTGGTTGATGATGGTGAGGCCTGAGCCACCACGGCGTCGATCCCTGTCTTATTTCTACGCGTCTAGGTTTGCCCCTCTCGGCGGCCGTTGCCCAGACCGAAGCTAGACCGCGTGCGATAGGGCTCGAGGCAGAAGGTACGAGGGCGATCGAGGCCGTTGGCATGATCGCATCGTCGAAATCTGCCGGCAGACGATTTCCAATGAACATCCATGCTCCATATCTCCGGAGGAGGGGTCAGACAGAGTGGAGCGCGTGCCACTGGCGCCGCGCATGTGCTGGACTTGTTTTGCTGGAGATTTGTTGATGTCGAAATGAGATTGGGAAGCAACCGACGGGCGCCTCCCGTCGAGGACCCACCCTGGGCGCGAAGGCTGGCCCACAGACGCCCAGTAGGGAGGATCTCATTTCTAAGAATCCGGCAGTGCTTGCGGCTCGCGCGCGTGGGCATTGGGACTCTTGGGAGGCCAGCTCGGCGACAGCAGAGAGGGACGGGCGACAGAAGCCAGTGAGCCTTCGGGGCGGAGAGAGCTAGGTGTTCGCGCCGGTCGAGCGCACCGAGGCGGTGAGCACAACAGCCCTGCATGGCGAACCGGGGACCGCTGCTCGCTGTCAGGGGTCGCGGTTGGACGGCGGCGGGCCCGTACCAGCAGAGGTTTAGCCAGGCGGTTGCTAGCTAGCTGGCAGCCTGGCACCTGGCAGGCCTCCATGGCGCCGGCTCCCCGAAGAGGTTACCCACGATGCAGCGTTTTCCCTCTCTGCCTCGGGCAAGCGCGTTTGACACAGATTACTTAATGCAGGATCTGGGAGCATATGGCCGCGAGCATGGCCGCGAGCATGGCCGCGAGCGTGGCCGGCGGAGCTCGAATTCTGCTGGCCCGCGGTGGCCGGGGCAATCTGGGAGTGCTGGGCGTTTCAGCAGGCGCTTCACGATGGCGGTTGTTTTGTGGTTCTGGGATCTGGCAGATTTGCCTCTCGTGATGCGCCGCCCAGCCCGTTCACCGCTTCTGGCGTGCCTGCCATGTACGTAGGCGGGACGTAGTACGCTCGTGGTATCCACGGTACCGGCGCCTGCTCTCTCGAATAGCGTCGCTCGTACTCTCTTCGCCCTGCCGTCGGCGGTGCCGGCCAGCGGTTTCCTTCGCGGTGAGCCTGTGGCTCTGTCCGAATCGGGAGTCGGAACGTGACCCGAGAGCGCGTCGGTCATTGAGATCAGCCCGCGCGGGATCAAAAACGAGGGTGGCCGGCGTGCGTCCCGAGGGGCGTTGGGAGGCTCTTTTGTTCATGTGGGTGGCTTGCGTGGTACAAAGCGCTTGCCGGCGCTCTGGCTGCGGGCTGGGCTGACCGCCGCGATGAACAACTAGCGTTCGGCGGCGCTAGCCAACGAAAGGGGGGTCGCGCTGACTCGCCTGTACTGTGGCCGTCTGTGGCCGGCGGCGGATCTCTGGCAGGGGAAGACGAGGCTCCGTGCGCGCCCAAGCTGGCTTCTGGTTGGCAGAGCAGGCGTCGGCGGAGGCCCCCTGCTGCAAAATCCGCACTAACACTACTTGTGCCCCCCCAGGGCCCCAACCGCAGTACATGGCGATCCCCGCGGCGGCAGAATTTCCCGTGAGCTGGCTGGCTGCCTGCGCTGCCGCTCGGGGCGCGCACGTGAGGCGGGAGCGCGCTGGCGGCGGGGCGGCAGGAATAGTCGCGCACTCGCAGCCTGGCTGGCGTGCCGTTTGCCATCTGGCGTCCGCGCCCGCGCATTGGACGGCGCCCACGTCGCGAGCCCGGCCTCGAGATGAGCGAACCCTGGTGCGCCTCCACCCTGCGTCGCGTGCCGACCCAAGGATCTGCGCAGCCCATTTGCTGCGAAGAGGCTAAGGCCTGTAATCTCTTCCGCGCTCCACCAGCGTCCCGTGCGCAGCCTTGGCGGGTGCTGGTGCTCTGGGCTGGTGCTCGCGGCCGGTGCGCGGCGGCTTGTGCTTGATGCTGATGCTCGCTGGGCCAGCATGCGCGCAGCGGTGCCGGGCGATGTGCGCCGACACAGAAGAGCTGCTCCAGCCTCCAGCACCAGCGCGGGCGGGCGCGCCATGGCCTGATGACCGTGGCCGGCGTAGGCGCGCCGGTGGGGAGGCCCGCGGCCGGAACCCTGCTGCAGCCGTCCCAGATGGGCTACGAGCGACACGCGCGACTGATAACGTCAAAGGTTTCAGGGAGGCCGCGATCGCGACGGGTTGCGGCGGCCGTCTGCAATTGCTGGCGGTGTTTGGCCTGGGGTGTCATGCGACCAGATGGCGCCCGTTGTCGCACTTGCGCCGGCCAGGGCGACGCAGCAGCTCCAAGCCCAAGCTTAGGCGCCGTGCATAAATATTATGACGATTGGCCCGCGTGAATCACGTTTATTGCTGATTGTCAGAGAAGCCTAGCGCAAATTGCCAAACGTCGCTTCGGCGCTCTCTCCCTAGTACTCGTTGCCCCTGCGCCTAGCCATCAAAACCACCGCGCCCGCTCGCTCGTCCTACTTCATCCGCCTTCGCGCTGCTTCTGCTACACTCCAACTCGCCTCACCTCACGGTCGTCGAGCTTGGCCTGTTGCATTGCTGCTTGCTTTTCAGAGATACCCTTGATACCCTTGTCCTTTTCTATCCACTCCACTTCCGTCGACGCGCCAGCCCGTCGACTTTTCTACACCCGCAAGCCTAATACCCGCTCACCACAACCACCACACTCCCACCACAATGTCTGACGCGAAGCCTGTCGAGACCCCGGTCGCCGAGCCGGTCGCCGCTGAGGCTCCCATCGACACTCCCGCCGCCGTCGAGGCTGCCCCCGCCGAGGAGGCAAAGACGGAGGAGGCTCCTGCCACCACCGAGGCGCCCGCCGCTGAGGCCGCTGCTGAGGCCGCTGAGCCCGCCGCCGCCACCACCGAGGAGACCACCGCCCTCCCCAAGGAGGAGAAGACCGCCGAGGGCGAGGTCAAGATCACCGCTGAGCCCGTCTACTCTGGCGCCCTCGGCTACAAGGCCCCTGGTCTGATCAAGTACGCTTCCCCGCTCACCGCGCTTCTACATGCGCCCGTTTGCTAACCCTAGCCTCGCAGGGGCCTTACTTTCTCCAAGAAGTACTTCTGGTTCGGCGAGGAGGAGGCCGTCCCCAAGGACAGCCTGAACGGCTTCCTCCGCGGCGAGAAGGGCGAGCACGGCCACTCTGCCGTCGCCTGGGCCAGCAAGACGGGCAAGGGCCTGCTTTTCTTCGCCAAGCACGCTGACCAGAAGGCCACCCCTGAGGGTGTCCTGAAGCTGGTGCGTTCCGATCGCTCGATCGCTGAAGAAATCACATGCTGACGAGCAGATGCAGGCCGACGCCACTGAGGTCGCCAAGGAGGGCAACAAGGTTTTCTCCTTCAAGCTCCACGGCCACAAGCACTCTTTCGAGGCCACCAACGCCACCGAGCGCGACGGCTGGGTTGTCGCCCTTGAGAAGACCGTTGAGGAGGCCAAGGAGGCCACCGAGGCCGTCACCGCCAGCGAGGAGTACAAGGAGACCTTCGAGAAGCTCGGTAAGTTTCGTCACATCTGAGGCAAGTGTTGTTGGGGCGTGCGTCAATGCACGCACGCTGCGCTTCGCTTGCTTCCGCATCGTGCTATGTGGATCCAGCTAACGCCTCGCTTAGGCAAGCCCGCCGCTCCCGCTGCCGCCGCTAAGGCTGAGGAGACCGCCCCCAAGAAGAGCACCGAGGTTAAGCCTGAGGGCGAGGAGCGCCGCGGCTCTTCCTCCTCCAGCTCCGGCGAGGATGCTGATGGCAAGAAGAAGAAGAGCAAGAAGACCAAGTCCCGCTCTCAGTCCCGCAAGAGGGCCTCCGTTTTCGGCGGTCTTCTCGGCAAGAAGGAGCACGAGAAGAAGGAGGTGAAGAAGGAGGAGACCAAGGAGGAGGAGGCCAAGAAGGAGGGCGAGGAGGCTGAGGAGCCCAAGGCTGAGGCTGCTACTGAGGCCCCTGCTGGTAAGTCGACGAAACAACCTTCTTTCGATATGCCTGATACTAACGGTTCTTTAGCTGAGGCTGCCGCTGAGGCTGCCGCTCCCGCTGAGGAGGCTAAGCCCGCCGAGGGTGAGGCCAAGCCTGAAGAGGCCAAGGTCGAGGAGGCCAAGCCCACGCCCAAGGCCAACAAGCGCACTTCCATCTTCGGTGGTTTCTTCGAGAAGGTTCGCAGCCCTACCGTTGAGAAGAAGGAGTCTGAGGCCGCTCCCGTCGTTCCCCCCAAGGACGGCGAGGCCGCCCCCGCTGCCAACGAGGAGGCCGTCAAGGCTCTCGAGGGCGAGGAGGCCAAGCCCGCTGAGGAGGCTCCCAAGACCGCTGATGGCGAGGCTCCCGCTGCTGCCACCGCCACCACTCCCGCTAAGGAGAAGGGCGGTTTCTTCAGCAAGTTCGCCAAGGCCAAGTCTCCGGCCACCACCCCCGCCGCCACCGAGGCTCCCAAGGAGGAGGCCAAGCCCGTCGAGGGTGAGGCCGCTCCCGCCGCTGAGGGCGAGGCTGCTGGCACCTCGGCCACTGCCGCCGCCGCTCCCGCTGCCCCCGAGTTGAGCAAGGAGAAGCGCCGCACCTCTTTCTTCGGCAACTTCGGTGCCAAGAACAACGCCACTGAGGGCGAGACTGAGGGCGAGAAGAAGCGTGGTCTCGGCGGTCTGTTCCGCAACCCCAGCAAGGCTGCCAAGGACAAGAAGGAGAAGAAGGAGCCCACGACCCCCGCCAAGGTCGAGGAGGAGGCTGAGAACAAGGCCGAGGAGACGCCCGCCACCGAGGAGGCCAAGCCGGAGGGCGAGGAGGAGAAGAAGGAGGACGAGGAGAACAAGGCCGCCATTGGCGATGTCGTCCCTGACGCGGTTGCCGTTGGCCAGTCCTCGACTCCCGCTGTCCAGGCCACTGCGTAAGCGCAAAGGTGTGGTGGGATTCTTCCTCCCTCGACGACTGCCACGACGCAATGACGGAAAAGTTGGGCACCGCAAGCCGCTGTCACTTGGTTGAAGTACCACAACGCGAGCTACCACCACTCTTCTAACCGACAAATACCAAAACTTTCGCAGTACACTCAAAACCCAGTACTCTCTCCCACTCACCGTCGTCTCTCATTTGGGGTATGCTTATTTTGCATTTGCGGCTGTTGGCGGTCTCTCGTTCCTACCTCGTCTAGATTGATACCACCATTGCGCATTTGTGTTCAGTGCACTTTTTTCGTTTGGTTCTTTTGTTTTTTGTCTCGTTGCTCTGGGTTTGAGGCAACTGCGTATACCCCCTTGATACCCTGCGTACTAGCCTTATCAGGATATGTACAAGCGGCCACTAGGGCACCGAAACTCTCGTAATATCTAATAGAAAAAAATCGTCTTTGGTACAAACTCAGGTTCCCCAGTGCCAAGTGCTCCGTGATGGTGCGCCAGAACGACCAGACGCCTGCCCCAAGCTCGGCGGGGCAGTGAGTTGGCAAAGCCTTATTCGTATGCACAGACGGCGGCAGATTGAGCGGCGACAGGATTAGCAACGCGAGGGCGATGGCTGCCGTATCTCGACGGGCCGTGGGGGCAGCCACTGGACAGCATGTGCCGGGCGGAGGCGGCTCAGCAGCTGGTGTCCCACGGCGCAGGGCCTAGAATCCGGCACTTGATCACGTACAGTACAATAAGGTTGCGCGGCTCGCGGACAGAAGACCAGCTCATCCGCTCTCCACCCGCAGCTCGCTCGCAAGTCAGCGCTGCAGTTCTGGGTCCGCGACGCTGTACCTGTCCAATCCCTGACTCCGTTGCATCATCCGCATGCACTGCAGCCTTGTTCTGCTCGCGGCCTTCGTTCCTCTCCACCAGGACCTCTCCCATTGAGCGCGATTGATTTGAACCTCCAGCTAGCTTGCGGAAACGAACCGCCGCACGCCGCCTGGCCTTCTTCCAGCTCTGCACATCTGCACTACCCGCCTACTGACCCCTACCGTCACACGCTCGTTGAAGAAGCCCTCTCACGTTTTGGACTGCGATCGACGCATCGACACCGTTCGCGCCGCCGCGATCGGAACTGCTGCAACCGCCCGCCGCGCCGCAGCCGCGCCCGCTGATGCGCCTGCCAGCCCTGCAACTTTTGCGACAGAGCTCTCGTGCTCGCATCTTTGTTTGATGGATTAGAAGGACCCGCGAAGGAATAGTCATGGTAAGCAAACCCCGTTCTTGTTCTCTGCGCTCGAGCATTTATTCTGGTCAACGCCATGTCTTTCGTTCTGCGACATTACGTGCTTCTCGTTGCGCTTCAAGGCATGCGCACGCGGCTTGCATGCCGAACGACCACCTTCCAATTCCTCTCCAAGATCCCGTTCCTCGCCATGCTCTGCCGCGCATGATGCAGTCTCAGACGACGCACCTCAATTTCATCTTCGCCTCTTTTTACTCCACCTCCGGTAAAAAGAAACCATGGGGATCTATCGCATTTGCGCCGGCAAAGTGCACGGCATGCCCAGTAGTCCACACTGAAACTGACTATTGCGGCTGGTGCACAACAGGGCTGCTGTCTTTCCACCCAACGCCGTAGCGGCCGCGGGGGTTCCGCCAATGGCTCGTCGCCTCCAGGCGGCGGCGGCGGCAATAACACATCCATTATCCCCTCCTCCAACGGCGCCGCTGCTGTGCCTCACGACCACGCGGTCGACGACTCGTCGCGCGCCAACATCAACAACCCAGCCTCGTCGCTCCTGGTGCCCCAGCCGCACTCGGCCCAGTCCTTCTTGTCAACGTCGGCCTCGGACGACAACTCGCCCCGCCCGTCGGATGTGGTGGTAGATCATGACACAACTCCTGGAGGAGGAGGGGTGGGAGGAAGCAGCGGCTGGCGACTGATGGGGCGGAGGGGCAGCAGAAACATCCCCGCATCCTCCGCCGCCGCCGTCGCAGCAGCAGCAGCAGCAGCATCACAATCCACGGCGACGAAGAAGGACAGCCGTCCCAACAAGCCGCTGGTCGCGATCGACCGCGGACGCAGGTGCAAAGGCCCCGTGCTGGACGGCGGGCTGGCGGCGTCACCGTCGCTGCAACAACACGGTGGCGGCGGCGGCGGGAGCTACCGCAAGGGGAGCGTGAGCGGCAGCGCTCGCGCCGTCTCCGCGGGCGGACCGGTCCTCACGCGGGCGCGCCTCGAGAAGGAGCGCAACGCCTTCTGGGACACGCGCGTCACGGGCCACGCGGAGATATGGGGCGCCGTGCGGCTGGCGGCGGAGCTGGTGAGGGGAGGGGATGTGGCGAGCGCGCAGGGGGTGCTGGATGCGGCGGGCGCGACGTGCCCGACGGGGGAGATGTGGAGGGGCGTGTTCGACGAGTGGGGGATTGAGTACAGAGTGCCGGAGTGGGCGGTCGTGGAGCCGGCGGGCGTGGTGGAGGTGGACGATGATGGTGGAGAGGACGACGATGGAGAAGACGGGGTCGAGGAGCAGAGCCTTGCGGAGGAGAAGGGGAAGGGGAAGATGGGCGAGATTGTCAACGTGAGGGCGAGGCTTAGCGATCGGGGGACAGACGTGGTGGTTCAGGTGGGGATGGAGGAGAGGGTGAGTGCGGCCGTTGCGAGGATCGTGGAGGCGGCGAAGGTGAGTGGTATTGTCCTCTTCTTCTGCGGCTGGCTCTGCCAGCTATATGCATGCGAGCCCGGAGGAAGAAGCCTATTCGCTCCATGGGAGGTCGGGGCTGACCAACAAGCAGTTACCTGCCACCACCCGCGTCAGGATCGCCTACTTGGGCAAGATTCTTCGCGAGCACGACAGTCTTGCTGCGCAGGGCTACAGCGAGGGGCACGTCGTCAATGCGCTTGTCTTCTAGACGGAGCACACGCAGACGTCAAGTCTTCCTTTTCAGCATCGGATACCACTTTGTTTTGCATGCGCAATGGCATGGCGGCGGAGTCTAGGGCAAAGCGCGCGGGGAATGTTCATGGTAGTAATACTGTCGTTGTAGTCTTAACTATATACCCTGGGGGACTGGGAGGGCATTTTGATGAAGTTGTTTCAACGCGGCTGGCGCCCAAGCTTCCCCTGCTCTGCTGAGAGCGTGGCTCAATCGGGCGCAGTGTCGGCGACAAAGCAGTTGCACCGCATGAAACGCTGCGCAATTCGTCCTGTCGAGCCGTTGGATTCACACGACGCGCAGGGGAGTGTTGCACAGGCAGATGACGTCGCAGCGACGTTTGTTCCATGTTGCACGGCGCTGGGCGGAGAGGGTTTTGCCGATGCTTTGTAGCCCTAGCGGCCACAACACACACCACCACCTGCGAAGCTTCCCTTCTCCAACCACCCCCGCGACTCGCCATTGCCTCGAGCTCGCCCCATCAATCGCGTCATCCGCGTCGAGCTTCATCGCCCGTCGCCAACGAACCAGCCGGCCCACCATGCTCGCCCGCACAGCTCTCGCTCGCCTGAGAGCCAAGGTACCAAGTGCTGCCGCACGCGACGTCGCGCAGCTCTCGCGCCAGCTCCGCATCGCCCTCGCGTCCACCATCACCGCCGCCAACAATGCCGGCACCGCCGCCCCTCTGAGCATCGCTCAATTCCAACGCATCCGCGGCTACGCGACCGCGACCGCGACCAAGACTCGCGCATCGGCCGCGACCAAGAAGGCGCCGGCCAAGAAGGCGACCGCGACCAAGAAGGCCGCACCGGCCAAGAAGCCTGCCGCGAAAAAGAAGCCTGCCGCGAAGAAGAAGCCTGCCGCCAAGCCTAAGAAGAAGGTTGCCGTCAAGCCCAAGAAGGCGGAGCTGACAGAAGTCCAGCTGCAGAGGCTGGAGAAGCGCAAGGCGCGCATTGCTGAGCAGAAGCAGAAGGATAAAATCAAGGAGCTGAAGGAGACGGCTCTGAAGGAACCTAAGCTCAAGGCCGTATCGCCTTTCCATATCCTGCTGGTGGAGACCGTCGCAAAGGACGGCGCGCCGAATGGCGTCGGTGAGATCGCGAAGGCCGTGTCTCAGAAGCTCAAGAGTCTGGCCCCGTCCGAGCTGGAGGTACGTCGGTCCAACGTCTGCTCTGTTTTTTTTTTTTTTCCTTGCGCCGTGACCTGGAACGCTCGAATTGGAGTTGGGACTGATGCATTCACAGCGTCTCAACCGCGTTGCGATCGAGAACAGCGAGGCCAACAAGGCAGCCCACAAGAAGTGGGTTGAGAGCTACACTCCGCTGCAGATCAGGCATGCGAACATCGCGCGCCGCCAGCTGAAGTCAAAGCTTGCCACCTACTCCAAGCCCCCGATCCACGACGATCGTGCCGTCTTGCAGCCGCGCTCCCCGTACATCCACTTCACTCTGGAGCGCTACGCGAGCGGCGAGCTGAAGAACATCAATATCCGTGAGGCGGCCAAGCTGATTGGCAAGGAGTGGAAGGCACTCAGCGCTTCAGACAAGAAGGTTCGTTTAATGTTTCACTTCTTTCTCCCTTCTCGGGCAAGCTTGCTAACTCTTCGTACCGCAATAGAAATACGAGGACCTGGCCGCCGAAGACAAGGAGGTCTACTTCCGCAAGTTCAAGAGCGTTTACGGCTACGAGTCCGCTTCCGCCCCCAAGGCCTAAGGGGATTGACAATGGGATTACCATCGCAGTAGCAGCGGCTTGTGTGTCCCGTTTCCGACAGTACGAAATGATTCGTAGATTGAAACCGGATCCTATGTCATCGTCATATCCTCTTTCGCGCCAAAGCCTGTGATATCAATGATCGGTTTTTCTCGCAATTATGGATGAAGCATAAACTACTCGTCATTGTCATTATCACTGTCGTCTAATATGCTGTCCAGTCGTCTCGATATGTACTACTCTTCTCTTTGATGTTGACCCAACATTTATCTGTCTGTCGCTGTCCCTGTCCGTTTGCTTGTGTATCTCCTGTGTACGGGCCCCTCCTTTCTCGATATCCTATATGAGGCTTTTCTGGTGGATGACCCCCCATCACCATTGATGATTCGAACACTTGTCAAGCTAAGTTTGTTCCTTTCTTCATCTGCACCTATCTACATCTAGAGAGGGAGGGGGATATGATATTTTCATCTGGTTGATTGGTTTCGATCGGTGAGCTTGGGAATTTATACCTCTCCTTCTCCTTCTCGTTTTTCTTCCCTGTGTCGTTTTTCACGCGGCGGACGGGGAGGGGAATGTGTGCATTTGCGTGTTTCCTCATTCATCATGCCTTTCCTTTCTATATCTTTTTTATTTGTGCTCAGACTCGGATAGAAACAATATGCGAAATCAAAGACTACTTTTCCTATCTCTCTCTCTCTCTCTCTCTTTGTCTGACACACATCTACAAAATATACCTGAACCCCACCGGCCTCGCCTCCTCGCCCAGGCCCAGGCCGTCCCTCCTCGCGCCCGCGGCGGCGGCGGCGGCCACTCCCTCGGCATCCTCGACCTCCCCGCGCTCCAAGTCGCGATTGCGGGCGGCCAAGACGAAGCGGATGGCCAGGGCGAGCAGGGCGACGAGCAGGGCGGCGGTGGCGGTGGCGGCGCCGCCGGGGACGTAGCGCGGGCCGGACGACGAGGGGTACATGTAGGGCCCGTAGATGTTGGCGCTGTTGCCGACCATGTTGGCGAAGGAGATGCAGGCGCTGCGCTTGACGAGCGGCCGCGGGAAGGTGTTGGCGACCCAGGTGATGACGATTTGGTAGCCGGCGACGGCGCCCATCTGTTTGTTTTGGTGGAGGTGTTAGGTTAGGGATGGAGGGGGGAGGGGAGGGGAAGGTGAAGGGGGAGTACACGTACCGGCATGAGGAAGATGGCGAAGAAGCGGGCGTTGATGTTCAGCGTGGCGATGCATATGATGTTGCCGACGCAGGAGATCATGCTGAGGCACACGATGTGGATGCTGCGGTCGCCGGAGCGGCCGGACGTCCAGGTGACGAAGAGGCCGACGAGGAAGGTGGCGATCCAGACGGGGGCGGTGATGAGGAGGGTCTCGATCTTGCCGTAGCCGAGGGTCTCGACGACGGTGGGGAAGAAGTACTGGAAGGTCTGGGAGAGGAGCGAGGCGTGCTGGAGGAGGGTGAAGATGTAGAGCTTCGGGTCGCGCATGGCGAGCTTGACGCCGTCGAGGACCGTGGACGCCGTGGCTTCGTCGGCCTCGCCCGTGTCGTCGACGAGGCGCCATTGCGCGTAGCTGCGCTCTTGGGGCGTCAGCCAGCGCGTGTTGGCCGGGTAGTCGGGGAGCACCACGGCCGCGACCAGCGCGACGCCGACGGTGATGACGCCTGTGACGGGCGGCTTGATGTGAGTATGGACAGCTGCACGCAACCACCGACCGCCTACCGCCTACCGCCTAGTACTGACCTTCGATGATGAACAGCCATCTCCACCCGGAAATGCCGTGCGCCATGTGCAGATTGCCCAGGCAGCCCGCGCCCAGGAGCCCGCCGAACGCGTTTGCCAGCGCGCTGCCCGCGTAGAAGCGGGAGATGCGGTGCGCCAGCTCCGCCCGAGTATACCACGAGCTCATCAGGAAGATGGCGCCCGCAAAGAAGGGCGCTTCGGCGAATCCGAGGAAGAAACGGGCGGCGACCAGGCCGCCGAAGCTCTGGGTCGCGGCCTGCGCCGCCGAGATGGCGCCCCAGATGGCCATGCAGACGCCCAGGTACATGGACGGACGGATGCGCGTGAGGAGGAGGTTGGACGGGATTTGCATCAGAAGATAGCCCTTGGTGCGACGAGTGAGCCGGCCGTTTCATCTCACGCGCGCTGGCCGGTACTCACCACGAAGAGAATGCTGGTGGCGAGATTGTAATCCGTGCCCACCATGTTCAGATCCTCCTCGAGCGTGCCGAGGCGGGCTTGGGCAAGGTTACTGGGACACGGTCAGCCGGGGGTTGCAGCTGAAGAAGGACGGGGTTTGGTGCTGACCTCCGGTCGAGAAAGTTGAGCAGGTACATGAGGATGAGCAGCGGCAACAGGTGCCAATCGACCTTCCGCATGAGCTTCTTCTTCATGTAGTGATGCCACTCGTCGTCCTTGGCCTCGAATTCCCGGTAGAGCGCGGCCTGCTCGGCATCGACGCCTTTTTGCGGCGCTGGGAGCACTCCATGGTCCTTGTCTGGATCGGGGTACTCGACGAAGTCCGCCGTCGGCTTGTTGTCCTCGTCGTGGTGCAGCGCCATGGTCGCTTCGCACAAACTGCAGTGGGCGAAGTGGACGGGGAAAGCAGATGCGCGCGATCAAGAGCCGGCAGGCGATTGGGTTTTATGGCATGGCACGTCGGAAGTCGTTCGACGGCCGAAGCGGAAACTAATCCGCCATGGGGGAGTGATAGCCACCCCGTTCGACTTCGTGGCGCCAGCAATTGCGGGCGAACAGTGGTCAAGGTGACGTTGGTGGGGCTTCGCAACCAGCAACGCGGGGAAAGCATGCGGAGAAGTCGATCTCCCCCGGCTTTTGGTTTCGTGGCGTCTTTGCCTCGAGCGAGCGAACCCGCGGTCTTCGTTCCGCGGGGGGGGGGGGGGGGGGGGGGG